>NC_072478.1:81887039-82196811 GCF_027574615.1 Eptesicus fuscus | reverse complement strand
TCCGTGTCACTTCCAAGTGAGATTTCACTCTCCTGTTGCTCTTGGAGCGGTAGCCCAGACAGGGGGCCAGCTTCGGGAGGACTGCTGCAGAAGATGCAGAAATTAACTTAGAAAAGGACTTAACAAATGCCTACTGGGAGGGAAAGAGGGAGAGAGAGAGAGAGAGAGAGAGAGAGAGAGAGCAGCTCCTGCCCTCCTGTGGCTTCAACGTGGGCTCTAACTGTAACTTCACAATGAGAATTTTCATCTGTGTGGCTCCTTCCCCGAGGAAACAAAGAAGACTTCTCAGAAGTTGTTTCATGAAAATGTCAGGGTGGGTGGTATTTTTATTACCATTCTACAGCTGGGTAAAGTGAGTTCTAAGGAAGTCGAGTTACTTGCTAAAGGTCACCCAGAGGTGAGAGCATCAGGAAAAAAAAAAAAATGATCACAGGACTGATGTCATGCCCTGGGTAGTTGAAACTGAGCAGGAAGAAAACATTTGTGTGTGGGGGTTTATCTAAAAAGAAAGGTGTTGCTCTGAGTTTCTCAAGTTCATTTATTCAGCAAGTAAGTGCCAGGCACCCTCTGGGTAGTGAGGATACAGCTAGCAGTGAACAAAACAACACTCACAGGGTGCTTACCTCTCGGTAAGAGAGCCAGACAATGCTCTTTAAAATGTACATGTAACCTGTTAGGAGAAAAGTGCTATGAAGAAGATGAAAATAAAGTGAGGAGATAGGGAGCAATGGGGGGGGGGGGGGCTGTTTTAGATGGAGTGGGTGGAGTGGGAGCTTCTCTGAGGAGCTGACGTTTTGAGCAGAGATCTGAATAAAGTGAAGGGCAAGGTCTGTGGCTATCAGGCAGGGGAGCAGCAGGAAGAAAGGCCTTGATGTAGGAAGCCGCTTGGCAAGTTTGAGGAACAGCAAGAAGACCCGTGTGGCTGGAGCAAGGAGAGACTTGACAGCCACAGGGAGAGGCCGGCCAGCAAGGCAGCCGGGGACCAGGGTGTGGACTTTGGCTTTGACTCTGAGTCAGATGGGAAGCTATGGAGGGTTTTAAGCCAGGGACTGCCAAGACCTGGCTCAGTTTTAACAAGATCCCTCTGGCTGGTGTGTGAAGAATAGACTGTATAGGGCAAGTCAGGAAGCTGCTGCAATTGTGCAAACGAGAGACGGTGAAAACTCGGGTAGGGTGCAGTGGTGGCCATGGTGAAAAGGGGTCATATTCCGCATGTATCTGAATGTGAAGTCAGGGTTTGCTGAAGGATTGGATATGGGGTGTGAGAGAAAGAGAGAGGCTTACAGATCAGATAATTTAGCTGAGCTGTAAGCCCCTTACAACTTGACATTCTAACATACCCATGAGGGCCAAGGAAAACACCCTTGTCGTGGACACTTGGCCTTTTGGCCTACACGAGATGTTGTCTGTTTAGTCCTGGGTCCACCCATTACCAGCTGAGAGATGTGGCCCTCTCTACTCTTCAGCATCTTTGCTCTGAATTCTGAGTGATCAGTTTTGCTCTACCTACCTCAAAAGGATGTGTTGAATACAACTCTGAAGTTCAGCCAGTGCACGCATAGGGGTTATTAGTTACATCATCGGCACCGTCGGAGTTAACTTTCTGAGTCAGTTGAGTTGTCTTTGGGGGATCATTCATAGATTCCAGGAAGCTCCCCTGCCCAAAAGGCTCCCTCCAACGGCCTGTCATGATGAAAGAATTTCACAATTAGCCCGATTCCTTTCTGTTAAGGCATTGCAGACCCCACACATCCTCCTTTAAAATAGAAACGAACTCCAGCCACTGTGGATCATTGGTCATTTTAGGTGACTTTCTATATCGGATCGCTTCTCTGTCATTCTAGCTGGCTTAAGTTTGGGAGACAGAAAGAATCAATATGGGCAGAGAATGCAACAGTTGGGGAGAGGTTGCTGAGTATGCTGTGGACAGATTGAGAATATCCCTTGGGGAGGAGTCTCCAAAAATAAACTCGGTCTATGATGCAGTATTGTCCAAATTTGCTTCATGTCATCATGTTTCCCTCATCGAGTAAAAATGAAGTCCTAGAAGGGCACCTCCTTAAAGTAGTTATAACAAGTAGTTGCAGAAGACAAATCGCTGTGGAAAAAAAAACATTGAATCTGTAAATTGGATGCTTTAATAGCCCCTTTGACTTATTTTGTTTAAACAAACTGGTCCTCAAGCATCTCACACTTCTCCAGTTCTGGGTGCCTCTGTTTTATCTCAAGCATTTAAAGAGTCCCTTTCCCCTAAATATTTCTGGAAATGCCAAGGAGTGTTGACGTCACTCAAGGGTTCAGAAATAATTCTGCCGGGTGTCCCCACTGTGGTGGGAATCCACAGACCGGAGCTCTGATGCTGCCACAAAGAGGCCCCTGGGGACTAGGAGTCTGTCCTCCTCCCGGTGGCTGTTACAGTGACCCCGTGACCACCACCTGAAATCCTGCAGGCCCAATGCTGGTGAATTGGGAATAACCCAGTTGCCTAAGCTGGAAGCCCTTTTCCCCACTCAGCAAAGGGAGAGGAGAATGCTTGGGGTTAAGAGTCCCACAGCAAATCTGCTCAACCTCAGGCGTTAGTGGCTCAGGGTAGGGCTTTTGCACTGGAGGGTGGTGAGCCAAGCAGTGAAGTAGTCACAGCAGACCCTGACCGCTTTACAGATGTATTGTGTCTGCAAAGTTTAAACTCGGCTGCTGTCATCTTTGCAGCTAACCATCACCACCTCTGACATAGTCATCTCCATGCGCCATGTAATATAACTGTGATGCAAAGCCAGGGGATTTAATTGCTACAGTACACTGCGCCAGAGGCCCCGCTGCAACGTTACTACTTTTATAGGATTATCATTCTTCAAAATCCCACCCACTGTCCCTTGCTCCGAGGCTGCAAATGTGCCCCAGGGTACCTGAGTCAGGACAAGTTCTGGTATGAGCAGAGAGACTACCCCACTCTCCGCTAACTTCAGCCTTTATTACAGGAAGTACAGTGCCATTTCCCTTCCCTCCAGGCACCCTCTCCTGTATAGTCTGTCCTGCTTTTGGAGCCTCCTCGTTTCCCAGATACAGGTTTGCCGGACATTGGTGGGCTGAGTTTCATATACATGCTCAACACTCCCAAACAGGGTGGGGCCTCGCTGAGGAGCCAAGCTATAAAATATAGGCTAGTGAGAGGGGAGCACTTGGGGTTAAGAGTCCCACCACAAATTTGCTCGACCTCAGGCGTTAGTGGCTCATGGTAGGGCTTTGCAGCCAAGCATCTTTCCTTAAGATGACATGCATTGTGAAACTTTTCTCCTCATAAAAGGAATGCATCTTCATTAGAGAAAGTAGAAAAGTACAGAAAAGTATGTTAAAGAAAATAACTATCATCCACTTCCCAGAGATAGTCATGGTTAATATTTCCATGCATTTCCTGTGATATAATTTAGCATAAATTAATATATTTTAGAAAACATACTCCAGCATAACAGCGTGAAATACATAAAGATATATTCTTAAAAGATAGTATTATTATGTATCATTTCTATACACATAAAATTTATGCATACATAGGTATATATATAAATAAGTATATAGTACTAATAAGTATCTATAATCATAAAAGGGTAATACGCTAATTAGACCAGACATCATTCCAGACGTCCTTCCGGACAAAGCCGGGGCCGGAGGGAAGCCAGCCCAGGTCCTGGGTGCCAGAGGGAAGCCAGTGCCGGCAGCTGGGGGAAGGAAGGACTACTCTTGCACGAATTTCGTGCATCGGGCCTCTAGTAATATAATAAATATAAAGTATAAATAATAATATGTATACACTTATTCTTTTATTGTGAGCATTTCCACTAGTAATTAGAAAACCGTGATTTTTGATGTCAGCATTCCATCTTATGGATGCAACCAAATTTAATTAACCATTCTTCTATTGGTTGATATTAAGGTGTTTTCTGATTTTTTATTATCACGCACTGCCTCTCTTATGGTTAATGGGGTAGAGCATATTCTTAGGAGCAGAATTTCTTTCTTGAGGGATAGATATCTGGCACTTTGGGATCTCTACAGCCCAAATGCCATTCAGACAGCTGGTTCTGGTTTAGTGCCCGCCGGGTTCTAAGCATGGACAGTGATGCAGAGCAGGCGATTGCAGTTACGTACAGTTTAACTTTAGCCTTTGTTTCTAATTTGCTTTCTGTGGTTTCAGTCACCTTTGGTCAATTGCAGTCTGAAAATATTAAATGGAAAGTTCCAGAAATAAACAATTCATTAGCTTTAAACTGTGCACTGTTCTGAGTACCTCACTTCACCTCATCACATAGGCTTTGTATCACCTCACATCATCACAGGAAGATTGGTGGTACAGCACAATAAGGTATTTTGAAAGAGAGAGAGATCGCATTCACATAACTTTTTTTATAGTATATTGTTATAATTGTTCTGTTAGTCACCGTTGTTAATCTCTCATTGTGCCCAATTTATAAATTGAATTTTGTCATAGGTATGTATATATAGGAAAAAAAATCATATATATGGTTTGGTACTATCGGTGGTTTTAGGCATCCCCTGGGGGTCTTGGAATATATCCCCTGAGGTTAAGGGGGGACTCCTGCATTAACTCTGCCTTAAAATGGATACATTACCTTGTCAAATCACTTAAACTTTTCCTGCCTCAGTTTATATATCTGTTGTAAACTATAAATTAGTATACAGGAATGAGATATTAGTTTAACCATATAATATACTTAGCAAGCTAAATGAATTAATTTGTTTGCTGGCATCAGACTGCTGGTTTTGATTTCTAGATCCATCATTCATTACTTATTGTTATGTAACTGGGGCAAGTTACTTCTCTTTTCCTCATTTATAAAATGGATAACAAAAGCCCTTACCTCATAGGTGAGGATTAGATATACCATACATTTAAAGTATGTGGCACATGTCAGTTGCCATCATTATAATTGTTAGCTATATTAAGCAGTACATTTAGACTCAAGGTGAAGCTATTTAGAAGTCATTGGCTTCCTGTTGACTGTTCTTAAAACCCTGGTGGTGTGAGTGTGTCTATATCATGCAGTTACAAAATTAATCAAAACACCAAATAACTAATTTAAAATGCCAAATCAGATTTGTAAAGTCAGTGTTTTTCTGGAACGTGTGCCCTGAAGTTACAAGTTCCACAGTGTGCCTGGGACCTTTGGTGGGGAATGGGGTGGTGATCACAATGGTAAGGGCAGTGGCGGTTTCAAGACCCCCCCAAGCACCTAGCAACAATTGCTAGCTGATGAACAAGCCCATTTCATCTTCTTGGAGCCACAATCAGACCTCATTTCCCAGGCCCCATGCCATTCGGTGTTCCCGAGTGACCCTGTGGGCCATAGTCTCTGCCTCAACCACCCAACTCGGCCACTGCTGCATGAAAGCTGACACAGGCAACACAAAAAAATGTATGTGCTGCATTCCATCAACACCTTACAGAACGTGGCTGTAGTTTGTCAACTCCTGGACTAGAGCATGGTGAGCAAGGGAGAGCTGTGCTATGTGATTGGAAAGGCGGAAATTGACAGAGAGGAAGGGCCTTGTGGACTCTGGTGTGAAGTTTGCTTTTTATCCCAAGAGCAGGAGGGAAGCAGGCGTGTGACCTGATATACACAAGCCCAGGCCTCCGTGGATTGGCATTTCAGCTTTCAGTCACCATGTAAACCACTGGTCCCATTATAGTACCTCCTCTGAACTCTCCTCTGAGACAATCCAAAGCACGCTCCTAACTGAGATGGTATCTTTAGAGAAAGACCAGCAGGCAGACCCCCGGGGCTTCCTGAGGGGGCTTTGATAGCCTTGGTGAATTTGTCAAGGCTTTAACAGGACCCCACAGGCAGGATCAGAACCTGAATCTGCAGTGCACCATCCTCTCTTCCTGTCAGACTGACACCAAGTTCAGGTGACAGCTCAGTAACTGTCAATGCAAACATAACTGCCACATCCGAGCCGCCTAGTCTGTCCCCCACAGATGTTCCCACATTGGAATAACAATGGCAATAATCACAATGGTTACTACTTATTAGCCGTAACTTTGTGCCAAGCATAGTATAAAGCACTTTACATGATTACCTGCTTAAATCCTCACCAGCCTTTCAGGTAGGACCGGGGTGAAGCCCCTTTTACAGTGAAAGTCAGGGGCCATGTGCCTTGTAAGGTGACAAAGCTAGTGAGCGGTACGGCCGGGGAACTGAACCCACCTGGTGTGAGCAGAGTCTGGCACTGAGCCGCTCCAACATGCTGCCCCATAGAAGGCAGGCACGTCCAAAAGGCTGCTGCTGGACATTGAACCCGGGGAGGAAAGCAAGGGCGGGGAATCCGATTTTCAGGACATGAGGCTAACATGGCCTGATGCATCCAGCTCAAGGAAGAACTATGTTGCCAGTAGGTTCTCAGCTTGCAGAGTTCTGTGTTTCAACACTCCATCCACCTCCACACTGGCCAGAGCCTTCCCACAGGCACAGGAACGCCCCAATCCTGTGATCTCCCGGATGGAGCTGGAGGGAGCGTGCTGAGGTTTCTTTTGCCAACTCTTTTTTTCTCTCTGCAGCTTGCCTTTCTGCCTTTCTGCCCCTTTATGATAACTTTGCATCCATGTTGTGTGAATTTCATAGTTAAACTCTGAGGGTAATTCCCTCCGCCCCACCCCACCATAAGGGCAGTCCCAACGTGACTAATCGTGCTCACCTAGTAAGAAGCAAAGTGCTTCAGATCTTTATTTATACCTTCACTTAAAAAAGAAAAATAAAAGCGCCATATCTGGAATGAAATGGTACGAACACAGTTTGTCACACTCAGTAATGAAAATCCTAACCTCTCGTGGTGTAGACCATGGGTCCTCTTTGAGGAACAGAATTGTTACACTTGCCCAGGTGTGCTCAGGAGTTCACTGAGGATAGGCCCAGCTCCTGAACTCCTTTAAAAGAGAGCATAACTGAAGGAAAAGATAAGCAAGACAAAGTCCATATAATTACTAGGAATTATATTCTCACGAGCAAATCAAAGCCTGCAGCCACTGACACAGATGCTCCCCCCCCCCCCCCACCCCACACCCCCACCCCGAGTAAACTAGGCCAAAGCACATTTACCGAGAAGAGAGCAGACCCTGTTGGTGGAGCCTTCCCCACTCGCGATGCGGGGGAGGAGGCCATCACGCAGCAGAGCCCAGAGCCAGGGACTTAGCCCCCGATTTCCAGCTGTTCAGTGTCCTGCAAGAGCTCAGACGTCTCTCAAGATGACTAACTTGTGCCTGTGAGACAGGACTTGACCCACTAATTAGTGTGCCGTAAGCTTTAATAAGAACTTTTTTTTTTTTTTCAAATTGCCGCTTTGATGAGCTGATGAATTATCATGCGAGGTTTAAAAATTAGTCAAAGGAGTTTTGAGAACCAAGTTCTTTAAACTTGGCCTTCCCTTGGCCTCTAACTATTCTTGATCCTAGTCTGCATGAACTTTTATTTCTCACTTAGAATGGAACATGTGTCTTTTTATAAAAGAAGTATTAATGGCATAACTCCTGTGCTCTATTATTTTAGCTGATTTGTATCAATGTATCAACATGCCAAAGAAAATAGAAAGCATATGTTGGTTTTTAATAACTTTTGTCTTTTTTTATTATTACCATTGACATATAATTCACATGACATAAACTTCTCCATTTTAAAAAGTACAATTCAGTGGGCTTTAGTATATTCTTAATTTTGTACAGTCATCCCCACGATCTAATCCCAGAGTATTTCTATCGCCCCCCAAATAAACCCTGTCCTTCTTTGCAGTCACTCCCATTTCCCTTCTTCCCAAACCCCCTGGCAGCCACTAATCAACTTTTGGTTTATGGATTTGCCTGTTCTGGACATTTCATATAAATGGAATTATACACTATGTGGCTTTTTGTGTCTGTCTTCTTTCACTTAGCATAATGTGTTAAAAGATCATCTGTATGGTAGTATGTATCAATCAGTACTTCAGTCCCTTTCATAGCGGTACGATATTATTCTATTGTATGCATATACCACATTGTGTTTATCTATCAGTTTATGGATATTTAGGTGGTTTCTACTTTTTGGCTATTATGAATAATGGTATCGTAAACATTCATGTGTAAGTATTTGTGTGGGCAGATTTCTTTATTTCTCCTGGGTAGATACCCAGGAGTGGAATTGCTGGGTCATATGGCAACTCTATGTGTAACTTTTTGAGGAAGTGCCAGTGGCTGCACCATTTTACAACTATCAGCAATATATGAGTTATCATTTCTCCACATCCTTAACAACACTGTTATTTTCTTTTCTTTTTTTATTACAGCCATCCTTGTGGGTATGAAGTGACACTTCACATGTTTTTGCATTTCCCTAATGAGTAACGCTGTTGAGCACCTTTTCGTGTGCTTATTGGCCATTTGTGTGTCTTTAGAGAACTTTCTATTCACGTCATTTGCCCATCTTGTTTTGAAAACATAAGGTTGGCTTTTAGTATCAAGTTGGGAAAGTTCTTTGTTTGTTCTGGATCAATACCCTTATCAGATGTATAATTTGCAAATATTTCATTCTTTGGGGGCTGTCTTTTCATTTTCTTCCTAATGTTCTTTGAAATAGAAAAGTCTTCATTTTGATACAATCCAGGTTATCAGTTTTTTCCTTGCTTGCTTGTGCTTTTGGTAGCTGCCTAATCCACGGTTATAAAGATATGCACTTATGTGTTCTTCTGGTTTTGTATAGTTTTACCTCTTATATTTAACTCTTTGATCCATTTTGAGTAATTTTTTGTATATGATGTGAAGCAAGAATCCAACTTCATTCTTTTGCATATGACTATCCCATTGTCCCAGAACCATTTTGGGGGAAGATTATTTGTACTTGAAACAAATTCCCAAATTATTTGATGGGCAGCTCAGTTGGAAACAAACCAGTAAGGGGTGGCCAAATAAAACACTATGGAGGGTCAAAGCAGGGAAGACTGTGGTGAAATTCATACTTGGGAGGAAAAGCTAGGAAAAGGAAGAGAAAGCTGGGTACTAGTAAAGATGAGGGGAAAGGAAAAACAATCTGTTGGTTGGCTAATGAAAAAGGAGAACTGAACAAGCAATGAACGCCACTCCAGCCACTCCCACCTTGCACCACAGCCGGTCTTGGCTGTGACTGTGTTGCATACCCTGCAATGACAACGTACCTTCTACCACGTCCACATCACACCTGACATCTATTTCAGAATATCCTATGAGCAAATGAAGGAACCATAAGAGCAAATAAGAATAAAGAGTGAGAGAAACAACTAATATTTATTTATTGCTTACACATGCCAGGCTGTGTTCTAAGTGCTTTATATATAAGAACTCAATCTTTACAACAATCCTATGAGGCAGGTACTGTTGTCTGTTCTCATTTAACATGTAAGGAATCTGAGGCCCAGCTTATCAAAGTCACACAGGCAACAAGAGTCAGAGCCAGATTCAAACCCTGGCAGGTTTGCCCCAGAGCTTCACCCCTCTGCTGCTTCTAGAAGAAGGAAGGAATAAAGGACGAGGCCCATCAACATTGCCATTTAGAAAAGCTACTTGGAGCAAGTCTCATTTGAAAAAAAAAAAAAAATGAACACACAAATCCTTCTGAGCCCCTGCTGTTGGCCCAGCTCCCACGGGCCTGTTAGGAAGACAGTGAGGACTCAAAGGGCACCCAGCCTCCCAGCGGCTGCAGCGGCCAACGTTGGGTGGCTAGCCATTCAGAGCCCAGTGGCCGTGGAGATAAGCCAGGACGGTTGCCAGTTTCCGTACTCCCGAAAAAGAGGCTCTCATCAAGTCTCTTTTTGGTGAATTTCATTAAAAATCACTATCTAAAAAAGAAGGTGTTTATCCTGAGTTATCCATGAGGGGAAATGATTTTTTTTTTTTAACTCGACTATTTCAGTAGCAAGAAAAGTGTGAATGATACCACCAGGGGCTCCAAAGAACTTTTGTTTCCAGAGAGGTTAAAATGTGTGAAGTACCCGAAGCATACACTTTTGCAGCTGAACTTAGGATATTGAGGAACATTGCGTCACCGTGTTTCCTGATGATCAATGAAAGTAAGCAGCAGTACGTGGGTTACATCGAGGGCAGGGATTGTCAGCTTCGGCACTGCTGACATTTTGGGCTGTGTAATTCATGGTTGTGGGGGGCTGCCCTGTGCATTGTGGGATATTTAGCACCATTACTGGCCTCTGCCCTCCAGAGGCCAAAGAGACTACCCTCTTCCATCTGCAACAACCCAAAATGTCTCCAGGCAGTCGAAAGTATTTATAAACAGACTATATTTAATAGCAAAATATGAATGTGCTCATCTCCTTGTCAGAGGGAGAGGGGACAAAGGAACAGCTATAACAATATTGCCCTGGCTGGTTTGGCTCAGTAGATAGAGCATCTGCCTGCGGACTGAAGGGTCCCAGGTTCGATTCTGGTCAAGGGCACCTGCCTGGGTTTCAGGCTTGATCCCCAGTAGGGGATGTGCAGGAGGCAGCCAATCAACGATTCTCTCTCATCATTGATGTTTCTATCTCCCTCTCCCTTACTCTCTGAAAATCAATAAAAATATATTTTTAAAAAACCAATATATTGCTGGTGATAGTAAATTGGTAATACTGTTCTTATTATTACTAGTAGCTGCTACTACTGTTATTAGTGTCAAGGACAGTGCTAAGATTAGCATTCATAATCTCATTGAATCCTCACAACAGCCCTCAGGGGGAAACCAATCATGACGCCTATTTAATAGACAGGGAAACTGAGTAACGAGGTCCAGATCACACAGCTGGAAGCATCAGAGCCTACGTTCTTTCTCGTTCTGCCCTAGTCGGAGCCAGTTCTGTTAACACTATTCTTCCTCTCCGCATGGTGATCATCACTCGAGCCTCAGGCTATATCGATCAATCTGCCCACCACCAACTCTTGCTCATCCTTGAAGTTTTGACCTGCTTCCTCCAGAACCTCCCAGATTCCTACCTTCACCCTCTGACCTCCTGTGACAACCTGTTCATCCTTTCTTTTAATTGCATTTTCTGTATAACATCATCTGTTTGTCTCCTTTTCAGTGGGAGAGCCTTGAGGACAGGAGCCTACCTTATCTCTATCTCCAGTGCCTTGCTTATAGGCATACAGTAGGAGCCCAATAATATGGGCTTTCTAGTAAAAGCTCTGCAGTGAGAGAGATTGAGGAACGTAATTACTTCTGTGTGTGTTCAAAGAGATAGGGAGGAGAAACCAAGATGGCGCCATAGGTTAAACACCTAACCTGCAGCCGGGCACAACAATTTCAAAAATACAACTAGAGGTCAGAACGGTCATCGTCCAGAACCACAGGAAAGCTGGCGGACTGAAATGCCCACAGCTGGGGAGAAGGAGAAGGCCACGGGGACAGTCGGGGGAGCCGCAAAAGCCTGAGGTATGGAGAAACGGACGGAGACACGAGCACGCGCGCCTGCGGGGAGGATGGAGCCGGAGAGGAAGGGGCGGCTGACGGCCTGGCCGGCGTTCACTGGCAGGAAGGAGATAAAGGCTCCGGATTGCGTTGAGCGCCGGCTCCGACTGCACTGAACCCCGTTCCGGGCGAAACCCTGGGAAGCCAGGCGCAGGCTGGGGGAATGAATCTGGGCTGTGGGGCGCAGGCACAGAGGAGCGGGGGAAGGCAGAGCTCCAGAGGCGCGCGCAGGAAGGGGCGCAAAGGACGGACTGTTGCCTGCGCCACTGAACTGCCCTAGCGGGAAGGAGACAAGGGCTCCGGACCGTGCTGAACCCCAGTTCCGACTGCACTGAACCCCAGTTCCGGGCGAAACCCTGGGAAGCCAGGCACATGCTGGGGGAATGAATTTGGCCTGTGGGGCAGAGGCACAGAGGAGCGGCGGCTCCAGAGGCGCACACGGGAGGGCGCGCAGAGGAGGGACTGTTGCCTGCGCCACTGAATGGCCCTGCTGGGAAGGAGACAAAGGCGCCAGACTGCGCTGAGACCCAGTTCCAACTACATTGAAACCCAGTTCCAGGCAGCGGGCGAAACTCCAGGGCGCGTTTCTCTCAGAGGTGTTTGCAAGGAATACAGAGGGACACAGACACAGGAGCCTCATGTCTCCTGCACAGCAACTCTTCCTATATAGACAAAGAGGGTCCTCATGGACAATTGGCCTGGAGGACAATTCCTCCTAGTGACACCAACAACAATCAAGACTTAACTGTAGATACTCACTCAGTTTCGCAACTGCGCCGCCCCCGCAGGCCGCCCGGCCCGGGACACTGGGGACGCCGCGGCGGCAGCGGCGCCCGGAGCCCGGCGGCCGCCCAGCGCCCATCCCCGCCGCGAGGCCCCCGCGCGCCTGGTTCCGCGGGCCGCGCGCCCCGCACACCGGACGGAGGCCCGGGCGCCCTCTCCGTGCACCTCCGGGCGCCACTAGACCTCAGTAGAGTTGACTGAATTCAAGGGATTAAGAAGAACAAATTGGGGAATTCGAAAAAGATGATGGCGGAGGTGAAGGCTGATGTGTTGCCTCACATGGCAGTTTCGGAAATACAACTGGAACATGGACTAGTGAGGGTGGCGACTGCTGCTCGCGTCTCCCCAGACCGGGCGGCTGCTCCTCTCAGTCAGCACCGCAGCCGGGGCCATGGGCTCGTGGGCGCTGCAGCAGCTGCTGTGGCGGCGGCCGCGGACTCGGCGCAGCGGCTCTCTGTGAAGGAAGAGACCATCTTTCTGCAGGAGGGGCGCATCCGCGCCACCGACCTGGCCGAACTGCGCAGTGAGATCCTCGAGGCCCCGGAGGCCGCCAACACCGATTTGGAGGATTCTTAGGAGTTCTCATCTTACATTCAAGCCCTTTAAGCCATTTTGACAGAGGAGAATCAAGAAGGCGGCTAAGTTAAACAAAGGAACTGCGAACTCCACCGCGCACAGCAATTTCAGGGGCACGAATGGAGGACAGAGCCTCTGCCATCCAGAACTACAGGAGAGATGGCTGAATGGTAGATTTATAGCTAAGAGGGAAGAGGAAACCAGCGAAATCGGAGGGGATGAGGTGTGGAGGCGCGTGGGTCTGGTTGGTGGCGGGGGAAAGGGGCTTTTGTTCCAAACCTAGGGGAGATTAGCTCTCCATCACACTGAAATCCAGCTTCTGGGGACCCATGGGAGACCCAGATGCCTGCGGGGAGAGGCGGGACTCTTGCGGAGGTGCCAAGCGCCCCTGGGTCTGGGGGAGGCCGCGCTCCCCTGGGTCCGAGTGAGGCCAGGGGTCCATAGATCCAGGTGAGGCCTCGCGCATCTAGGCCCGGGTGAGCCCAAGTGGCCCTGGGTCTGGGAGAGGCCAAACATCCCTGGGTCCAGGTGAGACCATGTGTCCCTGGATCGGGTGAGGCCTCGTGAACCTAGGCCCGGGTGAGCCCAAGTGGCCCTGGGTCTGGGAGAGGCCAAGCGTCCCTGGGTCCGGGTGAGACCATGTGTCCCTGGATCCGGGTGAGGCCTCGTGCACCTAGGCCCGGGTGAGCCCAAGTGGCCCTGGGTCTGGGAGAGGCCAATCGTCCCTGGGTCCGGGTGAGACCATGTGTCCCTGGATCCAGATGAGGCCTCGTGCACCTAGGCCCGGGTGAGCCCAAGTGGCCCTGGGTCTGGGAGAGGCCAAGCGTCCCTGGGTCCGGGTGAGACCATGTGTCCCTGGATCCGGGTGAGGCCGCGTGCACCTAGGCCCGGGTGAGCCCAAGTGGCCCTGGGTCTGGGAGAGGCCAAGCGTCCCTGGGTCCGGGTGAGACCATGTGTCCCTGGATCCGGTTGAGGCCTCGTGCACCTAGGCCCGGGTGAGCCCAAGTGGCCCTGGGTCTGGGAGAGGCCAAGCGTCCCTGGGTCCGGGTGAGACCATGTGTCCCTGGATCCAGATGAGGCCTCGTGCACCTAGGCCCGGGTGAGCCCAAGTGGCCCTGGGTCTGGGAGAGGCCAAGCGTCCCTGGGTCCGGGTGCGACCATGTGTCCCTGGATCCGGATGAGGCCTCGTGCACCTAGGTCCAGGTGAGCCCAAGTGGCCCTGGGTCTGGGAGAGGCCAAGCGTCCCTGGGTCCGGGTGCGACCATGTGTCCCTGGATCCAGATGAGGCCTCGTGCACCTAGGTCCGGGTGAGCCCAAGTGGCCCTGGGTCTGGGAGAGGCCAAGCGTCCCTGTGTCCGGGTGAGACCATGTGTCCCTGGATCCGGGTGAGGCCTCGTGCACCTAGGCCCGGGTGAGCCCAAGTGGCCCTGGGTCTGGGAGAAGCCAAGCGTCCCTGGGTCCGGGTGCGACCATGTGTCCCTGGATCCAGATGAGGCCTCGTGCACCTAGGTCCGGGTGAGCCCAAGTGGCCCTGGGTCTGGGAGAGGCCAAGCGTCCCTGGGTCCGGGTG
Source organism: Eptesicus fuscus (assembly GCF_027574615.1). Lineage (NCBI taxonomy): Eukaryota > Metazoa > Chordata > Mammalia > Chiroptera > Vespertilionidae > Eptesicus > Eptesicus fuscus. The sequence goes on along the minus strand of NC_072478.1, from coordinate 82,182,411 downwards.
CGACCATGTGTCCCTGGATCCAGATGAGGCCTCGTGCACCTAGGTCCGGGTGAGCCCAAGTGGCCCTGGGTCTGGGAGAGGCCAAGCGTCCCTGGGTCCGGGTGAGACCATGTGTTCCTGGATCCAGATGAGGCCTCGTGCACCTAGGCCCGGGTGAGCCCAAGTGGCCCTGGGTCTGGGAGAGGCCAAGCGTCCCTGGGTCCGGGTGCGACCATGTGTCCCTGGATCCGGATGAGGCCTCGTGCACCTAGGCCCGGGTGAGCCCAAGTGGCCCTGGGTCTGGGAGAGGCCAAGCGTCCCTGGGTCCGGGTGAGACCATGTGTCCCTGGATCCGGGTGAGGCCTCGTGCACCTAGGCCCGGGTGAGCCCAAGTGGCCCTGGGTCTGGGAGAGGCCAAGCGTCCCTGGGTCCGGGTGCGACCATGTGTCCCTGGATCCAGATGAGGCCTCGTGCACCTAGGTCCGGGTGAGCCCAAGTGGCCCTGGGTCTGGGAGAGGCCAAGCGTCCCTGGGTCCGGGTGCGACCATGTGTCCCTGGATCCAGATGAGGCCTCGTGCACCTAGGCCCGGGTGAGCCCAAGTGGCCCTGGGTCTGGGAGAGGCCAAGTGTCCCTGGGTCCGGGTGAAGCCAGAGCCTGGGTCCGGGTGAGGCCGTGTGCCCCTGGATCCATCCGGGTGAGGCTGGGTCCCAGGCCCGGGTGAGACCACGCGCCCCTTGGGTATGGGTGAGGCCACGTGCCCCTTAGTCCGGGTGACGCCGTGCCCCTGGGTTCGGCCGAGACCAAACCAGAGGGAGTCGGACCTCCGTTACCGCCATTTGTCCACCATCCAGAGCTGGGGGGTCAGTGCTGACATGTACACATAAGGAACTACTGGACATTGAAATTGAGTCTCAAAAGAACTGTTGGTCCAGGGGGAAGCTCGCTACAGACTGATTCATTTGCCTGTCAGCATAACTATTATTGCTCGTCTCACATTCAGTGCTTATTAGTATATATCTAGTGACATATGATCTCGCTCATCTAGGGGAAATGATGAACAACATAGACTGAGGAACAAGAACAGAACCAGAAGCAAGGAGGCATCGATCGGACTATCGGGCCTCAGAGGGAGGATAGGGGAGGGTAGGGGGAGGGTGGGGGGAGGGGGAGAGTTCAACCAAAGGACCTGTATGCATGCATATAAGCCTATCCAACGGTTAAGTTCAACAGGGGATTGGGGCATGCGTGGGGAGAGGGGTGGGATGGGAATGGGGGGATGAGGACAAATATGTGACACCTTAATCAATAAAGAAATTAAAAAAAAAAAAAAAAAAAAAAGCAAATATCCTAGGATTATCCAATGTTAACAAAAGACAAATTAAAGGGTAAAATAATTAAAAAAAAAAAAAAAAAGAGATAGGGAGTGAAAGTCTAGAGACCTGAGGGAGTCAACAAGAGGAAAAGAAACTTACCCAGATGGTGCAGTTGGAGGGTAGGGTAGGGCAGGGAAGGGTCCTAAATCCAAAACCAAAGCCCATCTCCCTCACTCAATGCTTTGTCCACTCTGTTAAACAAACTTGGATGGTGAAGTGAAAGGGATTTTTGGTGGCATTTATATAAGTAAACAAATGAATTTGTGGATTGACACATGGCCAACAATAAATTCATAAAAGGTAAATATTGATGTTTGAAGATTATATATCACTATGTTCAGTGTGTTAGGCAAGCTTACATGTTCCTTTTGGTTCCTTGGCAAATCAGTGAGGCTTCAGACAAATCATTCCATTTCTCTGGGCTTTTATTTCCTTGAACTGTAGAGATTTGCTGGTTCAAGAGCATGTGATCAACTTCTATGCGTTTAAATGTCCTTTTGAGCATGCTCAGCCAGTGTGGAAAATCTGTGGTTCTCTTGGGCTTCATAAGGATCAAATGCCACAGCGAAGTGTAACTTGTGTGGTTTATAGAATTGTAGTACCCCCACCCCCTCACACACACACACACCCAAGCTATGAGGAGCCTGATCAATCATATAGTGAAAATTTCCAGCTAGTGGCTTAATTTCTTTTATAGAATCCCAGCAGGTGCTCAATGAGCCTCGCTTTACAATCCTATATAATAATAGACAAATATGCAAATTGACCATACCTCCAACACACCCACAAGCCACGCCCACCATCCAATCAGAGCGAGTATGCAAATTAACCCAAACCAAGATGGCTACAGCCACAGAGAGCAAGGTTTCCTAGGTAACAGAGGAAGCCAACCTTTCTGCCAGCCCGTTGCAGGCCTAAGCCTCCACTCAAGCTATAAAGTTTCAAGTATAGAAGGTAAACAAATTCAAACAAATGATGGCAGAATGGAGCTTGAGAGAGCAGGCCAGGGTTGCCGCCGGCAACAGGGAAGCAAAGCTTTCCGCACACCCTGGCGGGGCCCACCCGCTTAAGGCTACAAAGTTTCAATTATAACCCCAACACAAATGGCTGCGGGCCTCGGAGGGAGCCCCAGGCTTGGCTCCGCTCCAGGCTACAAAGTTTCAATTGTAGAAGGAAAACAAATTCCAGATACCAGGGCCTCCGCTTGCGTTGCCAGGGGGTGTGGCCCACCTGCAAACCACCATAGGCCCCTCGCTCAGGCCGCCCCATGTCCCAAGGGAACCCCACCCTGATCTGGGACGCCCTTCAGGGCAAACCAGCTGGCCCCCACCCGTGTACCAGGCCTCTATCCTATCTAATAAAAGAGTAATATGCAGATTGATCATCACTGCAACACATAATATAGCTGCCCCCATGTGGTCAAAGATCCTGCCCCCATGTGGACACAAGATGGCCACCACAAGATGGCCAGCAGGAGAGGGCAGTTGGGAGGCACCCGGCCTGCAAGGGAGGGCAGTTGAGAGGGACCAGGCCTGCAAGGGAGGGCAGTTGGAGGTGATCAACCCTGCAGGAGAGGGCAGTTAGGGGTGACCAGGCCGGCAGAGGAGGGAAGTTGGGGGCAAACAGGCTGGCAGCAGAGTGGTTAAGGGGTGATCAGGCTGGCAGGCAGAAGTGGTTAGGGGCAATCAGGAAGGCAGGCAGGCAAGCAGTTGGGAGCCAGCAGTACTGGATTGTGAGAGGGATGTCCGACTGCCCGTTTAGGCCCGCCTAAACGGGCAGTCGGACATCCCTAGAGGGGTCCCAGATTGGAGAGGGTATACAGGCTGGGCTGAGGGACAACACCCCTCCGTGCACGAATTTCGTGCACCGGGCCTCTAGTCCATGATAAAAGAGGGAAAGTGGTTTAGTCTGAAGAAAGCTGGTGTGTGGTATGGTGTGGTGTGGTGTGGTGTGTGTGGAGTGGTGTGGTGTGGTGTGGAGTGGTATGGTATGTGTGGAGTAGTGTGGTGTAGTGTGGAGTGGTGTGGTGTGGAGTGGTGTGGTGTGTGTGGAGTGGTGTGGTGTGGAGTGGTGTGGTGTGTGTGGAGTGGTGTGGTGTGTGTGGAGTGGTGTGGTGTAGTGTGGTGTGGTGTGGTGTGGTGTGGTATGGTGTGGTGTGTGGAATGGTGTGTGGAGTGGAGTGGTGTGTGGAGTTGTGTGGTGTGGTGTGGAGTTGTGTGGTGTGGTGTGTGGTGTGGTGTGGTGTGGAGTGGTATGGTGTGGTATGGTATGATGTGGTGTGTGTGGAGTGGTATGTGGAGTATAGTGGTGTGTGGTGTGGTGTGGTGTGGTATGGTGTGGTGTGGAGTCGTGTGGTGTGGTGTGGTGTGGTGTGTGGAATGGTGTGTGGAGTGAAGTGGTGTGGTGTGTGTGGTGTGGTGTGGTGTGGTGTGGTGTGTGGAGTGGTGTGGTGTGGTGTGGTGTGGTGTGGAGTGGTGTGGTGTGGAGTGGAGTGGTGTGGTGTGTGTGGTGTGGTGTGGTGTGGTGTGGAGTGGTGTGGTGTGGTGTGGAGTGTGGTGTGGTGTGGTGTGGAGTGGTGTGGTGTGGTGTGGTGTGGTGTGGTGTGGTGTGGTGTGGTGTGGTGTGGTGTGGTGTGGTGTGTGGAGTGGTGTGGTGTGGTGTGGTGTGGTGTGGTGTGTGGAATGGTGTGTGGAGTGGAGTGGTGTGTGGAGTGGTGTGGTGTGGAGTGGAGTGGTGTGGAGTGGTGTGGTGTGGTGTGGAGTGGTGTGGTGTGGTGTGGAGTTGTGTGGTGTGGTGTGCTGTGGTGGGGTATGTGTGTGTGAGAGAGAGAGCGAGTCCTTTCTGATTGGGTTATGCCCACATGTCCATCTCACTTTCTGCAGGGATGATAATGAATTGTTGGTTTCTTTACATTGCCAGTCCCTTACACAGAGCTTAGCGACAATAATCATGTAACATAACAGCACTCACAAATTGTCAGACACTGTGCTAAATAGCTTATTTAATCTGTGTGAGAACCTTATTTAATCTGTGTGAGAACCTTATGAGACAAATACAGTCATTACCTTTATTTTTCTAATAAGGAAACCAAAGACATATGTCTACCAGGAGGTAGAGTCTCAAGTCTATTTCAGACTGAGCTGGAGCTATTAATAACTAAATAAATGTTTACTGAATCCAACTAATGATATCCCTATCTACCACCACGCCTATCTCTGCTACAGAGGAAGGGAAGTATAAAGTATCCATATGTAAAACAGTAGCAATATTTATTTAAAAATTGTGAATTTAATTCAACTAAGGGATTGACTTTTTATAGTAGTGTTTTTCTTTCAGCTATCAGGTTTGGGTTTCAAAAACACCAATAATAATAAGATATTAAACTATTTTAACGTATACTTCACTAGACCATATTTACAGGTACTATATTTAAGTTAATATATTATCAAATCTACTATAAACAAAGCAATAAAATATAAGGCTGACTGGATATGGAAAGCAGAGTAATAGTTTAGGCTGCCCTAAAGAGAAGAAACCAGATAAGACATTTCTTTGGGAGGATTACCGGGTTTTTGTTTTGTTTTCTTTTAAATCACAGCCTAAAATAGAGATGTAATTTCTATATTAATTGAAATGAAAATCTGAGCCAGATGTACATAGAATGACTGAATTAACTAAAAGCTGATATTCTCATTTATGTTAGTGTATTTTAAATAAAGGAGTTTGACCATCTCACCTAGTTAATCATTCATAGGAAACGCTAGCCAAACTCGTAAAGCAGGTAAAGTTTATTTTTAGGCATTCAGCTGGCGTCTGCCTCTGGCTTCTCCTTCTCTTTGGCGGTCACCTAGATGGCTGCTAACCTCAGCCTGCCTCTCCCTTCCAGAAGGAAGGAGCAGCACACCATGTTGTAGGCCTTTACTTCTTAAGTCGGGAGCCTTTCAGATTCGAGTGTCAAAGAGCTAACTCTAACTGGCTGAAACAAACAAAACAAATTTATTTCTCAGAATAGGTAATAGTCAGGTATAAGGATAGCCCTAGCCTCAGGATTTAGACATTCAAATTATATAATTGGGAATCTTTCTATTTCCAGATCTCTTTGCTTTTTCTTCTTATTATTATTACTATGTGTGTGTGTTTTTGGCAGCCTCATTTGATGGAGGTTCTAAGTGGTAGAATACAGTTGCTCCAAACTCATATCTTATCAGCTTACCTATTACTGTTGAAAAAAGGCAAGTTTCTGAATAGTCCCAGAAGGCCTACAATGAAGTATCATGCACCTATCTCTGAACAAAGACTCTAATAGTCCAGGCCTGGGCCATCCATAGATTTTGGGATGGGGTTAATCCCACCACAAACACATGGACTGAAGTTCAGGAAAGGACAGTTTTCCAAAAGGAAAATTCAGGTTCTAGTATCATATGGGGAGAGTGGACGGGTGTGTGGCAGGTAAAAAACAGTATCTACCCACCATATGGTCATGATCAAGGACATCATAGGAGGAAGGTTGTTCATCAAAAGCATTGTGGTGTCCCTAAATAATCCCTTGCAGGTGACGTTTCCCAGTTCATATGGAAACCAATCCTCTTGAATTTATAATACAGTTAACATAAGGATGAATTCAGCAAAGACAATTAGTCAGACACAGGGATCTTCAGGTAGTAGCCTGTTCTGCATGGCCATCCATGACCCCTGCTCTAATTGAATTTTTCTAAAATGCCTAAAGGAAGATGAAAGTAGAAAATGAGCTGGCAATGGACAAGCATTTTTAAAAAATAAGCCCATTAATGTGGCACATTTGGGTGCTTCATGATTGTTATGAATTATATTTGCCTGAAGATTTCTATACTAAAGAGATACTTTCACAATGGCACAAAGATATATATGCAAGGATATTCATTGCAGCATGGCTTACAATAGTGAAAAATGGGAAACAAATATTTATCTACAAAAAGAAGGTTAAGTACATTATAATATAGCCAAACAATAGAAAACTTGTGCTATTACCTAAAAATGTTGACATAAAAAGATGCCCCAGATCATGTAATGAATAAAGTTGAAAAATATGCATACTGACATCACATTTTTTTAATACTGTATGTATGTTTATACATGCATGCACTCACACATGCATTGACAAAAATGGTCTGGAAGTATGCATACCAGCTCTTAAAAATAGTTACATCTGCAAAATGGGTTTCTGTGGGGGAGAGAGTTTTTACTTTTTACTTTATGTATTTCTGCCCTTTTATATTTGGATTTTAAAAAGTAAGGATGTATTTTTAAGGCAGGTATTACTTTTTAAAAAACTTTTTTTAAGGACAGAAGTACTAACTAAATTTATATTTTATTCTTCCAAGGCCACCCACACAGACAACAGTTTTTCTTGGGAGACTCCAATCTTCCTTCTGTAGAATATTTCCCCACTTGTCATATTCAGAACTCATACCTTCACTCCTTAATGCTCTCCATTTGCTCTATAGAGTGACACAGTCAGGACTCACAGCCTTATTAAGCATTATTTCTAATTTCAGAAAAAAAAAAGACTAACTTGTAAAGCATGTGTGAAATGTGCTAACAGAATAGCCACTCAATAACCAATTTATTTTTTCATAATCTATCCCCCCACTATATCCAGACAGGACTTGAACTATTCATAATAAAAATAATTAAATAGCTCTAGCCAGTTTGGCTCAATGGATACAGCGTGGGTCTGCAGACTGAAGGGTCCCAGGTTTGATTCCAGTCAAGGGCACATACCTCAGTTGCAGGTTCCTCCCTGGCCTGGGCCCTGGTCAGGGCTCCTGCAGGAGGCAACCAATCCATGTGTTTCTCTCACATCAATAATTCTCTCTGTCTTTCCCTCTCTCTTCCACTCTCTCTAAAAATCAATGGAAAAATATCCTCAGGTGCAGATGGATAAACAAACAAACAAACAAACAAACAAACAAAGATAGGTATCTCATAGGTGGAATAAAATTGAGCAATTAGAAACTGATCAAGGAGATTGTTGGTCTGATGAACAGAAACACATGATGAAATCACTGAGAAGTAAAATAGAAAATGAAAATCAGGAGCAAGGAAAGAGAAAAATATGCTGGACATCATTTAATAAGTATTTGCTGATGGTAATTATAGGGATGGAAAACCCATTAGACCTATGGAGCTAAAATTAATCAGCAAGTATTCATGGAGTGCCTCCTGCTTCTATTACTGGTTCTGGCTTCCTGCCTGCGCAGTGCCCAGGCTGGAGACATTTGCATGACATTCAGCTTGTCAAGACAGAAGGAGCAAAATAAGCAGGCAGAGGCTCACAGCAGCCTTCTCTACCCATCATGCTTGTTGGAATCACAATCAAGGGAGACAAATTCCTTCTGTGAAAGACTATAAAACCAGCTTAAACATTGTAAACATCACTACATCACCTGAAAAGAGCCCAATTAAGTAGAAGTACTATTTCTGAAAAGCAACAGTCAATTCATTTGTGTACTATTTGAAAATTTTAAAGTGCAAATCCACATTCTTTTTCTACTAAAATCAGGAACAGAAATTAGTAGGACTTTTAACAACGATACTTAATTTTCAGGGTTCATTCCCTTGTGGAAAAACATTTTAGGTAATGACCAATTTCCTTAAAATGTAAAATATGATGTTTATGTCACTATTAATATTTTGATAAGTAGCTATTGTAATGGACATCTGTTATTTTGTGCATGCCCAGCATCCCCTTTCTCCTACTTTACTTTAAAAGTCCAGTTATCTCTCTCCCATCCGTTCCCTCCCTCTCTCTCTCTGATTATTATCCCACTCTTAGATGTCAGTGGTAGACACTTGACCTAGGTTTTGCCTATCAGGGTACACATTGCTTACATCCCATGGTTCAGGGGTGAGCATGTGACCCAACTAGGCCAATGAAACCCCTCCCAGGGACATCCACTACTGTTATTGGACAAAAAGGACTCTCTTCCACTGAAGTTACTAAGCTGGTAGGATGGTTTAAATCCAGGTGCTGCAGACCACCCGGTGGAGGTAGCCTTCCCCGGAATAAAGCCAAAATAGAGGAAAGGAAAGCTAAGCGATAGTCTAAGCCCTTTTGACATTGTCTGAGCCCCTGGATCCATCCTGCCTAACACTAAAATTCCTCTGGAATTTTAAGTAAATCAATAATTTTCTCTTTGCTTTACCAGTTTGGTTTCTTTTAAATGCTCAAAAGAAATGTTCTGATAGAATACTAATGATAAGCTTTCTTTATAAGTGTTATTTCCATGAGCAATAACCAAATAACCTGTAGGAAACCCTTTATAATTCAAATCAGAAACCCTCCCTGACCACCATCTCCATACCCACACCTACTTCCTTTTTAAACACCCAATGACTTCTTAATGTATATTTCTGGATTGGTAATGACTTATTACTAAATCTGTCTGCATTTCCTCCAGCGTAGAGATTATATCTTAACCATTTTATATTCCCACAGCCTTCCCATGGGGCCTAACAGGTAATAATTGCTATTTTGTTGAAGGAATTATATGTTGCTGAAGGAATAAATGAATGGGTGAGACAGTTGGGAAAGTCTCTACTATTAATAAAGATTCCATAATTAATTAAAATCATCAATAAAATAGCTAATTATCAGAAGGCCAAAGTGAACCAAATTGATATATCCAAACAGAATCCTGAAAGTGTCAGTCATTGATAGCACTGTAGTTGATAATTTGTCCTTTCTCTGGCCATTGGAGTTGAAAGGGTGGGTAAATGGCAAGTGGTTATTCTTTTTAAAAATATTTACTGTTTTTAAAATTCCATAACATTTAATAATTTCTCTTGCAAAATGTTAAAACCAAAGCATACTAGTACAACCTGCAGTGTGGAGTATAGATTGTAGGTTGTAAGGGAGGAGGCGGGGTAGCCAGAAGCTTTCTGAGAACTAGCAGGCAACACAGTAGGGTGGCTTGTGATAGGGTCCTTCTTTATGACGAAGCAAGGAAAAACTGCGAACAAGGCCATGAGAAGTGTAAAAAGAGAAAGCACTATCTGCGCAGCACAAGGTGATTGAGTGAGGGAGAGTTTCAAAATTAAAATGGGCAAATGCTAGAAAAAAATAATCTACGTAGATTGGGTTAGGATCGAGGCATTGGGATGAAGAAACAATCCCTTGATGTAGGCAAAAATCTCAATCAAATTTCTAGAGGAGTAAGAAAACTGACAATGTGAGTTCCAGTTATGACATGTTACTGGTACTGGAGTTCCCCTCCCTCCCCCATTCCCACTGCAAGGCAATGACACCCAGCTTTCTCCAGGTGTTTCCAAGATATTTACTTAAACTCTAACACTACCGATGTTTCCTTACCTCCTTCCAAGGGCTGCTCTTACTCTGTTCCTCAGGTACAGCTTTCTGTGCACTCAATTCCTTCAACCATTGAGCCTTCTTAGTATTCGCCAGGCGGTCTTCCTTTAGCATAGGCATTCCTCAAAGTCCGTCTCTTCCATAGAGCGGCAGATGACTGGTTTGCCTTCCTTTAGTCTCCAAAATGCTTCCCCTGTCCCGCCATAGCTTCCCACTTCCACTGCCACCACCTCGGTACAATTCCCATCTTTCCCAGAACCAACGCCCCTGCCTCCTCACTGCTCTCTCTGCTTCTTTTCCTCGCTCCTACAACACAGGCTCCATTGTAGGTGGAATGATCTTTTTGAATGGTTAACTAGATTGTGTCCACCCCTGTGCTGATAAATGTTTAACAGCTGCTGGGAGGGGGGCAGTATGTATGTATTTTCAAGGGAGATGAGAGTGAAATAACAAAGATATATGATGGATTACATGCATTTTTCAATGATGTGAGAGACTTCTTTGCTGATCAGATAAAAGTTTTCAAGTACTGAAAAGACATTTCCTCAATTTTTGTGTGTTATTCATAAATTAACACAATTTTAAGTTTAATTATCATTATTAAAATTTCTCCCCTCACTATCTTAAATTGAGACAATCAACAAACTAAATCAAACCTAATTTGTAGTGTTTTCCAATTTTTACAGTGTAAATACTCTGCCATGGTTGATTTCAAACTCCCAAAATAACATTTCTGAATGCAGAATTGAGAAGAGACATGCTGTATCACACCATATATAATAGATCCAGTATGCAGAACGGAAGAAAATAACTTTATAAAGCAGAGATACTAGGAAAATTTAAAATAATTAAGAAGTGACATATGCAGCATTTATTACCTTTGTTTTAAAAAAATATTTTACTTAATTTTTAAGTTCGTAAATAATTTAATTTTTAATATTGGCCAGGATTAACAACTAACTTACACAATTCCTGAGAATTTGACAGTCAGCTAGCTCCAGCACACTACTGAGTCATCGCTCCTCTGCCTGGACCTTTAGGTCTCCCATTTGTATGGGTTATCTGGGGAATGAGTGAAGAGAGGCAATGATGATCTGTATATATATGATAAAGAAATATGCTAATTAACCGGAACGCCATCACGGGTTGACCTGACAGGAAGAGGTTGCATGCGCAGTGTCTGGGGCAGGTGGCAGGGGCCTCTGTGTGCCTGTGCCGGGGGAGGGCATGATCAGCAGCAGTCGCAGCTGCTGCAGGGCCCGGAGAGGGAGGCAGGGCCGGACCAGTGACTTGAGGGTGGGTGGCGCCGTGCAATTTTGAATCGTGCACTGGGCTCCTAGTTTTTAATAAAATTAGTGGTCTCTTTTGTTGTGGTGAAATGATGATGCAAATATTCTACAAGTCCCTCCTTGTTTTCCCAGCCAGGCTTGGTATTTAAAAACTCCTTTGGAGCCTCACTTAGGTCCTATGAGACAGGTGGAGTAGATACCATTATCCTCCTTTTACAGATAGAAAAAACACGGCTGAGAAGAAGTAAATGACTGCCCCAGCTCCTTCAGTTAAGTCAATGGCAGAACAGGATTTCAAACTCAATCTTATATTGAAAACTTAAGAAGAGGCTAGAGAAAATTTAATTAATACTGATATCAAATTTTTAAAATTGTAAATGTCCTTTATAACTCTTCAGTCTGATATAAAGCACATTCATATCTTGTTCTAGGATCCCTATACCAAGGATGTTTTGATCTTTTGAACTCCACTATTAAATAGGTTGTAAGCACAAAAATGAAAATGCAGGTTTTCAAAAATGAGCTGAGAGGTCCCACCTAGAAATTGAGCAGATTGAAACAATCTCCACCAGAGAACATGGGACAGAAAAGGAGATTAAATCAGTAGAGGAAGAAAGCTAGTGGCATTATGGCCAGCCACAATGGCCACAAATGAAAAACAAAGTGCACAATACTAGCTACAGTTATTCAGTGTGCTTGCTCTAATGTCTCCAAACACTAAAAACATTTGGTTTCTGCTTATTTCAAAACTTATCTTTTTTATCTGCTGATATTTACCTCATCCTTGAAGCAGGCATTGCTTAAACTACGTTCTGCCAGCATAAAGGATAAATACTTCATGCATATGAGCACAATTGTGATATTTTAGATTTTGTGATGGAGTCATTGAAAGAATCATGAGAAGCAGCACAACACCAGGGATGCTGGTAATAATTTAGCAGTTCTCAGTGCATGTGGTAGTGCTAATTCCAATTACAAAGAGAAGTACTAAAGTGGAATTCATTATGATTAAGAACTTGCTATACTACATGTGAGTTGTTTATAAGAGGCATATCTGGTATAAAATGGAAATATTGAAGCAGAAAAAGATGGGATATTCAAAGGTCAGCTGGGTTCCCTTAAACCTCTTACCTTACAAAGTTAAACAAGAATAGAAGTGTTTCCTAAAGTCAAGGTATTGTTTTTAAAAAGCATCTAATAGCTATGATAGCTGCAGGAACAATTTTTTAAAGTAAGTTTTGACAACCCACAGGATCTGCTCATGTTGGTTTAATATACAACTAATATATTCAATGAATTACCATAACTCAAAATGATTTATACAAACATGATAATGTATTCCAATTTACATTTAACATCATAGATTTAAAGTATGTGTGTGGGGAGACAGAAAGATATAATAAATAAAACTAGAACCATGACAAGAAATTATAAGCTATAAGGAAATAAGTCACACAGAGGTGTCCTTATGTAAAAGGAAACATGTGATAAACAACAGTGGAGGTGGGAATGAATGTGGTATAAGCTGTGATCTTTCTTCAACAGGATCTCTCTTTACCAACACTACTCAACGCATTCATCTCAACTCATCCAAGTTTTCCCTTCTTCCTGGAAAACATACTGATTGATGCCCAGGATGTGCTGAACACTGGATCCAAGGCTAGTTCTCATACTCTATACATTTATTCTCCCATCTGTTAAGCTGTATGCTTACCAATAGTCCCATGTGTTTTTTCCCCTCAAAACATGTTTATTTCCCTCAAAACATGTTTATTTCATTTGTGCTTGTTATTGTAATTACTTAAGTAAATATTAAGTAAAATAATGAAATGAGTAAAAAAAGAAATAGTTGTTCTATACGATCTAAATGTAAAACTGCTATGTAAACAGTTGCTATTACATGAGGTGGGTATAAAACAACTTTAAACGATTAGGATGAGAGCAAGGGGATGAAATCTACACGCTCATGAGTTAGTACTATTCTCATCCTCCTTTCACAAATGATGGAAACTAAGGCACAGATCGTTAGGTTACCCAACATTACTTCCTCATAGAGGTGGAGGGACCCAGCCAGTCTGGCTCTTCATTGCAATGCTGTACTGTAGTTCAGACATCAACGAAGGCATTGAACTCCAGTCGGTGGGCTCACAAAAGCTTTAGACCTTCAGCAAAGGGTTAGGAAACAAATGTTTAATTCTAGGTTTTAGGTTTCAAAGCCTGTATAATTTTTTTATGATTCCCTTGCTTTAACTGACTTTTTAATTTAATCAAATACCAGTCCAATTGCATCAGCTAGAAGATTTTGCCTGACCTAGAAGGAGCAGGTAAAAGACAGTCTTAAATACCCGAATGGAAGTTGGGGGTCTGTATACACTGGAATGGGGAATCATTGTAGTTACTTTTTCTAAAATAAAAACTTTAAATTATATTAAATTATAATTCTATAACCTACAGGCCTAAGATTCCCTAATCTTTTCAATGCCTCATTTTTATTAGATATATGGAAATATAATGTATTGAAGGATTACTAAATATCAAACCCAAACATCACCTCATGTGCTTCTAACCATCCAGGCACATAGAAGAAGTTAAATGATTTGTTCAGGGTCATACAGCTAGAATTTAAAATCTGCTATTTACATCCCAGAAATGACGTCAAAGCCCAATCTTAACTACAAAACTACTTCCCCTCTCCCCCATTTAGCATAGCTTCAGCATTTTCCACACCATTAACAGTAATAATGTACTGGCAATCTTGACCACTTATTGCATATATACACCATGATTAGTTACTTGAGTAGGAACATGACATGATTTCATGATGTGTTAGAGGAGTAATATGGCAGTGAGGCATGGATTATTTTAATGGAAACGGAAATAATAATACATGTGAACAGAATGGGAGAACTCACTTGGATAATATATCAACTGCTGTATAAATTTAAAAGGTGGTTTGGTTACTATTTAGATGTAAGGTTTACTGGCCTTAGGTTATAGTCTTAGACCCTTTCCATCCATCCATTCATTAATTCATTAAGTAATTCATTTATTCAACAAACATCCACTGAGCATCTACTATGCAGTAGTGATACAGTGATAAAAAAGACACACAGGCTCGGCCTTCACAGAGCTTATGTTCTAAGCGGGGGACAGAAATTTAATAAATGAGGCCACAAATAATGAACTACCCTTGTAATGTGCTACCAAAGTACAGGAAACTATGAAAACACATAATAATGGGTCCTAGTTGTTTTTTGTTTTGTTTTGATTTTTGTTTCTGTATAATGAGAGCACTCTGGTATTTAACCATGAGATAATAAAAATTAGTATCTGAGCAATACTGGTGCACTTTTCATTAGCTCACTTGGCCTCCACAACAACCTAGCAAAAGTGATATTATGTCTCCTTGACTCTGCTTTATTATAACTCCGTAAAATATTTGCTGAGCACTTACTATGCACTGGGCTCTGTTTGGGAGTGGGGCATGCAGCAATGAACAAGACAGATCAGGCCCTTGCCTTGATGGGGTTTGGATAGCTCACCTTCATTCCCACCTCTACTACTGAGACAATCAATTATATTCCCCCTCACATGGGGATTCATCCTATTTATTATAACTTCTGAGGGTTACTCGTTAGTAATTGTCATAGGTAAAGACTTAAGATGGTATGTATAAAAACACTGTCAATAGTGCCCAGCAGACAGAAGCTCAGTAAATTATTAGTAAGTTTGCTAACTATTGTTAGAAACCCTGATATTATTACAATATTTAATCTCACATTCTTTCTGGTACATTGGATTTCAGTTCTTGAACTAAATTCCATACACATTTTTTTTTGCAAGCCTATCATGGGATTTACATACTCTTTCATGGGAATTATGAGATCAACAAAGAAAAACCTCCTTTAGTATTGTCTAATTCTACCTTCCTTCCGCAGCCAAGATAAGCATGTGACCTTGGATAGGCATCATCCTCTGTAAGCTTCAGTTTCCTCTAATTTTCATGAAAACTGATAATAAGACCTACCTATTCAGCTGTTGTTTGAATTTAAAATGAGTGGGGGGAAAAGTTGATTGGGAATGCTTGGATATTATTTTAAAAAGCAGAGTATCTCCCACCTAGAATGTGAACAAGTAAAAAAAAAAAATGAGGCATATTCTTAGAGCAGAGATTCAATTAGAAATTGGTTTATGTTTTGGGGAGAAGTTAGGTAACTTACGGGATATATATATATATATATATGTGTGTGTGTGTGTGTGTGTGTGTGTGTGTGTGTGTATGTGTATATATGTATATATATAGTATTTATCCTATATAATAAAAGGCTATTATGCAAATTGTCCCATTGGGAGTTCAACCAACTGGGAGTTCGACCACTTGCTATGATGTGCGCTGACCACCAGGGGGCGGTGCAGAAGGAAGGCCCCAGCCAGCAGCCACTAGGGACCCTACCCATGCACAAATTTCGTGCACTGGGCCTCTAGTGTAATAAAATGAAAACAAAAGGAAAATTGGGCTACAAGACATTGAAAGGCACCCCAGGGAAGGAAGGCCCCTATAGGCTCTGGTCTCCGGCCAGGCCTCAGGACCCCTACCTGTGCATGTATTTCGTGCACTGGGCCTCTAGTGTATAGGTAATTCCTACTATAACATGTAAGCGTATTTAGAAGGGTAATCACATTGGCATGAGCTATTTAACTGCCTTTTAAAGCATGCATAACATTATTGTAAGCTTGGGTCTTGATTTTCTCCCTCCTGGTACTGCTGGTGGTTTGGGAGCCCCACCCGGTGCAGACCTCTGGTTCTAGGCCTGGAGAGGTGGAAGGTGGGGTGCCGCCAAGCCTGCCCTGTAGCTTTCGGAGTAGCTTTCCATTTGTCGCCCACGGTGCGCCCCAAGTCTAGGGCTTTCCTCGAGCAGGCTGGCACCAAGTGGAAGGAAGAGAGAAGTCCTCCCTTCTGCATTCAGAAGAAGGTTAACACCTGGGTTGCTCAGCACCCTTCATAGAACTCCACCCCGGCCAAGATTTGGGTGCCCTCTCCTTTCCGGGGCTGCGAGCGTCTCTCCCTTTGCCAAGATGGCGGCCCTGAAGGAAGCGCGCCTAGGGCGCCTCAGAAGGAGCATGCAGGCTGAAAGCTTCTTCCTCTCCTGTCACACCCGACCACCCCCGAGGCGCGACCCCCCTCGGAAGCGAGGAAGGACGACTCCCCGAGGCCCCGAGCCAGACTCTTTGCCAAGATGGTGGCCGCGCGGCCGGGCGGCGTCAGCGCCCTTTACCAAGATGGCGGCGGCGGCTTCCGGCACGCGCCTCCCACTCCGCTGGAAGATGTCAGAGCAGAGGCGGCCGCGTCCGAGTCCGCGCGGCCTGTGCGGAGAGTGGCTGCGCCGCGCGCTCCGGGCAGGGACGAGGTGGAGCCGCGGCAGCCTCCGCCCCCGGCAGGAGCTGGCAAGCGCTGTCACCTGTGGGGGCGCACAAGTTACCTCCCGAAACCCTAAAGCCACACAGCACCACCTTTTCCCGAGTCGCAAAAACCATAGTATGGGCCGCACCAGGTAGGAGGCTCGGTCCCCGCGTCGCCCCAGCCCCCCGGTCGCGAGCGAGTGGGGCAGGGGGCTGGGCGGGCGCCTCCCGCGGGGACGCCCCCGGCCCCGGCCCCTCTCCGAGGGGGTTGGCCATGTGTTTCCCTGGGACCGAAGGGGAGGCGCGTAGCGGGAACAGCTGGAGGGAGTCGAGCGCTGATATTTTCAAGCGGCGTGCGTTTCGTTTTATCAGGACGGGCTGGGGTCCCGTCGACGCGGAAGGGTGGGCGGTGCATGGAGTCGCGTGCAGCCAAAGTCAAGATTCGCGGAGGGGCCTCCCCGGGACGCTTGGAAGCGGGTCCCGGGCGGGGTGGCAGGAGAGGTCAGGAGTTTGGGGGTGAGGGCGTACTTTACCAGCAACTTACTGTTTCTCCTGCAACTTGCTTTTAGGCCTGCCACCCACCCCCCTGCTTTCCTTAAAAATAATGGGGGGGGGGGGGAGGGTAGTGCAAAGAAATGCAGCTCGCCGGAGGTTTTGCTTCTGGCGTGCAACTTCCTTCAAGTGTGAGCGCGCTGGGAGGGAGGGTGGGGGTTGAACTTGGCAGGCAGAGCCTCCTTCTGCCGCCGCCGCCGCCGCCGCCGCCCGGGAGACTCGGGGAAGAGGGTGGGGGCCGGCCGGACGCGGGGGAGGGTGGGTTCTGCTTGCAACTTCTCTCCGGTGCGAGAGCGCGGCGGCGGCGGGTGCCGACCCGGTCGCCCAGACGGTGCGGGGGTGGGGGACCTGCCGGCACGCAACTGCCCCCGCGCCCCGAGTACGTCTGCGCCGACCCCCTCCTCTGCCCTGCTCTCCCCGAGGCCTCCCCAGAGGGCGTGTCGGGCTGACCGGCCCCGAGCGCGGCGGAGACGCAGCGGCACCGTTTCCGTGCAACCCCGCAGCCCCGTGCCCAGTGACACACTTCGCGCAACTCGGCCCGGGGGCGGCGGCGCGGACCACCCCCGCGGCTCCTGCGGGCCGCGCCCAGGCCCCCCCAGCCAGCCCGCTGTCAGCCGCAGGGGCGCCGGTGGCGATTGCCGCCGAGGGACAGGGCGAGCTCCCGAGTGGGTCGGGAGTCGCGGCGCTGGGCGGAGGCGGGAAGGAGGCAGAAGAGAAACTAGAGAAACTCGGTTTCCCCCCGGAGCGCTCCCTGAGAGACTAGGTCTGCCCCCGCCGCCTCTCCTTTTTCCTGGGGGGCGGGTGGGTGGGCGAGGACAATCCCCGCGCGGCCCGGGGGCGGCGGCGGGCTGCCTGGGCGGGGGCCACGCCGGGGCCGCGGGCGTGCGGGCGCTGTCGGGGCCGGGGCGGAGGGCGTGGGGGCAGGGGCTGCGGACACCCGTGCAGTTGCCGAGCGTCGCCAACAGGTTGCACCGTTCCCCGCCGCCGCCGCCGCGCGGCCCCTTGGGCGGGGAGCGCCCGGGGGTGGAGTGGGAGCGCGTGTGAGCGAGAGTGTGCGCGCCGTGGCACCGCCTCCGCCCGCCCCCACCCCCTCCATCCCGCTCGCTCGCCGCGGCGGGGCGGCCCTTTCGCGTGTCCGCACTCCCTCCCCTCTCCTCTCCTCCTCCTCCATTTTGCGATCTCGAGTCGGTGACGGGAGCCCGAGTCGCCGCCCGTCCGTCGGGGACGGATTCTCGTGGGTAGAAGGAGACGCCGCCGCCCCAGCGGCCGGAGCGAGCGGCCAGGCGCCGGGACGGAGGACGCGCGCCCGAGACCCAGCCCGCTGAGACGGGCTCGGGGCGGGGGCTGGCTTGTCAGCCGAGAAATGCGAGACTTTTCTTAGATAGGGGCTCCCCCCCACCCATGGAGAAGGGGGCGGTTATTTACTTCCCTTTTTTAGGAAAAAAACCTCCCTCTTCCACACGCTAAGTTGTTTATCTGGACTGCCCTGGAAGCTGCGGACGGCGGTGGGTGAGCGGTGCCTCCAGCAGAGGTAAGAGCGGGCAGCAGGGCCCGCGCGGGCGCTCGCTCCCCGGAGGTGCGTTCGGGGGCCGCCGCGGGAGCCTGCAAACTTTTATTCTCCTCGGGGAGTGGGGGTGGGGGCTGGCGAGGGCCGAGTGACGGTGACGAAAGGGCAGCGCGCGGGTGCCAGCGCCGGGTTCTTCCTCTCCCTGGGCCGCCGTCCCCCGGTCGGGCCGAGGGGGAGGAAACTGGGCTCTGACTGCGAGTGGAGCCTGGTCTGGCTGCCTCGGGTTTCCAGCCTCTCTTTTTGTTGTTGTTGTTTTCCAAGTCCCCTTCTTTTGCCTTCCCGGGGAAGGGGGGAGGAGGGTGCCCAGATACCCATTTTTATGGTGAATACCAAGCCGCTTCTGAATTATGTTCGCCCGAGTATTTCCACTCCACCCTGGTGCGCCGAGCGCGTCAGGGTTTCTGTCGAGGCTCCAGCGCGTCCCACTCTGGCGGGCTCGCGGGTGTGAGTGCGGGGGAGCGCACACACGCAGGGGCTGACCGCCTGCGACTTGGAGACTTTGGCCGGGGCTGGCGACCTCGGGTAGGAGGGGGCGTGTCGGGAAAGAACGCAACAGGTCTAGGCACATTTCTCTTTAACCTCGCACCCCCACCCCCCACCCCCAAGCTGAGGTTTGGCGCTTGGCAGTATCTCTCACCTGACTTTTATAAGGGACCCTTTCCCAAAAAGACCCTCCCTAGTCGTCACCGTTTTCTGGTGCGATTTTTGACAAGTCGCGCGTTTGACGTTTGGGTTGCAGGCTGGATCGGGGCAGCCTTGTACAGCCCCTGAGGACCCCCATGGCATGGTTCGTTGAGGTGTCAGTTATTTGCAACGTAAACGGGGGGCTAAAGCCCTTGGAGGAAGGGATCGTTTTCGTTTTATGAGGCATTGTTTTGGTTTAGAGTTGGAAGGCAGCTGTCAAAACGGCGTGGAAATTCAATCGGTTCCACTGGATGCCTAGTGTTTAAAGATCGTTATCAGATAAAAGGGCGGGGAGGGGGCGATAAGCAATTTACCACCAAGATTTGTAGCGACACATTTCACCCTTCTACCTTCATCGCACTCCATTTTCAGTGAGGGCCAGTGAAGTTGATGTTTTTTTAAAGTCTCTGTACAGGACAAGTTTCCTTTCATTTGGGTGAGATTTGACTATCATGTCGCAAATATGCTTATCAAAGTCTTTGCCCGTTTTTTAAAAAACATCCTGATTATTAATAGACTAGCAACCTAACCGTCTTGAGAATAGGCTCAGAGTTGTCATAGGTGAAGGTTTAGAATGCAGAGAAAATTATCAGCATTTTTACAGGATTTTTTCCCGCGTGGATTTATACGGATATGATTTTAGAGTTTTGGGTTTCTCTTGTTCAGTAGTTAAAAAATTGGAAAGGAAACGTCTTTATTTAGAAATATATTGTTTTATACTGAGGATCTTAAGCAGTTTTAAAGAAATGTAGCGTCATCTATATTTTATTGTGTTGTACGGATTGAGAGGCACTGCATTTATTATATTTAAATAAGCTAAAGTTGTAGTAAAAAGAGCTATATTCTCTTCTGCTTTTAAAAATCTAAATTTTAGTTGGCCTTTATACAATGTATTTCATTTGGTATGTCAAATTTGAAGGCAGGCACTATTCAACAGTACATTCAATAAGAAATATGAGTTAAAAATAAGAGCCTTTTCCTAGCCTATTGGAAGATAAGCAGAATCATCGTTTATTTTTCAGATAAAATGTGCATGATTTACTAGGAGGTTGTACTAAAAGGTTTGAATGTATGACTAGCCAGCTAGTAGGAGGGGAATTGGGCAATAATCAGATAAAGAATTCTATCATAATTCTTATCAAATTTTATGTGTATTGATTCTCAGAAAAGCCTTGATTGAAAAGAGGCAGGAATTTTAATCATCATTGTTCTTTTTTTTTTTAATTAAGTACTTTGGCATAAACTCTAACCTTTAGAATAATCAGATGTAATGAATGATAATGTCTATAATTAACAAAGTTACAGTTCTGTGAGTGTCAGGATGAATAGCCAAGCTTAGTTTGATACAATTTTGTTCTTAGCCATGCAAATGGACCGTATTGTACTTGTAAGTGTGGCACACTGAATGGGAGCAGGGGACATGACATGCATGGTTTTTATTATTCTGGATGACAGAAACTACTCTTCTGATAACGAGGAATTAGATTCAGGGTTAACTAAAAGGTTTATTTAACAAGCTCTTACTAATCGGATCACAGAGATAATGTGACTTTATAGCTTATTTTGTCCCCCCCTCTTTTTTTTTTTTTTGTAGCTGATATTCATTGATGGACTCGAAGGAACCATTAGGCTCCCCCAGTAGAGAAGAAATCCCCAGCAGTGTGCTTGTTGGGGAGAGAGGAAAAGTGATGGACTTCTATAAAACCCTAAGGGGAGGAGCTACTGTGAAGGTTTCTGCATCTTCATCCTCACTGGCTGCTGCTTCTCTGTCAGACTCCAAGCAGCAACGACTTTTGGTTGATTTTCCAAAAGGCTCAGGAAGCAATGCGCAGCAGCCAGATCTGTCCCAGGCAGTTTCACTCTCAATGGGACTGTATATGGGAGAGACAGAAACAAAAGGGATGGGAAATGAGCTGGGATTCCCACAACCGGGCCAAATCAGCCTTTCCTCTGGGGAAACAGACTTTCGGCTTCTGGAAGAAAGCATTGCAAACCTCAATAAGTCGACCATTGTTCCAGAGAATCCCAAGAGTTCAGATTCTGCTACTGTTTCTGTTGCCCCCACAGAGGAGTTTCCAAAAACACAGTCTGATGCATCTTCAGAGCAGCAGAATTTGAAGAGCCAGACTGGCACCAACGGTGGCAATGTGAAGTTGTATACCACAGACCAAAGAACCTTCGACATTTTGCAGGATTTGGAGTTTCCTTCTGGGTCCCCAGGTAAAGAGATGAATGAGAGCCCTTGGAGACCAGACCTCTTGATAGATGAAAACTGTTTGCTTTCTCCTTTGGGAGGAGAGGATGATCCATTCCTTTTGGAAGGAAACTCAAATGAGGACTGTAAGCCTCTCGTTTTAACAGATACTAAACCTAAAATTAAGGATAATGGAGATCTGATCTTGCCAAGCCCCAGCAGCGTGACACTGCCCCAAGTGAAAACAGAAAAAGAAGATGATTTCATCGAACTCTGCACCCCTGGAGTAATTAAGCAGGAGAGACTGGGCCCAGTTTACTGTCAGGAAAGTTTTTCTGGGGCAAATATAATTGGTAATAAAATGTCTGCCATTTCTGTTCACGGTGTGAGTACCTCTGGGGGACAGATGTATCACTATGACATGAATACAGCATCCCTTTCTCAACAGCAGGATCAGAAACCTGTTTTTAATGTCATTCCACCAATCCCTGTTGGTTCAGAAAATTGGAATAGGTGCCAAGGATCTGGAGATGACAACTTGACTTCCTTGGGAACTTTGAACTTCCCGGGGCGATCGGTTTTTTCTAATGGCTATTCAAGGTAAGATTGGTTTTCTATTTCTTAAGTCTGAGACAGATTGGTAGATTTAAATATTCATTTATTTGTATGTTTTCTCCAGCAATTAATGTGCTTCATGTGAATAAGTTTAAGGAGTTTTTTAAAGTAGACATGGTAGACAGCCTAAGGGATATTTTTATACATAACCATTTCAAGTTTTTGTCTGAATATTGGCGTTCAGTATCCCATTGGCCAATGGTTGAAAATTTTATTTAAAAAAATACTGCTCATTAACAGGTATCTTAATTAAAAATTGTATAAGTTCAAGAGGTTTTAATGTTTGCAGATACAGCATGTTCATTGTGCATATTCATTTAAGCTGTTTTAGAATACGCTTACATTACAATGAAAAGAACCCTTTATACTTTACATAACCAAGAGTTGTGCTGCTGTATTTGCACACTTGTGAAATGTAACGAGATTAAAGGGTTAAAAATTAGAAGTACTAACAATAAGTCAGAGTAATGCAGTGAACAATGTATGGGACCATACTATTAGGCAAAGGACTTGCTTATGAGGTTCCTGACGTAAAGTAGCCAAGTCTTGTTTGCTGATCAGTCTCTTTAAAAAAGGAATTGGTGGCAACATGATGCAAAACAAAATTTTACTTTCAAATGATCCCCCAACTTGTTAAGTAGAAACTGATGGCAAATATTAAGTTTCAATTCTCATCGTCATTTGATGCTTTTCTTTGTTTCTTTTTTCTCAGTCATTTATAAGTGTACTGACATTTCTGTTTGACATCAAAAGGATCTATTAAAATGGAATTACTGGGAAAAAGTTCTAAATTTAGATGTACCTGTTGGTAGTTCTGTACCTGCACCTCATCCCCAATTCAGATAAATACCGGGTTGTATACCACATTTTGTGTGTGAAGGAAAATATTTTAAAATGTGATTGTAGAGACAATCAGTGGTGGTTGTTTTTTTAAAGGTATAGTAGACACAGTGATTTATTTGTACATAAGCATTTCAAGTTTTTTCTTAAAGGTTAGTGATAGTCATTGTTCCCATTAACTAATCACTGGAGATTTTATTTAAAACTTCCTTTAAAATACTTTTTCTGTTAAAGGGATGTCCTAACAGAGGTGTCTCTTCTTCCCTTCCTTAAATAGGAAGCTTTTCTTGTTCGGGAAGAATTTTACACTTAGATTTAGGCTATGTTTTATTCCTTTAAAAGGCTTAGTTGTTTCTCATCAGAAAAATAACACCTTGGTTTTTGTGTGTCTAAATGTAAGCAACCTACTACTAGTCTATTATTTAAATAATAATTATCTTCCTATAAAAGAACACTACTCCAGCTTTGAATTGCTGTCATTCTGAATTGAGGTTGAAAATGTTTTCAGTAAAGAGATTTGAGATGTTTCTTACCACATAAACTATTCTGTTTCAATGTTAGAAGACATGCCGTGTTTTAAATTTTTTAATCTCAAATTTTTGGCAGTGGAATGCCTGGTTGAATGTGCTTGGTTGATTTGACTAAGCTATCTGTAGGAAGTTATCTGTAAGAAGTTATTATATTGATTTATATAAAACATGTAATTGTGCAAAGTAAAATAATATATTTTAGGAAACGCTTAGGGATTATTAATGCATTTTGGTCTGATAATTACCAAGGTATCGTTACCATTTTCCTTACTATAAAAAATGCATGGAACAAGGTTATTTTCCATTTACAATGAACTTTCGTTAAGCCCCATGGGATCTGGAGCATAAGTCAGGTGAACATAGTTGCTCATAGATCATTATAATTACTTTATAGTAATTTATGACATGTAAAGAAAGTACCTTCATATTTTTAATTTGAGCCTCATAGCAACCTTATGATGATGTGGCTCTTTCGAGATTCTTTAATATCTAATGCAATAATTATTTTTATGCTGATGTGTGATTTGAATTATAAACCCGTAGTGTGTGTCCTAGTGATAAGGTATAATAATTTGTAGAGACTTATTTGGTAATGTTTGAAAATTTTATACCTTTTGGCATTAACATTGGGAATTATGATTACCCAGAACAAAGCTTCTTCCAAATAAATTGAAACAATGTTTCTTTTCTAACCATCATTGAATTACTCTATTGTTTCCAAACAACAACCCTGACATAAACTAAAATTGGTTGCTTTCTCCTCTCTATATTCTATTCGGTTCTAGTCAAACATTAGGTATGACCGTGACCCTGATGATTAGCAGATAAATCAATATGTTGAGACCACAACTGTATTGAGTACAGACTTTCTGACTTTTGATATAAAAATATTAAGTGCTAATAAGTTCACCTGCATTCCTTTTACATAAAAAGAAATAATAATTTGACTTTTTAAGATGACACCTAAACTTTTTTCTCAGAAAGCTTAAAAAAAATTCACACTGTTTTGAGGGGAAGGTAGTTCATTTTTTAACTCTTTTTTTTTTAAAGAATATGTTTTTATTGACTTTAGAGAGAGAGAGAGAGAGAGAGAGAGAGAGAAAATAAACTAGCTGCCTCCTGCATGCCCCCTACTGGGGATGGAGCCCCCAACCCCTGCAGGAATGGGAATCCGAGGATGACCTCTTGATACATGGGATGACACTCAACCACTAAGCTATACCGTCTAGTGCGGAAGGTAGTTCCTTCTGATGTGTAAACATAGCACAGTTTCCAATTACCACATTAAATTGTAAAATTATGAATGTTGTGATTGAACATAGTCAAGTTACGAGTTCATTCATTGATAGTAAAACAGGAGAAATCTTATTGATATTCATATACATTCGTTAAGTAAAATGAACTAGCCATTATAACTTAATATGCTTTTTAAATACTGAAATTCAATGAATTTAGCATAAAGTTGTAACATCGATGAAGGCACATTTCTGCATAATTTGATTTTCAACATTGTTTCACGTTAGCACTGAGGGCGAAACTGCTGAGAAGGGGCAGGGAAGTAAATGGTTTCAGGTGGAGTTAGAGCTTTTACTGGGATTATGCTGAAACTTTGGTGTTAAAGGTTTCTGAGGCATAAGATCATTGGAGAGAAAGAAGGATGCAAGATGAATTTGTAAACTCAGTCTTGGGGTTTAGGGCTCTGATGATTAGCACCTAATGAAGCTACAAAAATTTGTCTATTTTAACCTTTCTCATTAATTGCATGTGTGTCTAATTTTATTAAGATAATGAAAATGAAGACCTATACATACACGGGATAAGTAGAGCAAATTCTGTCCCTTGCTCATTTTTATTATTAACATTGAATAGAATGTTTCCTCGGAAGTAGAGGAGGCATAAGGAAAATATTTTGTTTTGAATTTATTTATCCCCTTTTTATTGGATACTTTTTTACATTCTTCCTGTCCCCCTCCCCTACCCTCCCATAGGTTCTAGCAATGACTCTTTCAATGTCTTTTTTTAATCTTAATATTCCTGATATTCACTCATATAAAATGATTGCTAAATGTTAAAGGAGATTTGCTTTTGCTTATTTATTTTCAGCTTTATGGTAAGAATCTTTTTTTAAACCCTGTACTTTGCTATGGCTGTATTAGTAAAAGATTTAAAAAGGTAACTCACACTGTGTATTTCGGTGTATGAATTTAGTGTGGAATGATTACAGAAATGTGTGACTAACGTGTGGTCAGATTTTATTGAAATTATTTCTGGTGATGTTTCTTTGGCTAACCCATGATATTTTTGTAATTGATAACGTGATTTTTATTATAATGATGTGTTTTTTTTTGTCTGTTGGTGTTGCAGATATTTTAGTTAGTCTGACCACTTTCAGTATAATATTGAGTGTCTATAAATTTTATGACTTTGCATAAATGTAGGTTAAATGCATATTGTATTAATAGTGGAATTCATATGTGGGTAGAGATCACTGTAGGGGCCTTTTGAGATTTTAGAGATTGGATGAAAAGGATTTATTTTAGTATGAGTGCCTGATGTGAAAGAGCATCTGTATTAATTGGTTGGTTACATAAGGCTTATCCACTCTGGACTGTAGGTGATTAAAATAGCCTAGTTGTTAGAAAATCTTAATTTACATTGGGTTTAAAATAAGTCTGGGGCATATTTCTTAAAACACATTTTTTCCTTCTTTAAAGATCACACCAAATTTTAATTAGCAGTGAGTTCTCATTGTATACTACTATTTAAGTGAACAAATTAAATAGGAAAAACAGGTTTGTGCTTTTATTCTTCTAAGGACATCCTGATAATTGTGTAATGCAGTATTTATAGGTATTTGCCAAATTAAAGGGCACTTGCTTCCATATTTCTGAGTCATGGAAAAAAATATATATAGTTATATATATATATATATATATATATTTGTGAATTGTGTTGCAAAAGAATTTTTAAGAAATTTGTTGAATTAAGCTATATCTGAAAAATATCAATTCCTTATTAACCTTTACAGAGGGTTTAAAAGCCCACACTCCTTATTTTTGTAGTTTCACAGAGCCAACTGTTCTCTCTCTCTTTTTTTTCTAATTTATTTTACGTAGATTTTGTATTTTTCAACTAAATAAAAATATTCCTGTGGAGGACTTTCATTAAAGAAAAGATTCATTAGTGTCCCCCCCTTCTTAAAATATATTTTTGTTAATTTCAGAGAGGAAGGGAGAGGGAGAGGGAGAGAGATAGAAACATCTATGATGATAGAGAAACATTGATCAGCTGCCTCCTACTGGAGATCGAGCCCACAACTGGGCATGTGCCCCTTGACAAGACTCGAACCTGGGACCCTTCAGTCTGCAGGCCAATGTTCTACCCACTGAGCCAAACCAGCTAGGGCTCCTTTCCCTTTGAATTGTGTGTGATTGTTTCTATGCTAAACTGGATTAGAGTTTGACTTTTAATGGTGATTTTTAAAATTCATTTTACACATTAAGGTATAATTTAGAAAATGTTCAATTTTATTGCAGTTCAAATTCAAAATTCATTGTAGACAGTGATTTCAATCCCCAAACAAGTAATTTTTGTCAGGTTGCCTCCTTTTTTCCTCACTACCATCACAAATGCCCTTTAAATACAGGATTTCCAATGGAGTTTTTGAATTAATGAGTGTTATGGGGAAGGCAGGGTGGCGGGGTTTGGGATAGGAAGGAGCATAAGTGTGGAATGGTAGGAGACAAGTTTAGAAATATCAAGAACAATTCCAGAAACCAACAATTTGGCCAACTGTCATTAATTCAGAGAACTAAAAAGAGAAAAATTTGGAGCTCTGTTTATGTATAAATGATTGTATCAGCCAGGATTACACTTTAGTGTCTTTAATTTGAGAAAGAAATCGAAAGCTAATTGTGGCAGTATAGCCCTGTTTATCTGGTTATGTCGTTGGCTTTTGCTAGACTTTATTACCCAAAAAAAGGATGGAATGAACATTTTAATTCTTTTTAGATTACTTCAGCTAAGATCAAGTTCATATTTGTCTAGTTTTTATTTAAGCTGCTATTTAATCAATGAAAATCTAATTACTGGAATGTAGTTGAAACAATGATGGTATCTTATTGTTATAACCACTTCATATTTTATAGCATGCTTTTATATTCATTGTCATCTGACTATGGAATCAACCCTTTCCTTTAGTAATATATTTCCATGGGTTGTGTACTTTTTGCTAGGTTATTAAATTTTCATTTAATGCTGGGTTATATGTAGAATAAATTATAGGGTTCTGCAATTGCTAGACAATCTTTTAAACTATATTGCACTATGGTCCTTAAAACCAATTATTTTGAATGGAAGTGTGTCATCCCCTAATTTATCTCTTAGCCAGTTTAAATATTAATGGCTGATTATCTTGGTAGAGCTGCATGCTTAAACATACTTTTACAGAGTAGCTCAAATACTAATTTTGAGTGCTTTAAAATATTTTTTCTTTTCAACAAGTTTCAACAAGATTAATAGTGTCTACAGTGCAGCAAATTTAATAAACATACCTTTTACTTTAGAACGAGAGGCCCGATATATGAAATTCATGCAAGGGGCTCGGCCCTTGAGGCCCCAGTTGCCTTGTGGCCCTGCAGCCCCGCCCACTGGTCCTTCCGGATGGTTGTTCTGGAAGGCTGTTCCACCGTCAGGTCTAAATAGCATATTAGCTCTTTATTATATAGGATTTATTTCATTTACCCTGCAGTACACCAAATATGTATAGATGGGGAAAGAAAGGTTTAATAATATGATTAGTTGTAAATGTGTATCACAGTATCTTACATAGAATTTTTATTTTTGTAACTAACAATTTGAGAGTTCAACCTAAGTATGCAATGTTTAGGACATACAGTTACAATATATGATTACTTTTATTTCTTTTTAAAATAAAATTAGCCTTTATTCTAGTTTATTTCATAATTTTTCCATAATATTTAACTGTATCTATTATGAAAGTTTATTTGATAGCCAATTTTTAAAAGCTATTGTGAAATGAACAAATAATTTAGTTCATGATTTATTATTCATATTTGGGGCAATGCAATGACTTATGACCTTATGATGGTCACATATGGAACATTAAAGCTCTACCAGTTTGTTATGAACACTGTTTTACTTTGTTGATGTTGTAATGTTTTGTTGTTTTGTTTTGTAATTACTGGGAATAAGGGCTTTCTTAATTTCAAGATGATTTAAATTGCAAATTTGGTGCTTAAAAAAAAAACAACCCTCTAATCCCTTCCAAACATTTGATTTAGTTATTAAATAATAGAAATAGTAGAAAATAACTAGACTAAAAATAAGACTTGAGTTCAAAGGCTGAGCTGAGCCAGTCTATGACCTTGAGTAATTAGGTGTTTTGGAGTCAAAATACTTTTACAATTATCTAGTAATTATTTTCAAGATGTGTGTGTATGTGTTTCTGTTTAAAATTCTACAATCCTCTTAACATCACTTTAGTGACGGAGGCAATTGTGG
Source organism: Eptesicus fuscus (assembly GCF_027574615.1). Classification (NCBI taxonomy): domain Eukaryota; kingdom Metazoa; phylum Chordata; class Mammalia; order Chiroptera; family Vespertilionidae; genus Eptesicus; species Eptesicus fuscus. Next base: position 82,153,517 of record NC_072478.1, on the reverse strand, counting down.
TAGGGAATGGTACACAAAGTTGGTTCTTGGGCATTTTTTTTTTCGGTGTATTATAAAGATAAGAGGAAAAAATGAACCTAGATTTGGTATTTTTATGAGATAAAAATTTAAAATAATGTAGTTGGTGGTACATAGACATATGTAAACACTGTTGTTAGCAGTGCCAGAGAGGTGAGGGTCCCGTGGATTCTCAGAACTGGATTTATGTGTTAGATAACAATGATTTTAGATGAGAGGTTAAAGGAACTTACAAGTTCATTGACTCCCCATATTCTTATGTTTTCATCCATAGAGAGTGTCTAGAGAAAGATCACAGAATTAGTTAGTGGTGTTGCTGGGTTGAACATCCTAATCCTCAGTATCTAAGCTCCCCAGGGGGCTTCTTTTTAACACCTGGTCTCTAGTTCTAGAGACCTGAAACGTGATACAGATTAGGTAGGGGTTTATGAAACAACTAGTTTAGATTTTTAAAAATATACAGTATTCACATTCTTTTTAGTATATCTTTACCCTCTTTTTCTAATATTGAACATAATAATTATGTGGCAGCAGAGGACTTTGTATACATTCATCTCATTTAAACCTCTTAATAGCCCTATAAAGGTTTTTAATTCTACTTCCTATATTAAGTTAGTGATTCTGTCAATATCTATGTATTACAGAGTCAGCTGTTATTTACCTTATTTTTACAGGTGAGACATTTAAAGAAAAAAAAAGAAAAGTCAGGGAAAGTTAATACTGTTTTGTAGGGAAATATAATTTTTTTTAAAATATATTTTATTGATTTTTTACAGAGAGGAAGGGAGAGGGATAGAGAGTTAGAAACATCGATGAGAGAGACACCGATTCAGCTGCCTCCTGCACACCTCCTACTGGGGATGTGCCCGCAACCAAGGTACATGCCCTTGACCGGAATCGAACCCGGGACTTTTCAGTCTGCAGGCTGACGCTCTATCCACTGAGCCAAACCGGTTAGGGCGGGAAATATAATTTAATATTGTGATAGAAATTCCTCCTAGACCTTTAAAATTTTTGTCATAATTGAATCTTTAAATATTTAAAGGAGAAATGGGATCAAACCTCTGCTCTCCTGCTTATATTTGTGTAATAATTTATTGCTTTCTGTCAAGTTTCAGCTTCTGTAAAATAGTAAAAACACCCAGCATTTCTGCCTTATAGCATGGGTGTTTACTTTGAAAATTAAAATGTACTATAAAAATTCAAGGTGGAATTTTTAAAGCTCTGCCAAATCTATTGAGTACAAACCAGCATGACCCCCATTGGCTGAATACATTAGGGCATCTGCATGTGTAGGTATTTTCTATTCATCAAGTATTTAGACTTTTTCAGTGCATATTATGTGTGATACTTGAAGGCACATGGATCCTAATTTCATATGGACTACTATCTTTAAAGCTCTCTGCTGCCAAGATCATCATATTTACATTGATTTTTTTATTGCTAGCTTTTCCATGGATTTTGTCAAATATTGGTTAAGCCTCTAAATTTAATAGCCATATTGATAACTTCACCCACAGTGTGATCTTTTTATTAATAAGTGCTCTAGCTAGAATATCCCTTTTCTGTTTTATTGTCAGGTAATCTTTTAAAAACAAATATATAAAGATTCTTATTCATTTCCTGAAAATGGGAATGAAGTTATCAGCTTTAAATTCTTTTTATGTTTATTATATTTAGCAAAGATGTGTGAAACGGAGCTTCTGACTGTGATGAATATCAAAATTTATCCTAAGTGCATAAATTTTGAGAATTATGAAACTTATTTGTAAACTACACTTACTAACATTTTCTTTAATAACAAGTGGTTGAAAAAAACTTAAGACAAAACTCTTTTTTTATATGACAAAGAGCCAAGTACAGAAATGGTATTTTAAATTGGTAAACATACCAATATAAACTGTAACTTTGTTTGTAGGCAGCTTTCTTAAAGAGAAACTTCAAAAAATTTAATTAGAACGCTACATGAAATTTGTCAACAGGAATCTAGCTGAGTTTATTAAGGACAAAGTGTGACTATAAAATAGATTAATTTTGTTTAAAACAGAAAACCCAAAATAAAAGTTGTATTTCTAAGCCTCCACCATAGGAGGCTATATGTATTATTCCTTTTCTGAAATTGCCTTCAGAACCACCTTGTAAGCCATAAAAGAAAACTGGACTCATTCATTACACTGTATTTAGTAATACCTAAATATTCTTGCTTAATCAGAAAATGTATTGAGCCTGGCCGGCATGGCTCAGTGGTTGAGCGTTGACCTATGGACCAGGAGGTCATGGTTCAATTTCCGGTCATGGCACATGCCTGGGTTGCGGGCTTGATCCCCGGTGTGGGGCATGCCAGAGGCAGCCAATCAATGATTCTCTCTCATCATTGATGTTTCTATCTCTCCTTTCCTCTCTGAAATCAATAAAAAAATATATATTTTTAAAAGAAAATGTACCGAATATATTACTTATTAGTAGCTTGATCATTTATGTGATTCTAAATTTTTTGAGTTCTTCCGGAAATACAGAATTTTAATTCTCTCCAAAATTACAACATTTGATTTCATTGAGGTTATTAAAAAAAGAAAAAGACCCATGTAGGTATTTCTATAGAAGATGTTTAAAACTGTGTTGAATAACCCTGAAATAAGCACTTAGCTTCCCAAGGTGACTAATCTGAAGTGGATGGTGCTTAAGTGGTTAAATTCTGGTTTGTTCCCTTTAAGCTATCAAGGACCTTTATGTTACCTTATATATTCCCTTTTCCTGACATAGTTCACAAAAAATAAAGATTACCTCTACACCTGATTTTTTTTTTACGACTAGTTTTTGTCTAGTAAGTAAGATGGGCCTGTCTTTGCCTTAGCCTGTGATGATATAAATAAATGTAAATTTCTGCAACAATCTCCAAAATAGTTTAATTTCCCATTCCTGTTCTCCATGTATCAGGGAATTAAATGTCTGACAATCATTATGACAAGAACAACTCAAGTCTACTAAAATTATTTATACCCTTAAAATAGTTTAAGAATTATGTAAACTTCACATATTTCCTATTTTATTCCTCATAACCTGAAAAGAAACTTTCTGCTATCTTAGTGAAAGTACTTTTAAAAACTAAGTGGCCCTAGCCTGTGTGTCTCAGTTGGTTGAGCATTGCCCCATGCATGAGAAGTAGCAGGTTCCATGCCAGTCAGGGCCCATGCTCGGATTGCGGGCTAGATCCCCAATAGGGGGCATGCAAGAAGCAGACAATCAATGTTTCTCCCTCTCTTCCGCTCTCTCAAATTAATATAAACTTTTTTAAAGGCATAAAAAAATAAAAACTGAAATTTGGTTGTTATTACTGTGTGTGTTTTTTAATTTAGTCATGTTTATTCGTAAAATGCTAGACTTGGAATGGATCCCACCAACCTTTGAAATCATAAAGATACACGCAGTGGGACTAAAAATAGGATATATCTTTTGTACCCATGCTGTTAGTGCTGAAATTCTTTGTGGCTTAAGAACTTTGTTTCCTGTGTTTGTACAGACAACAACCTTTTTTCTCAAATATTCTTTCTCCCTCAAAAATGACTTACAAGTTTTCACTGGCTAAGGAGAGGGGCTACAGAGCCATTATAGCATGGCAGAATTGCTTTATTGCTAATTTTGGTTTTATATTTTTACTCTTTAAATCTCCCAATTCTGTTAACATGAAGGTTGATGGAGTTTTCATTTAGGTAGAAAATGTTTCTTATAACTAAACACGTACAATGGGCTTGTGTTGGTATAGTTTGTGGGTACCAAATTTAAGAAATGATTTTAAAGGAAAGGCAAGGAAAATAGGTGAAATCTCTAATTCAGTATATCAGAAATGCGTGACCCTTTTAACCAATAATGTCATTTAATAGGACTGCACAGTGCTTTGGGGGTGCCACAGACATATTTAAAAGAGAAAAGTGAAGGCAAAGGGAAAAGTTAGAACTAAGAGACTCCTGGAAAAAGAAAATGAAAGCTCTAAATTCTAATTCCAGTGTCTGGTTAAATTAGATTTTTCTATGCTTGTGGTTCTGTGTGAACACTGGAAAGTATATAAGCAGCCTGTCACCTTGTGTTGGTAACAGGTGAGAGATACACAAATGCTTGTTCTTAGAAAGGGATTGTTGAGATGGGTGGAATGGGAGGTTACCCTTATGATTGCAAAGTTCCTTCCAGCTCCATTATCAGCAGCAAACATGGAGCTAGACATTGGAATCTATAATAATAAAAGCATAATATGCTAATTAGACCAGACGTCCTTCTGGACGACCTTCCTGACAAAGCTGGGGCTGCAAGGGAAGCCCGGGTTCTGGGTGCCAGAGGGAAGCCGGTGCCGGCAGCTGGGGGAAGGAAGGCCTACTCTTGCACGAATTTTTTGCATCGGGCTTCTAGTACAGAGATAAAGAAGATTAAAAAAAAAAAAAAAAGTCCCCAACATCACAGAGAGCTCTTTGGTGATCTTCTAGTGCAGTGATTTTCAACCAGCGTGCCGTGCTGTAAGAGGCACTCTAGTGTGCTGAGAGAATTTTAAAAACATGCAATACCTGACTATTGAGACAGGGGCACTGACCTCTTTTCCCTTAGATCGTGTTGGCTGTTGTTATTTTTAGCCAATACTGTTGTCAACAATAACCATTGGTGTGAATAGACCAAAATTACACCTATATTTCTTGTCTGGTTGTCAAAAAATATTTTTAGTGTGTCACCAAATTTCAGTACTTAGTTTAAGTGTTCCATGAGATGAAAAAGATTGAAAATCGCTGTTCTGGTGATCTTCATACCTGTTCCACCTCCCGCCCAATTTGCTTTTTAAAATGTGCACTTGAAGGATGTTAAACTTGTCCCAAGGAAGGCATAATTGAAACTTCATAGAGGTAAGTGTGGGGATGAATGAAAAACAGAGGAATTGACTCAGCGATTTGGAATGAAAAAGGAGGTAACAAGGAGTCTGAGACAGAAGAAGAAAAAGATGGAAAGTATGAGCTGATCAGATGAGATTGCGTAGTTGTGATTGAGCTAGCAGGAAACCTCAGTCTCCTGTGAAGGAAACTAATATGTACAAACTGTCATCCTATACATTTGTGATGCAAGACAAGGAGAAAGCAATATTTTCACCCTTAATGCATAACCTCAGGTTATGCACCGTTGGTGTAAGACTTCTTTTTTCTTCTAGTCACTTAAGAATATCTTCTTTTTCTCTAGGAGATATTTCTGGGTCCCTGATGCATGAGCCCAAACCTGAGGAATTTTTGCCTGTAATGTTCCTCCCCCAGATATCCACATGGCTCATTCCCTCACTTTACTTTAGGTCTCCACTTAAAAATGCCAGCTCCATAGCTGAGGCCTTCTGACTGCTCCCTCTGAAATAATGGCCTCTTTCACACATTGTTCCCTCCATTCTGCACCATGTATCTAATTGTTTCTGTCTTGTCTGTTACGCTGCTAGAATGTAAGCTTCGTGAGATCGGTGATCTAGTCTGTCTTGCTTACTCCTATTCCCAGCAAGTAGAAGAGTGTCTAGCACATAGTAACACCTGAATATATACATGTTGAATATATACTTATAAACAAACTTGACATGTAAACCAAGAAGATATGTAGGGATGGATTGCACTCTGTCTTCCAAGAGAAGGGAAATGTCAGCAGGTTTGATAAGAGGGATGATAGCCCAGGGTATCTTTTCCAGATAGGATGTCAATTTTACGATGGACAGGTACTTATGTATACAGAGAGAAAATATATATAAAGAAAGTGTATTTTTAATTGTTGTCAGTCTTTAAGTTTGCTCTAGGACTTTGAAATGGATTGCTTTTTGCAGATTCTTAAAGCAACTCTGGAACTTTCACCGTTGAACAAATTAGGGTAACCAAAGCTTGGAAGTGTAGAGTTTGAGGTTTGGCTTTGTTTGGTTTTGTCTTGCTCAGGACAGTAACCTTTTGTAGCAGAAATTTTCATCTTTACATTTTTCACTTGTTTACAAATTGAGATTATTCTAGTAGCTGTCTATGCATTTATATAGATTTATCTAGAAATTCGGGCAAGAAATCATTTTTCGGATAAGTGTGTGTGTAATCTCTGAATACTCCAAGGAAGGAGAGGTATCTGATTTTTGCCTGAATTTCTAAATTATCTTTCTTCAGCTTACTTATATTTTGGATTTGACTTATTCTATCTCTTTTTTTTTTTTTTACTTATTCTATCTATATTATATATAACAACAATTAAGAAGGTAGTAAAGTAAGTTCTCTTCTAAGAGTGGTGGGGAAGTTCAACCTAACATGGTAAAGACAGTACAGCAGAGAGAAAATGCAAGGCAAGTTAGTTTTAATGAAGCAAGAAAATCAGATGAGGTCTTGTAAAAATTAACTGCTTTAGTGTTCAGGAAAAAGGAGGGGAGGACCAAGGACAGGGCTCTGGAAGGCACCCAAGGGGCGCAGCCACAAAAGATACTGAATGAAGAGCTGAAGAATTAGGAGACAATAATATTAAATTGGGGCGGGGAGAGAGGAGTTTGTGCTGTCAAGTCAACTAGGGTAGAGGCAGAGAACAGAATATCATAATTATGAGAGATCATTGTTGAAGCCATTCCTCAAAAATATGTAAACATTCTTAAGTCAAAGCCAGAGAAATCAGTAAAACCCCTAAATAAAACAACATAACTAGTGATTAGCTTATAATTTTTTAGAAGAAGAAACCCTAAGTTTGAGAGCCTAACCAGTCTTTGAAATCTAGATTAAAATATTAAAATGGATAATAAGGAACACACAGCTGAGACCACAAAGACCCTAAGACTTGGTGCGGGGGGGGGGGGGGGGGTGTCAGAGACAAGGGCTGGCGAACAGGAGGGCGTTAAGTTTCTGTTCTCTGAGAAGATAGCACGACAGAAACAAACGGGCCATACCCTAGTTCAAACTCTTAATACTTCAGTAGTCTTCCAAGTGTATTCTTACTTTTCCCTTCTCCCTTCTCAATCCATTCTGCACTCGATGGCTGCCAGATTAGTCATTTTACAACACTGCTTTCCACCTTATTCCCCTAATCAAAAAATGTCTGCAGTTATGTTGCTCACAACATAGTGGTTCTCTGTCTTTCCATCACCACCCATATGCCAAATGGCACATAGCAAAGAGCCACATGAATACCCCAGAACCCCAGAAGGGTTTGGGTTATGCACAATTTCATGCAACTCCATCTCATCTATCTTTTATGCAAGGAAGTATATCTGAGTATAAGCGAGATTATAGGAATAGTCTGTCAATTGGCTCTTTTTGTACTTGTTTTTATCCATTATTATTTTTGCAAATGCCTTTTCAAAATTTACAAAAATAACGTGTGTTCATTCCCTTTAGGAAAATGATACCAAGAAAAGTTCATAAACTTATTTATATCACCTCTCCTTTCCTTTTTCTCTCCTTCCTGCCTGTGCCCTCCCCATCCTCACCCCCATATAAGGCATCCTGGGTTTTCTGATTTTAAATAAGAATAGGAGCATTATATGCCACATGCCAGTTTCTCTCAGCATGTTTTTTCTCACCTAACAGTACACCTGACATCCTTTCAGATCAACAGATGTGGATCCCATTCTTTCTAATAGTTGTACAATATTCCATTCAGGTTGTTTAATGATTTTTGCCACTACAAACAAGGCCCCAATAAACAACCTTTTCTGTGTATCCTTTCATATAACAGCTTGAGTTTCTAAGCATAGATTCCCTAAAGTTGCTGAGTCAAGGGTATGTATATTTAAAATTTTAAATGTTTTGTTTTATTGATTTCAGAGAGGAAGGGAGAGGGAGAAAGTGATAGAAACATCAATTATGAGACTCGTTGGCTGCTTCCTGCATGCCCCCTACTGGGGTTCGAACCCACAACTTGGGCATGTACCCTGAACAGGACTCAAACCGTGACCTCCTGATTCATAGGTTGACACTCAGCCACTGAGCACACTGGCTGGTGTGTATGTTTAAATTTTTAACAGATATTTCCGGATTACTTTTACAAGGATCACAGCAAGTCACAGTGTAACCTGGCAGTGTTTATATTTTTCTTTCCATTGAAAATACATGCTTTTAAACTTCCTTGCTGCAAATGCTAAAATTGGTCACAACATACCAGTGTGTGATATAGCTGAGGACTTCTGAAACTCGGGCTCCTCTCTGCTTTTAACATTGTGTAACCTTCTAGATCAGTTTAATGCCCACTGCTTCGTACACTTTCCTTCATGTAGCTCACTCATAGCACCCTTTCCTGTATTGGGAGGTGTCCTATGGCAACTGCTAGGCATAGTTCTTTACACCTAACTCAGTGATAGCACATAGTAGGTGCCTAGTAAATACTTGTTGTGTTAATACTGTTTTCTTTATATATTTCTGGTATATATATTTCTTCAACTAGATTCATTCTTAAGGACGAGGAATGTTTTTTATTACAGTACCTAGCACTTACAATATTCAGTTTAGGTTGGCTATTTGAACAAAAGACCATGGAGAAGAGGAAACTAATAGCATGACCTTGCCTTTAATCATATATTTTACCCCTTTTAGGGGTAAATCCAGTAACCGCAATAAGAACAGCACTTGTGCTGAGCAGTTAGTATATGCAAACAGTTCAAGTTGCAAAGGATACAGTAGTGAGCAAGTCTGATGTTGTCTCGGTACTTGTGGAGCTTATGGTCTATGGATGTTACATTCAGAAGATTTGTGGAGAACATTAAAACAGTGGTATCCAATTTCAGGCTCTTTCCAGCAGAGGCTGTGGGATATTTATCCATTCCGTCAACATTTACTCTGGCAAGCACTGAAGAGAAAGCCCAGGGCAGCCAGACCTTTGCTGGGAGGTGGCGAACTGATCAGGGTGGTGCATGCTTATGGATAGTAGACTTGTTTCCCCAACTAGCTTCACTACTGTGCATATGTGTACATAGAAGCGAAGGACTAGATAGAGTGGTTAATGTTAGCATATACTCCAAGGACGTTCCTTTTTAGGGAAAGGTGCCAATCCCTATCACTACCAAAAACACAAACCACTAAGGAATATGCTTCTGTCATTGTCATAGAACCACAGAATTCCAACTGGACCCAGTCTTGATATCCACTCCTCACTTTTCATGTGAGGAAACTAAGGCTAGTACAATTAGTATAGTTTGTGGGTAAGAATGAGGACTCTGCAGTCAGATTCTGTGGGTTTGAATCAGTTTACCAGTTTTATGACCTTGAGCAAGTTCATAACCCTACCAATCCTCAGTTCTTTAAAATGGGCACAATGAAATAATGCCTGTAAACAACATAGCACAGTGTCTGGCAGTTATAAAGCACTCATGAAGTATCAGCTATAACTTTTAGTGAGATGGCTAAGATTAGACAGCTTATTAATGCCAAAGGTTCCTTCTTAAGAACTCTGTTCATTAAGCTATTTCAACCTATTCATAAATCCTTTTCATTAATTGATAGTTCTTAAACTGGCTCCATTATGCTCTTAACTTCCAAACTAAGTGCAGGCACACCTCATTTTATTGTGCTTCTCAGATGTTACATTCTTTACAAATTGAAGGAAAAACCCTCCACCAGCAAAAAAAAAAAAAAAAATTACAACTTGCTTTATTGTGGTGGTTGAGAACCAGACCAGCAATCTCTTCGAGGTAGGCCTGCAATTCTGGTTATGTAATGGAGACTTTAACCTTTAGTACCATTATCACCTTTTTTTTTTTTTTGGCATATGTTTGAAGAGGAACTGAAAATTGCATATGTGATGGGTGTTTTGTTAGAATGGGTGCTGAGTGCTTCCCATCTGGTCCTCTCCCCCTCTCCCAGCACCAAGTTCCTCTACTCAGAGACACTCTTCCACTATTTGAAACTCATGGGAACTTGATTAAGGTAAATTAGAATAAGTCTGAAGGAGAGCAATCCTCTCATGTCTTCACAAATTGGTAGGGCTTTATAAATAATTTCATTGCTTCTATTATCTGATCTCTTTATATATCTTTGGCTTCTTAAAGAGAATATTAATTCCCTGCAAGTCCTATTATAATACAAAGGTTCTATCTCTTCAAAGGAGGACTTTTAAAAATAGTGTTTTATGCTTCAGTATGAATTAAATCCGACAATTAAAAGGATTTTACTTTCTGGGTTTATATTTTCAAATGCATAACAGTTCATGTTCAAATCTAAACTTACTATATACTCTGAAGCACCTTGCACATTCTTGAATGGATCAAGTCACATGTTTCAGTACTATTTTGCAAATTTAAGTGAAATAACTAAGGATTTGTTGAACATGTCTTTTATTTTAATACCAACAAGGTTTTCCATGTCAGGGCCCATTTTTTTTAGAAGGAACCTTGTTTCACTTTCTTTGCTTGCTCGAATTGGGATTTGTTGGGTATTGTGTCAGATAGTATTTGCTCTATAACAAACCACCACACAATTTAGTAGCTTTAAAATAACAATTGTTTCTTATTCCTCATGAGTGAACAGGTCAGCTGGGCAGTTCTGATCTGGACAGGCTCCACTGCTTTCGTGATTTCTCTGGGCTCACTCAGTGTGCCTGTGGCAGCTGGCCTGGTGACTGTGTTAATGACGGGGGCCAGCCCCGTCTAGTTATTCCGCAGGCTCTCCGGAGCTAGTTCACAGAGTAGCAGGGCTTGGAAAGAACTGGGCAAAGCTTCTTAAGGCCTGGGCTTGGGACAACTCTTTTTCCCACCACATTCTCTTGGTAAAAGCAAGTTACAAGGCCAGTCTAGATTTGGGAGGAGGAGGAGCTGCAAAGCTATACTGCAAAGGGCATGATCATAGTGAAGAGGGTTCTCTCTCTCTCTCTCCCTCCCTCCCGTCCCCCCCCCCTCCCCGGCCTGTCAGTAGTTATAGGAATTGGGTACATTTGAAATTCTGGTCTTCAGTAGGTGATAATTCTAACTGCTTATGAAACTTCTCCAAACTGGAAAGAGAGAGTCGTCAAAATCAAAAGGATAAAAGCTTGGAGTTTAGAGATTGAGGTTCAAATTCTAGCTCTGTCGCTTGTTTCTGCACTCCTTCACAAGTTATATAACTTTCCTGGTAGGTACTCAGAATGGTTGATTAACCTGAACTTCAGATCTTTTTATGTGTAATTTATTATAAAGAAATGGTGAGGTACTTGCTCAGTACTTAAATAATTTCTTTTAATAACATTAAAAATTATTTTTATTCTTGTCTCCCACACTTCAATAAAGGTGCAAGACCCAGTCACTTCCTTGGAATAAAAAGGAAGGAAGAGAAAGTGTGTTAGGAAAGGGAAATCTTTGACTAATTTTGGCCTCAAATGAAGTGACTGCACACTGGAGTATTTTCCTCTAAGAAAAGAATGACTGAGATCAAAATAGTTAAGAGATAAAAATCTATAGGTCTCCTGGGGTAGGATTCACTGTTATTCATGGGGTGAGAGTTGTAACATTCAACACAATCTAAATCTAGATTTAAAATAAGTGAATTCTGGCCCCTCTTAAACAAAATAGGTACCTTTACACTAGATTTGGGAGTTGCCACACTTAGAAATCGGTTATTGCATGAGATTGGGGGCGGGGGTGGGGAACAGTATTATCTCACATGAACAGTTAGTTGTATGTTGACTGCTTTTAAAAAATGAAGAGGAGCCACCTAGAAGCATGTCTTTTCCTGAAAACAGCTGTCATGTTGGGTAGAAACTAAATGCTTAAATCTCTGCATTCTACCAGTAGGAAATAGAAAAGAGCGTGCACACACACCTCACACAGTAACATTGGATTAGCTTAAATCACACAAAAAGCCAGATATTTCAGAATCCACTCAATCAAAAATGTTAACGAGCCCTGACCCATGTGGCTCAGTTGGTTGAGCAAAGTCCCATTCACAGAGGGGGTAGCTTGTGTGATTCCTGGTCAGGGCACATGCCTGAGTTTCAGGCTCGATCCCCAGTAGGGGGCGTGCAGGAGGCAGTGATCAGTGCTTCTCTCTCAGAAATTCTCTCCTTTTCTCCCTTCTTTTCTTAAAAAAAAAAAAAAAAATCAATAGAAAAAGAAATAAAAAGAAAAAAAAGAAAAAAAAAAGAAATGTTAATGAGTTTTTATTGCCTCTCTTAGGAGACGTACCAGTAAGTGTTCTCAAAGTGGCAGCTGAGATTGAACCATCTCTGGCATTAGCTAGTCATAGAAATACAAGCAAGTCAGTTGATCTGTCTGCACCTTTCATATTTAATAATTGCATGTTATTCTAAGAAAGGGAAGTTTGGCTATAGTTTTTTATTTATAATAAAATATTTTAGGGTGGACAATGAAAGTGCTTGACTTTGAAGCCCTTCATCTTTTTTTTTTTTTTAACTAAATTGGTCTTTATATATTTCAATCTTTGCTTTTTTTAAATCAACATTTCTCAGTTTCATTCTTTACAAAGACCATTTTCAACCAGAAACCAAGGGAAACTTGAGCTTCCCCAAACATATTTGGGACTCAGGGATATTTTCCCAAAATATTCAGTGCTAATTTTATGTCAATTGATGTTTGCAGAACCAACAAAAATAAGACTGTGCTGAGGAAAGAATTTTAGTTGGAAGGACAGTTAGTTGGAAAGAAGAAACTTTTAACAGGCAAGTAAAGTTCAGTGTTCAGAAGTGGAGGGTCATAAAGAGATGGCCGGTGAAGAGTGTTGCTCCCCACTATTCCCTGCTAATCAGGTGGGTCAGTAAATGTATTATTGAGGACCTATTATCTGTTCAGTGCTGCAGTTTGTATTCAGGAGGAAAGAGAAATCATATTCCTTCTGATCGCAAAGGTTCTTGTATCAGGCTGGGGAGATGATGCATATACATGAAATAATTAAGAAACAATGAACTAGAGCCGGTGCTGAAGAGTATTCCAGGAGATCAGTGTGGGAGGAAGGACAGTCCAGTGCTGTAGATTGACATTTCCTGTGGGTCAGGTCTGTGCTGGGCTCACAACAATTCAATAGGTACTGTCCTAAGGCTGGCTTGAGGCAAGTTTCAAATCCCACCATATTGAGTCATGACCTTTTTGGGAGGGACCCCTGTCCTTCCCTTCCAGAACAGGAATAGGGTCCCCTTCTTGAGCGTGCTTTGTTTTCGTGGGGAGAAAAAGAAGCTGCATCAGAGAGAGAAACTGTTGAGTACTGAGGGGCATTTGTATTTTAACAAGTGACACAACTTTAAGGAAGGAAGGAAATTATAATGGTGGAATTTAGGCATTTTACTTTTTTTTTGGTAAAGTTAGTAAGCTAATTGGAGGCAGGAGAGCCTTTCAGGTGTACCTTAGTCACATCACCTACCTCACCTACACAGGAAGCCAGTGCCACCCGCCTTTCTCATGGAGCAGGGTCTGCCTTCTTTTTCTCCCTCCCCTATCATTCTTCATCCCTAGTCCCCCACTGCAACTTTTCTAAACCCTGATATCCTTCAAGAACTAGTGGTACCAAGCTCTTGCTGGGATATTTTTAAGAAAAATATGGATTTCCCCATATTGCTTCTTTCCTATGCTCAGCCCTTTTTAAGAGTTCTAGGGACAGAGCCCAAGAATCTGAATATTTTTTAAAACTCTCTAGAAAATAACCCATGTTTGGAACCACTGCTCTATGAAGGCCACCAAGGATGCCAATAAACTCTGTTGCCAAGGAAATGGTCATGGGACTTGGACCCTGCTAACATGAAGAGAAACCCACCATAGCCAAATAGTCCATGTGCCCAGGTACCATAAGGCAGAAGCAGCTGGGCAGGTGGGCTCTGGCTTCGTGCCCACTATATCTGGCCTGACTTTCTCCTGAGGGAGGGAGAGGTCATGAGCCTAGGAGGAACGTGGGCAGTAAAGTGGTAGCTCTGGATGGACAAGGGCAGGAGGTGTGACAGAAAGAATCCTGTGCAAGAAGTAAAGAGGCTGCCTTAAGTCCTAGCTCTTTGGGGGCCTATATGCCCATATGAGAACTTATCTAAGGTTCTTTCCCATTCTTAACAATCTAGTTCCTACTGCATTTGTGAGATGGAGAAAGGCTGTGCTCTAACCCCCTTCAATTATTTATTTAATATATCAATGATGAGAGAGAATCATTGATCAGCTGCCTCCTGCATGCCCCCTACTAGGGAGATTGAGCCTGCAACCTGGGCATGTGCCCTTGATGGGAATCAAACCCAGGACCCTTCAGTCCGCAGACCAACTTTCTATCCACTGAGCCAAACCAGCTAAGGCCAATTTTTTATTTACTGATTGTCTCTTCCCCCTTCCTCTCTCTCTAAAATCAGTCAGGGACAGACATCAGCCTACTGTTCCACTTTTTTATGCATTCATTGGTTAACTTTTTTTGTGCCTTGACTGAGGATCAAACCTGCAACCTTGATATATTGGGACGATGCTCTAACCAACTGAGCTACCCAGCCAGAGCCCCTGATTTAATTTTTTAATTTTTCAATTTATTTCTCCCACTGCCTTTGTGTGTCAAAGATAACTTTTTCAGCTTTTTGTAATCCTCCCAAGTTTACTCTGACATTTTTCTCTCCACACCTCTCAACTTTATGACAGATAATAATTTCTTCTAGTTTGCCTTAGAAAAATTTTAATTAGCACAGACCTAATTTTATGGAGCCTCCCTTAAAAGCTAACTAACATTGAGGTTTTATGAAAATATGGTAAAGCACTGTGCTACTTTAAAAGGGGAGAAATAGCAAAAAGTTGCAAAATACCAAACCCGGCCCTATGTTTTGCTTTCTCTCAAGTATTTATCCAAAGACTATTAAGAAATTAACACACTATTTTGAAATAAGGATTTTTTTCTCTTGGTTTTCAAAAAAAGCACTTTACACTTTAACTTTTTTGTTCCTCTTTCACAAATCAATTTAACAAATAATGAAGTTTATGTGGTCAGTTCGCAGAGAAGTAGTCTTGACAGTCATAAGTGGCAGAATGTTATTTTGACAGGTATTACTCTTTTGATTACTTTTGATGTTTTTAATACTTTTCTGGAAGTTGACAATTTACTGTTGACCCTTGAACAATGTGGGGTTTGGGGCACCAAACTCCAGTGCTGTTGAAAATCTGCATATAACTTTTGACTCCCCAAGACTTAACTCTGAGTAACCTACTATTTTCCAGAAGCCTTACCGATAACATAAACAGTTCACTAACACATATCTTGTATGTTATGTGTATTATATACTGTATTCTCACAATAAAGTGAGCAGAGAGAAGAAAATGTTAAGAAAATCTTAAGGAAGAGAATACATTTATAGTACTGTACATATTTGTTGAAAAAAGTATGCGTTTAAGTGGATCCATGAGTTGAAACCCATGCTCAAGAGTCAACTGTACTTTTATATAAAAGTGCATAATATTTCTTTAAAATTTTTAAATTTTGAGTATTTTGTAAAATCACTGTGTGTGTAAATTATGTCTCTTAGAAATGTATCATGGACTTCATTCTAATAGCTAAATTGATATACTGTAGTGTATTTAACCAGACTTCCATTGATGGGAATTTAGCTTAACTTTTTTATACTACTTTATTTAGGGAGGTTCCATTTTCACTCCTCAATAAGTTTTACATATTTCTCATGCTTCTTCACTCATTAATTCATCTAGTTCTGAAGGGTTACTTGGTGTCATTTTGGTCTGCCAACTATCTTCATAACAAGATTTGTTGATAAGTCCTGGAAGATTAATTTTTTTGCTATTATAATGTACACCTCTCTGTGTGTATATACATATATTTTCCCCTCTTATTCTTTCAAGTATTTCTGTAGGTCTAAGTACCATGAGAAGCATCAAATAGCTTTCTTTTAAAATTACATATTACCAGTATGACTAACTTTGAGTAATTTGTTCTGCATAAAATTCCTGACATCTTCAGTTAAGAACAGGTGGATGACTAGACTTTCTTCATTGAAAGAGTACGGGCTGTGAGGGATTTTGGAGAAGCCTGTTCGAATATAGCTGCTGACCTAATGTCAGCTGGAGTCTGGCCAGGTGATGTGTTGAATCCAGTGTCTGCCTGCATTTTGACATCCCATTACTGAAACTTGTGTTTTTCATTACTTCATGGTAACCATCCCAAGTTATAAGATGGGAAAATAGGTAGAATGTGAAGGCCCAAGGAGCTTGTGGAAAGAAACATAGTCTCAATAAAACATGACCTGAGAATCAAGTCTCAGGCCCTAAATTCAGCTCCCATCTTCTTCCTTTTTGATTCACTCTTCATTTTTAAACCTTTGGTGTCATTTACACTCTCCACACTAATATGAGGCTGAGGCAAGTTATTAATGATTTGGAATATGGGAAAGTTAGTATAAATATTGAATAGTCAACATCCTATAAGGGCAATAAAGGCAATAGCATATTTTATATATTAATAGAGTGGCCAAATAAGACTAGAAGCTGAAAGACAGGAAAGAGAAACTGAATTTATGAACTATCTTAAAAACATTTTCTGTATTACCATAGGAATCACACTTTTGTGAATTATTTCATACATATAGAAAAAATATATACAACTTTGTATGATCTACAGAATAATAAAGCAAGCACTTCTTTGTACTCACCATCTAACATATAGAAGAGATCATGACTATTGGAGCTCACTGAATGCACACCTTCCCAGGCATATATTCCTCCCTCCTGACCCATGGTAACTATAATACTGAATTTTGTGGTTTTGCATTCTTTTGCTTTAAGATTCTACTACCAATTTATACATGTCTAAATATTACATTACAGACATACCTTGGAGATACTATGGATCCAATTCCAGACCACCAGAGTAGAGCAAATATTGCAATACTAGAGGCCCGGTGCACAAAATTCGTGCACTGTGGGGTGGGGGGGGGGGGTCCCCTCAGCCTGGCCTGCGCCCTCTTGCAGTCCAGGAGCCCTCAGGGGATGTCCAACTGATGGCTTAGGCTCCCGCCACCGCCGCTGCGCTTGCCAGCTGTGAGCCCAGCTTCTGGCTGAGTGGCACTCTCCCTGTGGGAGCACACTGACCACCAGGGGGCAGCTCCTGCATTGAGCGTCTGCCCCCTGGTGGTCAGTGCACGTCATAGCAACCGGTCGTTCCACCGTTCGGTTGATTTGCATATTAGCCTTTTATTATATAGGATAGCAAGCAAGTCACATGAAGTTTTTGGTTTCCTAATGCATGTAAACGTTATGTTGATGGTATACTGTACCCCAGTAGTCTATTAAGTGTGCAATAGCATCATGTCTAAGAAAACAATGTACACATCTTAATTAAAACATTAACAAGTAACAAATGTTGATGGACATTTGCATTTTGAACAATGCTGCTGTAAAAATGTCTCTTGGTTCATACTCTAAAACCATTCTCTTAGGGATTCATACCTAGAAGTGGAATAACTAGGTCATAAGGTATACACCTACAACTTCTAGGTAACGCCAAATTGTTTCCAAGTAGTGTGATAAGTATTCTTTATGTCCCACATCCTCACCAACATGTGGGAGTGCTAGTCTTTTACTTCCGTGCCAGTATGGTGGGTGTGAAATGTTTCCATGATGGTTTTTCATGGTACCATTTAAGTAGATTTAAAAAATAATTAGAAATCAAGGCCGTTTTTGTGTATTGTTTTAATGAAGAAATTGAGATTAGGCCTTGGCATATACATCGATTACAAAAGTGGCTAAAAGGAACACTATTTTGGTATTCTGCCTCATTGAATAAAACTAGTGTGTTAAATGATGCATGTGTGGTTCTGAAGGCAGAGCTGTAATTGTGCTTGTTGAGCAGAATGATAGTAAGCTGTTTCTGAATAAGGCACTCTTTCCCTCTCCCTCTCTCACTGTCTCTAAAATGCTTTCTGCTTCATAGAATTATACACAAGAATGTTTACTTTCTCAGATTTTTTAGAAGTGCATGTATTTTTTAAATTAGAGAGAGAGAGAGAGAGAGAGAGAGAGAGAGAGAGAGAGAGAAACAATGATTTGCTCTTCCACTTATTTATGCATTCATTGGTTGATTCTTGTATGTGCCCAGACCAGGATCAAACCTGCAACCCTGGTTTGATCACTCTTAAACAACTGACCTACCCGGCCAGGGCTCTTGAATTCTTTGAGTTGAGAGAAAACTTCCAAGTGGGAATCTATGGGCTTCTGCATTTGTCATGAAGCTGAGTTGGGGTAGAGCCTGGAATAGCCTGACACCAGACCAATAAACCTCAGCTAAATGCCAGTCATTGCCAAAGCCTGGAAGGAGTAGCATGCTCTAATAGATCGGTAACCAGTGTCCTTAATATATTGGCTACATATCTTAAGACTCCTTTTCCTAAAAATGCAGCTTAAGAAATTCAAGTTGTCATTCTGCTCCAGAAGAGAGATTATCCTCAAAATGAATTTATCCCTTCATTTTAAATAAAGGTGGACACGTTTATAATTAGTGAATTTTGAGAAGGATGATAATGTATATTACTCCACAGAATTAACATTTTACAGGCCTTTAAAAAACAAAAAGTCAAGGGAAGACTGATATAAAACAAGAAGAAATAAAAATGGTTTCTAACGAAATGCTAGACTATAGTAAGAATCTGCTGGAGACTGCAAGCGGTACCATCTTGTCATTGGTTCCTGGCTATCAGTGCAGAGGACATAGAGAGAGTAAGCTTCATAAGTTCATAACATCTTCAGTGTGTTCCAGACCTCTTTGGGCATCTTACTTTCAAATAGATACCAGAAACCATCTATGGGAGTGGAGGTTGGGGGAGGAAGAGAGAGTGGAGAGACTATTACTATGAGGATCCATTGAGCTGCATTAGTGTTGTAATATCTTAAACCAGAGAGCCAGTTTCCATTTTAATCTCCTCTTGCATGAATTTTTAACTTTGTTAATTAAAAAAAACAACAACAAAAAACCTCCATTGGATGCGTCTTAATTAGGCAAGGGATTATTTATCATAACATCTTTTACAAATTGTATTATTGTTTGATCCTCATAACATGGTAAAATACTTAGAACAAGTTTAAATTATCTCCCCCCGCCTTTTTTTTTTTTTTTTTGAATGAGGAAACAGAGATTAAGTGACTTCGATGTTACTTCAACAGAGTCATATTTGAAACTAGGTCATGACTTCTGATTCCATGCCTTTTCCACTAAAGTGCTTTCTGCTTCATAGAATTATACACATGAATGTTTACTTTCTCAGATTTTTTAGAAGTGCATGTATTTTTTAAATTAAGGCATTTCAATGGAGGTTTCCAGTTCATGGTTTTCAAACACCTTCATTCATGCTCCCTTTGTGAGCTTTTGTGAACACCTTTTATCTCACCTTACAAAGAAGAATCAAAAGACTAGAGAGTGGTCAGGTTCCAGTTCCAAGGAAAAGGTTAGAAAATTGCACAGGTACCAATGTGCTCGCTGCTCTGATATGGTTACACACATGATTGTGTAGAGCCTCTGCACAGGATGGCATATGACCTTATATCACCACGCCAATTTTGAAGTCCTGGATCTCGAGCTCAAAGCCAAAATCTAGGTAGGCAATGTCCACAAAAGAAACGTCCGTTAGAAAAGTTGTAAAAACACTGTGATGGCATTCAGATTTCCTGAAATCATTATATCTAATATGGTTGAACTCCTTTCAGAAAAAAGATATATGAATTGCAAGATCTTAAAGATGTCTTAAAATTGGTGACTTTTAAAGTGCACTCTAAATTGAGACTGATACTTAAACATCCCTTTGCCTATCTGATTTGATATTGTCAAAAACGAATGAAGTATTAGAGCTCCAGTAAGTTTGGAGTACAACATCCCAAAATGCTACTTTGGTTATTTTTTTTTCCTATTTAATAGATTAAATTTAGAACAGGCTTTTTCTCCCTCAGCACTACTGACATTTTGAACTGGGTTATTCTTTGTTGTTGGGACATGTTCTGTTCACCGTAGGATGTTTAGCAACATCTTGACAATCATTAACTTTTCTTTTTGTCTCTGTGGATTTGCCCATGCTGGCCATCCTATATAATAAAAGGCTAATGCAAATTGACTGGATAGCGGAACGACCGGTCACTATGATGAACACTGACCACCAGGGGGCAGACGTTCAACACAGGAGCTGCCCAGTGGTGGTCAGTGCACTCCCACAGAGGGAGCGCCACTTAGCCAGAAGCCAGGCTCACAGCTGGCGAGCACAGCAGTGGTGGCGGGAGCCTCTCCCGCCTTCGCAGCAGCAGCAGCAGCAGCAGCAGCAGCAGCAGCAGCAGCGGTAAGAATGACTGACTGATGGCTTAGCCATCAGTCAGACATCCCCCGAGGGCTCCTGGACTGTGAGAGGGCGCAGTCCAGGCTGAAGGGACCCCCCGCCCCCCGAGTGCACAAATTTGTGCACTGGGCCTCTAGTTTCATATAAATGGTATATAGAGTGTTCTTTTGTGTCTGGATTATTTGAATTAGCATGTTTCCAAGGTTCCTCAATGTTATCTCATTTAACGGTACTTCATTCCTTTTTACGTTTTAAGACCAAGTAATATTCCATTATATGAATATGTGTCACATTTTGTTTATCTGCTCATTAGCTGATGCACATTTAGGTTGTTTCCACTCTCTGGCAATTATGAATAATGCTGTTATGAATACTCATGTACAGTAGTTCACCCTTATCCATGCGGAATACATTCCACTACCCCCAGTATTGCCTGAAACCCTGGATAGAAACGAACCCTGTACATGTGTTTTTTCCTATACATACATACCTATAATAAAGTGTAATTTATAAATTAGAGTAAAAGATTAACAACAATAGCTAATAATAAAATATGCTGTAATAAAAGTTACATGAATGTGATGTCTCCCAAAATATCTTATTGTACTGTACTCACCTTTTCACTTAAAGGAAGCACTTTATGGCGTCTTTGGCATATCTGAATTGCCAGTGTCACTACTTTGGTCCTTTCAGGCCATTTTAAGACAAAATAAGGATTATTTGAATGTATGCATTGTGATACCACGACAGTCAATCTGATGATACTTGAGAATGCGGTGAAGTGACTAATGGGCGAGTAGCGTATACAGCATGGATACACTGGACAAAGGGATGATTCATGTCCTGGGTGGAGCGGAACATGACCGTGAGAGATTTCATCACACTACCCAGAAAGGTGTGCAATTTAAAACTTACGAAATGTTTATTTTGGGGATTTTTCATTTAATATTTTTGTTCTGTGGTTGAGCACAGGTAACCAAAGCCATGGAAAGCAGAACCAGATAAGAAGGACTATAGTACAAGTTCTTGTGGTGACTGGTTTTTAATTTCTATTTCATACACACCTAGGAGGGAATTACTGGTTCATGCGGTAATCCTTCTGAGGAACTGCCAAACTATTTTGTGCAGAGGCTGTAGCATTTACCAGCCCGCCAGTAATATATGAGAATTCCAGTTTCTCAACACCATTGCCTAAACTGTTATTATCTGCCTTTTTTATAATAGCCATCTGAGTGGGTGTATCTCATTTTGATTTTGGTTTGCATTTCCCAAATGATTAGTGATATTTAGCATCTTTATACAGGATGGGGCAAAAGTAGGTTTACAGTTGTTCATATGGAAAATGATACAATAACTAATAAATAATACAAGAATCAACTTTCATGTACTCACAACTGTAAACCTACTTTTGCTCTACATTGTATGTGCTTCTTGGCCATTTCTATAACTTTGTAGATATGTATTCTAATCCTCTGCCCATTTTTTATTTGAGTTGTCTTTTTATTATTGTTTGTAAAAGTTCTTCATATATTCTGGATACTAGACCCTCAATCAGATACCAGTGTATGATTTGAAGATATTTTCTCCCACTCTGAGGGTTCTTTTCATTTTCTTGATAGTGTCAATTGACTTATAAAAGATTTTTATTTTAATGAACTCCCAATTTATCTGTTTCCTTCCACTGATGGTGCTTTTGGTGTCCTATCTTTTTTTAAAAAGTTGCCTAATCCAGGGTCACAGATTTTCACCTATGTTTTTGTCTAAGAATTTTATAGTTTTAGCTCTTATATTTAAGTCTTTGATTGCTTTTTAGTTAATTTTTGTGTGTGGTGTGAGGTAGGGGTCAAACTTTATTCTTTTGTATGTGGATATGTAGTTGTCCCAGCACCATTTGTTGAAAAAAACCACAGCTGACCTTTGAACAGCATAGGGGTTAGGAGTGCTGATCCCTGCAGAGTCAAAAGTGTGTGTATAACTTATGACTCCCCCAGAACTTAATTTATAATAGCCTACTGTTAACCAGAAGCCTTACCAAGAACATAGTCAATTAACAATTATTTGTGTTATATGGATTATACTGTATTCTTACAATAAAGTAAGGTAGAGAAAAGAAAGATCCATAAGGAAGATAAAAATACACTTACCAGATTGTATGTATTTATTGGAAAAAAATATGCACTTAATTGGACCCTTGCAGTTCAAACCTATGTTGTTCAAGGTTCAACTGTATTCACTCCATTGAACGATTTTGATACCCTTGTTGAAATAAACTGACCATAAACCTATGGGTTTATTTTTGGATTCTCAATTCTATTCCGTTGGTCTGAGTGTCTTATCTGATGCTAGTACCACCCTGCTTTGATGACTATATATTTGTATTAAATTCTGAAAATGGAAAATGTAAGTCCTCCAACTTTGTTCTTTTTTCAAGATTATCTTGGCTATTCCGTTTTTCTTGCAAATCCATATTAATTTTAGGATCAACATGTCCATATCTGAAAGACAGCAGTTAGAATTTTGATAGGGATTGTGTTGAACCTGTAGATAAGGGAGTATTGCTATCTTAACACTATTAAGTCTTCCTATTCATGAACAGTGGATGTCTTTCCATTTGTGTATATCTTTCATTTCTTTCAACAATGTTTTGCAGTTTTCTGTATACAACTCTTGTACTTCTTTGGTTAAATTTAGCCATAAGTATTTAAATCTTTTTGAAGCTATTGCAAATTTGTTTTCTTAATTTTATTTTCATATTGTTTATTGCTACTGGGTAGTAATTTAACTGATTTTTATGTATTGATTTTGTATTCTGCAGCTGCTGAACTTATTCATTAGTTCTAGTAGATTTTTTGGTAAATTCTTTGTGATTTTTTATGTATAAAATGTTGTCATCTGTAAAAATAGTTTTCTTCCTTTCTAATTTGGATGCTTTTTTATTCTATTTCCTGCCTAATTTCCCTAGCTAGCACATTCGGTATAATGCTGAATAGCTGTGGTGTGAGAGGCCGCTTGAACTGGTCCTGATCTTAGGGGGAGAATTTTTGGTGTTAAGTGTATTTCAGCTGTGGGGTTTTCATAGATGCCCTCTATCAGAATGCACAAACTTCCCTTTTTTCCTTGTTTGTTGAGTTTCATTATCATTAAAGGATGTTGGGTTTTTGTCAAATGCTTTACCTTCATCTGTTCAGATGATCATGTGCATTTTGCCTTTCATTTTTTTATATAGTTTATTACATTAATTGATTTCATATGTTGAACAGCCTTGTGTTCCTGGGATTACTCTCACTTGGTCATGGTTTGTAATTGTTTCTGAATGCTTCTAGATTTAGTTTGCCAGTATTTTTGTTGAGTATTTTTACATTTTTCTTCATAAGGGATAGTGATCTGTTGTTATATTGTGAATATCTTTGTCTGGCTTTGATAGCAGAGTAATACTGGCCCCAGACTGAGTTTCCCTTCTCTCCTATTTTTTGGAAGAGTTTAGAAAGGAGTATTGTTAATTTGTCTTTTAAACATTTGGTAGAATTCACCAGCTAAGCCATCTGGACTTTATTGGAGATGTCTGATTACTGAATATCCAGTAGACTCTGCAGTTGCTGAAGGAAAATGCTACATCCAGTTGTCCTACAGCATGATGTGCCTCATCCCCATTCCTTCTTCTGTGGGATATTTTATTTAAAGTTACATTCAGTATGATGGTGTAGCTTTTGTGTGTTTTATTTGTTTCTATTTTTCACTAGATAGACTATTAAAGAAACTTTCTAGGTCCCCTACAGCAGTAGTTGTCAGTTTATAGTGGCAACAACCTTTAGAGCTTCCACGTATCTAACTGGGAAGTCACTCTGCTTCTTACTTATCAGTTGCTTTACAGGAGTCCCTTCATGAGATGACAGAAACCATAGAAACATCCGTAGGTGGAACACTGTCATTAATGTTTCATGAAACTTCATAGGTAAGACAATGCCTGGTGCCAGTTTTGGCATCTATGTGATTAAGCACTGTATTTCTTTATTTTCATGTTGACATTGCTGCTTTAATGTGGCAGAAGAAAATTTTAAGCCAGGCTTAAATTAGTCAGCAAAGATAAAAGTCTGAGAGGATCCTGAATATTTTGTGTTTCTAAATAATCTAACAGTGATCTAGTAAGCCACTCCCACAGTTGATAAGCTTGAAAACATCATTCTCTTCTAAGGAACCATCTTGAATTTTACATCTTTTTAAGCTGACTCAAGTTCTTTCTGAAGCAGGGCAGGCATCTTTTATGAATTTTAAAAAAGGTTAATAGTACAAAAAGTTGCAGAGAAAGAACTTACACGTCTTTCAAAACAATCATATACAAGGCACTGGGAGTAGTTTTACTAAGTTTACAAATAGTGGTAGATATTAGAACTCATACATTGAGTGTATTTCAAATTTTTGATCAAATATTTTGTTATGAAAAACACTGGATAATTATTCTTTAATCATATGTGTGAAAAATGTGGCTTTTCTTTTGCAACCTCAGTATAATAAAACTTTTCTGTGTGCCAAATTGTGGCTTTTAAGTTTTTTAATTACTCAACAGGGTAAGCTGAAGCCACAAACACCACTTAGGGCAAACTGCATGCATTCATATAAGCTTTTTCTATAAAATACTCAAATCTTCATTTTTAAGATTCAGGTGTGGGTTTTATTTTCTTCACTAGAAATAAAAGCCTTGTTTTTAAAAATCCAAGCTGAAGAAACAATTGTGTGCATTTCTCTGTTAGCAGTCTTAACTGTATGCCATGTGGCCAGCCCATTGCTTAAAAAAGGCCGTCACTTCAGGATCCGTGAGTGGCAGAAGTCATTGGGTAATTTGGGAAGTAAGAGGAGAAAGCTTTTGCTGAGGAAGATTCTAAGGCGATAATGGGCAGAATAAGCAAAAATCTAGAGACTCATTAAAGGCACTCAAAACATTTTTTTAAATGAATAAATGAGTGAACTTGGCTTATTGAGGGACAATGAGAAAACATACTGACTGGAATGGTAGAGAGTTCCTGCAGGAGACCGGTGAGGGAGAGGGGTGAGTTCAGGTTTTGGTGGGCCTCGTTAAAGTTTGGGCTTTACTAGTATTTTTACAAGGAGAAGATTTGATTGAGGCTTGGAAATGAGGTTGGGGCTGATAGTGGAGACAAAGTGAAGTTTTAGGACAGCAGTTTCCAAGCTCTGTTTAAATACAAAGTTGGAAGGTAAGCCTGACATTCCAATTTCAGTTTTACTGGTTTTGTCAAATAGTCTCACTCATCTCCATGACTGCTTCCTGTGCAGATTAATGTTAAAAATTTAAATGGATAAAATGTGCTTTCTCAGTATAATAACACTTTTACCTGTTTTATGTATTGGGGGTTCTGCATAAAGTTTAATTTTTTAAGAGAAAGAATTTTTGCTGCTGGGGTCTTGAAACTTGTGTTAGGAAAAATGGATGAAAGCAGGTTGAAACTACAGGCAAAGAGAACAGTTAGGAGGTTCTTGTGTTCACAGATTCTTTGCAAACATTTACAATAGAATTCCTGCCATGAATATTTAATGGCACCAGATATTAAATGGTCATAATGGCTGAAGTGTTCCAAGGATGCTATCATATTCATGACTCATGGTCAGAATGGCATTACGGCTACCTCTCTTCAGAATGAAATCACTTACTTGTGTGGAATACTTGCTGTTAATGCCGATGGCCAGGGCCTTTCTCCCTTTCTCATGTCTTCTCGTGGCCTTTCCACTGCTGAGCTAACATCTTTGGTGGGGAGTCCTCTCCATCATAAATGTTAAATAATAATGTCTTTGGGCAGCAAAACATTAGAAAGGATGAATAAAAATACAAAACTTGCAGTTAATCAAATGTTTTGTTTATTGGAGTGGGGAATAAGAAGAGCTCCTGATTTAAAAAAAAAAAGGGTGTGAAGAGAAGCGATATCTACCTTCATTTCCTTGTAGCCCCATTTAGCCTAATCTAACATACTTTACTGAAAATAAGTTTCCTGTTCAGTAGCTCGCAATGACCTAAAAGATTAAGATATCTTAACTGGCTATTTTCAAGTGAAAAAACTGTTCATTTTGCTTGAGTATATATTTGTTCAAGAAAATACTGCTTTTTTCTTGTTTACCTCAGGCTTTTCGGTCAGCTATTAAATCAGAATTTCAGATGTAGTTTAGATCTGGCAGTCTAACAACTATATAAGGCAGGGGTGGGGAACCTTTTTTCTGCCAAAGGCCATTTGGATATTAATAACATCATTTGAGGGCCATACAAAATTTCCAGCTTAAAAAATTAGCCTGCTATATTTGGTGAAGCATTTAATTAACTCACCCCTAATGCACTGGCAGGACAGACCAAATGATTTTGAGGGCCTTATGTGGCCCACAGGCCAGACCTTCCCTACCCCTGAATCAGGGAAGGTAAGGAGTGGGGAAAGATGGGAAGATATATGAGAAACAGACCTTAAAATAGGAGATAAGTAAATTAGAATAAAATAATGAAGGCATGTTTGTTTAACTGAGGACAAGTAATATATTACTATAGTAATTGCTTTTTTAGTGAGTGTTAGAGATGTTATTTAGGTACTATCCTGAAAACCTTCCTAAAAAGTAATGGGGGAGGTGAAGAAGATTAAAAAGGGATCATGCCATTCCCCAATTTGTAGTGAATGCTTTTAGCCTAAACTACCCTTCCTTAATTCAGCTAGAAGCTGAAGATTTCAGAATTATTTTTAAATGTCTTCATTAAAAAATAATTTATCACTTAATAGGTACAGTGTGCATCTTTTGATTTTCTTCCATTTCTTGTTTTCTCATGCTATAATGCTCAATTTTGTATAGAAATTGTGGGGTTTTTTCTGTTTTTTTTTTTTTTAATTGGTTAAATTTAAAGAGAAAGTGAATGTTAGAAATTTATCTGGAAATGGAACTATTCCTATAATATATTTATCAACCTATTAAATTTGAATTTTCTTTGTCAAGAATCTCTATAATCTTAGCATCAAGCTATTGATCATTGTGTTGACAAACCAACTTGCTTTCCTGTAGCGAATCTACTGGAATACAGTACATATATAGAATAAAACTTTAAACCTATTTAATGAATAGTTGATGCTTTTTAGCCCTTTGGATTTAGAAATGACAGAAGTGAGGAAGTACCACTGCCTCTGCATTATTTTGAAATCCTGTTTATAAGCTATGTAATTTCTCAGGCCATGACTCTGGCACCTTTCCAGATATTGACTAAACACAAAGACATAATTTTATTTATTTATTTTTTATTTATTTACCTATTGATTGAAACCAAATTTAAACCTCACACCCTAGTGAGATCTTAGAAATAACATATGCACACTGATCTATAGCTAGTCCCAGTACTCTCTGGGTATATTCTTGTTTGGGCTCCTAAAAAAGAAAATTGACCTAGGTATGCTGATCATTAACACTAACCACTCTCCCCTCCCCCAAAATAAAAGAAAATTTAGAAAGTTGTATAAGACCGTGGTCGGCAAACTGTGGCTCATGAGCCACATGTGGCTCTTTAGCCCCTTACTCTTCCACAAAATACCACGGCCTGAGCGAGTCTATTTTGAAGAAGTGGCGTTAGCAGAAGTTTAAGTTTAAAAAATTTGGCTCTCAAAAGAAATTTCAATCGTTGTAATATTGATATTTGGCTCTGTTGACTAATGAGTTTGCCAACCACTGGTATAGGATAACTTAGTGAGCTACTTAATAGAACTTGCACGTATTTTTTGAAGAAAAGGGAATTATGAGAAACACAAGTAAAAAGATATAGTAGAAGAAATATTATTATAGGATCAAAGGTTGCAGGAACTAAAACTGCAAGAAAATTTTGGGCATAATGGACTTAAAACACTGGGGTGGGTTGACAAACCCAGACTAGCTCTGAGGGTCTAAAAAAAATCCTATATTGTTAATAAAATAATTTGCTCTGCCATTTGCCCTTGGCAATTATGTCAGATTGCTAAAATACTAGAAAAATGGTTGTCATGAAATGAATTATTTCGGGGACTGTAATAGTGAAAAAATGTAGGTCTCTAGACCCACTGAAAAATTGGCTCAATAGCACATATAAGGAAGAAACCTGAGAAGCTAAGTACCACACAATAGCGCTTTCTGCCTGTTGGAGATGTTTGAAAACAACCAGCTTTGGATGTTTTCTGTGGTGTTATGAGATTCATCTTTCCACAGAGAATGTTGAAGGTATCTGTCATTTCTGTGGTTGTCATCTCTTGGCCACAGATGTGTGGCTTATAAAGTTCTTTTGGTTCCTATGGCCTTTTGAGCTGGGGGTTTTCCCAAATGCTTGTTGAGCTGGCTCTCTGATCAAGCTGAGAGGTAGCCCGAGACATTCCCTTTTTATTTCTGTCACTCATGTTCACATTCATTGAACACACTGAGTGGGAGACACATTCTGAACTTTTCAGTGGTACCTGATGCCAGTGATGGCATGTAACCTTGGGAAGACACTTAGGGAACAGCTATCGTAGACAAGTTTGGTCTAAGAGAAAAGGTTTATTACCCAGTTATCCCTGAACTGGCCAGTGTGGGTGGGAGGAGGCTCTCCAATGGCCACACAGCAAACCTAATTTTTGAGGGCAGACCAGGAATCACTTATTTGAATCATTGTGTTTTTCTTACCCACTTCTCATGATAATCAGAGTTTGTTTTTCCTGTTTTTTATTCCTTCTCTGGACATTCTAGTTCTCCTGTTACTCTCAGTCTTTATGCTAAATATTGCTTATTTAAAAGTTTTAGTCTAATTGATTAAGTTAAAATCCATTTTAGATAGATATTGTGGCCTTTAAAAGTTGTATTAAAAGGGCACTTAAAATGATTAGAGGACCCACCCGTTCCACTAATAAGCTGTTATTTTGATTCTCTACTGAGAGGTGATTATTTGAGTTAAAAATGCTGAGATTATGGGAACTGGATTGGAATATTTTGCAGCAGTATTAAAAATAATACCTCTGAGAATTTAATCAAGCTCATAAACCCCTCTTTCCCTGTTGCTCTATCTTGAAAAGACAGTCTGAGTATGACTGTAGGCATTCCTTCTCTGTGGCGTGATTGGTAGACAGGGAGTAAACAACTTACTGTAAATGGGCATCATGCCAGCTGGCTTCAGGCAGCAGCAAGCTTGTGATTTGCAGTCAGGGTTAGGAAAATGCCTTTTAACTTGTTCATTTCCGCTTCTTTGGGAAAAAGGCACAATCATACTAATTTAAGTACTTTATGAGATCGTTTAGGGCTTGCAAGATCTTCTAGGAATCCCCCAGAAATTATTAGTCCTGTTTCACTGGATCTGAATACCTCTCACAAAATGACAAATTTTTAAAAGGAAATTTTCATCATTAAAATGAATTTCTTCAAATTGGTTTGCCCTTACCCTGTCTGATTTATTTGGGATTATATTTTGGAGTTTCTCTGACCTACTTTCAATGTATTTGATTTACTGTCCAACACTATTTTAAGATAAAAAAAAAAACAAAAACTTAGAAAATAGGAAAAGACCTTCCCTTTTTCTCTAAAAATATATTATGCCCAAAGCATTTGTTGGGAACTGGTGAATCATTTAAGCACTTCAGGCAGCTAAGTGTCATCCATGCATGAAAAGAGGAGGCTGCTGAATTCTGAGCAATTTTTTATTGAAAAATTAGTCAAGACCTAATGGTATTACTGAATACTAGCAGTCCAGCGTGCACAATCGCACAGCCCTGCCCACCTCTCCACTCTCACCTGCCTGCCAGCTACCAGCCTTGCTGCGATTGGAGCCTGTAGGCGTGAGACAAAATTGTGCGAACCCCCGATCTGCCTCGCAAGGTGGGACCCCGGACCAGCGACGCTGGCGAGACCCATCAATGCACCTCCTGGTGACCAGTTGTTTTGTCGTTACGGCATTACGGCCAGAGGCTTTTTACATATATAGATTCTATTATACTGTATATTGAATTATTGAACTCAAAAAATGCTTGTGCTTTTTTTTAAAATGAAGATTAGAAGAGTTTTATGGAATCAAATTACTAATTGGAAGGTTTCTAAAATATTTTTTCATATTTTTATTTACTTGTAAATAGTATGAAGGAAATGTTCAAATTAAAATTTACTTTGAAACATTAAAATCTAAGAAGAAAGTTTTAAGTATATAATAAGGTTTTATTGTTAAAAACAATCTCGTAAGAATACAGTAATATAGTAGTTTATATCATTCAGATTTAAATAATTTAAAATCTTTTCCATATCTGAAAAGCTTTCAGGGTAGAGTTTTAACTGCATGATGTAAAATTTGATTATTAAAACAAATTAGTACGTTTTCTTTGGCAGAAAAAGATATTTATTGAGTTAGCATATGTTTCTCTTTACAAGATCTCTTAATTGCCTGTCCTTTCAGTGAATTTTAAAACTGATAAAACTGCAAGCTGGCAACGGGACATTTGATTTTAGATAGCCCACCCATCCTTTAGTGTTAAAATATGAAAATATTTTTTAAGAATTTACAGTGCATTTTAGTGAACCTTTCAATTCTCCCTGAATCAATATTTTTAAGCTCTCTGATGAAAGTAGTTGACTTCTCCCTAAGAAAAATGATCCATCAAACACATATACTTACAACTTTAATATTATGATTGAGGAACGTCTTGGACCTAGTCAAAGCTTATTCATGAAACTCAAGTTCAAATCCTGTGGTTCTGTCTACATTGCAAACAGAATAAAACCTCAAAAGTTTAGGTTTGAACATCTCTATTGTCACCACTGTTTAAGAACTCAAGTAAAGTAAAACTCCTTACTTCTTGAAAACTAGAAAAGCAAGTCAAAACTGGAATTAGCATTTGCTATTTCATACAATAGTGCTTTATTTTAAATTATAGCAATAAGCTAAAAATTATAATACTATAGTTGATGATGCAAATAATACTAAGAAATGGGCTGTTAGCTCTAAAGAATATCCATGGCAGTTTACAAAAAAAAATAGTCAGGACACTCCTTGATTTGAATTAAACTAAACAATTAAAAATGACAGTGGCACCAAATAGAAATTGTTTTGATTTTGTGCCTCATGTGTATCTAACAAATTATATGTTGTCACCTCTAATTGCTACAAAAAGACTAGGATAAGTAAAAACTGAATTCTGTAGTTAATCACCAAATCACAATCACCTGGAAAATTCTTGGGCTGCACACCAGGTTTCCCAAGTCAGAATTTTGGGGTTTAAGATGGGTAATCTATAATTTGAGAAGGCCCTTCAAATGCTTCTGATATTTCTTCCGGGAACCATTGGTAATATAATAGCTGTGTCCATTAGAGTACTCTATCATATTTAAATATTAATAATATTTTGTAGCTTTAAAACGCAGCATGTAAAAAAGATAAGAAATGTGTATTATAGAAGATGTTGAATTTTTAGCAATATTAGTGAAAACGGTTTTTCTCTAACTGAGAACATGCTAAATTATTAACCCTTTGCACTCGCTTGCTTTTTTCTCGATCCTTTATTCTACTCGGGATTTAATTTTTTAAATACCCCAGATTTTACAAAGCGCGGCAGTAGAATAAAAAACTGGAGTTTCTTTTCATACATACTTATTTATTTGGATTTTTTTATATTTCAAATTATTGATACATTCAATAACCATCACACTCGACATCCGAGTGCAAAAGGTTAAAGAAGGGTAACACACTTCATGGCATTCCTCTGTAAACCATGATGTCTAGGATAATCAATTCATTCTATTAATCAAAATTTTAAGGTCACAATGATAAATTTTCACTGTACCATTCTAAGGAAATTTTTAATAAATATTATTTGTTTGGGATATAGGATTTATAAAGAGCACAGTAATCTTCTGATGATTGATCCTGGGATCATTTCATTTATATTATCATTTATGTATCTTTATATATGAACACATATATTTATATACCATTTATTTCACTCACCATCCTATTTAATAAAAGAGCAATATGCAAATTAACCATCACCCTGCTGCACCCACAAGCCACACCCACCGGCCAATCAGGAGTGAGTATGCAAATTAACCCAACCAAGATGGCCACAGAGTGAGCAGGAGGCTTGGGTTTCCCCGGTAATGGAGGAAGCCAGGCTTTCAGCACACCCTGGTCGACTTAGGCCTCCACTCAAGGCTACAAAGTTTCAATTATAGAAGATAAATAAATCCCAACAAAAATGGCGGCAGCCACAGAGCTGGAGAGAGCAGGAGGCTTGAGTTGCCCGGCGATGGAGGAAGCCAAGCTTCCTCCACTCAAGGCTACAAAGTTTCAATTATAGAAGATAAATAAATCCCAACAGAAATGGCTGCAGCCATGGAGCGAGCAAGAGGCTTGGCTCTGCTCAAGGCTACAAAGTTTCAATTATAGAAGATAAATAAATTCCAGATACCAGGGCCTCTGCTTGTGTCGCCGGGGGGCATGGCCGGCCTGCAAACCACCACTGGCCCCTCACCCAGGCAGCCCCACACCCCAAGGGAACCCCCACCCTGATCCGGGACACCCTTCAGGGCAAACCAGCTGGCCCCCACCCATGCACCAGGCCTCTATCCTATCTAATAAAAGAGTAATATGCAAATTAACCATCACTCCAACACACAAGATGGCTTCCCCCATGTGGTCAAAGATAGCTGCTCCCATGTGGACACAAGATGGCCAGCAGGGGAGGGCAGTTGGGAGGGACCAGGCCTGCAAGGGAGGGCAGTTGTGGGCGATCAAGCCTGCAGGGGAGGGCAGTTAGGGGTAACCAGGCCGGCAGGGGAGGGCAGTTGGGGGCGACCGGGCCTGCAGGGAAGGGCACTTGGGGGGGGGACCCAGGCCTGCAGGGGAGAGCAGTTGGGGGGGGGCGGACCAGGCCTGCAGGGGAGGGCAGTTAGGATGACCAGGCTGGCAGGGGAGCAGTTAGGCATCAATCAAGCTGGCAGGGGAGTGGTTAGGGGGTGATGAGGCTGGCAGGCAGAAGCGGTTAGGGGCAATCAGGAAGGCAGGCAGGCGAGCAGTTGGGAGCCAGCAGTCCTGGATTGTGAGAGGGATGTCCTACTGCCCATTTAGGCCCTATCCTACCGGGGTCGGGCCTAAACCGGCAGTCAGACATCCCTCAAGGGGTCCCAGATTGGAGAGGGTGCAGGCTGGGCTGAGGGACACCACCCCCCCTCCCCCGTGCATGAATTTTGTGCACCAGGCCTCTAGTGTATTATAATGTAGTGCCATGGCAAGCAGAGTAAGTTGTAAATGGGGAACATCTTTGCTAAGTATAGTTTATTATCACTGCACAGTATTAAGTACGTGTGTTGTCCACATGTTTGTCTATGTGTGTGATTGTACAAAATCTTAAAAGCTATAAAGAAAAACTGAGTTTTGAGAGGATGAGAATGTTTTGAGGGATTCAGCTATGCCTAAAAGTACATAACAAAACCTGCTTAATTTCTTAGGTCATCTTTAACACTTTCTTAGATGTGTCACAGGCCTCTGATTGTTTGGGTTAAAATGGTCTGTAAGTCTTACATGGCTTTTGACCCACATAATTGTTTCCTAATAAGCATGTGGTATAAACAGAAAGCTATAACTCTTGCTGGTTTAGTGCAGTATGTACAAACTACCATCTTCCAATTGGAAACCATCAGGCACCTTCTGCAAGATTGGTTGGAGGGAACCTTTAAAAAGAAAGCCATTATCTCTTCTTTCTTTTGTCATTTTAGTTAGCTGAGGATGTTTAGAATGAGTGAGCTGATAATAGGGTGGAAATGTTTTCTGATTTAACATATTAGTATTTATAAAATGCATTACAATGTTACAAACACATTTCCCCCTTCTTTAAGTCATGTGTCTCATGCCAGAGCACCACAGGGAGTGTCTATGTTATAGGACAGTTCTGCTCTGTCAGATCTTGTTTGTTCATTGTGCTGGGGTAAATAAAGAGAGCCCTGGACCCATGCCTTAAAAAAAAAAATAATAAAAGAAGAAGAAATCATTTTCACCTACATGCCCATAATGAAAATCTTGACTTTTTAAATGTTTTTAAAAATTTTTAAGGTCAGCCTTTTTTACAGTCAGATGTGTGGAGGTGTTTGGAATATGGGCAGAATGGCTGGATACATAGATTGGAACCACATAATGGAACTCATTGAATGTCATGCTAAGGAGTTCAGATTTTTATTCTGAGAGCAGTCAAGAACCATTATGCGATTGAGCCAGGATTGATTTGGAAACTGGATTTTAGAAAAATTACTCTGGCAGTTATGATACGAGCCAGTCCCAAAGATCAGGCAAGTAAAAGCATGAACGGCAGTGAGTGGTGGAGTGGAGAGGACATGCAGAGATAGACATTGAGAGGCTTCTGAAAGTTATGATGAGGCCACTGGTTTTGGGAATCACTGACATCTTTCCAAAGCTACCAATTACTTCTTGTTGTTAAATTCAGTGGATACTTTTCAGTGGCCTGCTGTGCACCACCCTGTGCTACACCAGGATCCGGTTCTTAAGGGTTTGTTCCTATCGTTTTTGTAATAATAGTTCCTAGTTATCCTCCTTCTACCTCATTGGCCTCTTCTCTGCAAGTTCCCATTCCTTTTACAGGTTCTCAGAATCTGCTCCAGGCCCTCTTCTCACTTTCTCCCTCTCTTTGCGTAATCTTATCTCTTCCGTTGCTTCAGTTCCCATCTCTCCATATGCTTTGGACACCCATCTTTTCTGTATCTCCAGCTCAGACACATTCTCTTGAGATTTGGCCCTTACAGTAGTCCCCTCTTATCTGCAGTTTCACTGTCCATACTCAACCCCTGTCTGAAAATGTGAAACGGAAAATTCCAGAAGTAAATGCATAAGCTGTTACTTGCAGGTCATTGTGAGTAACATGATGAAATCTTGTGCCATCCACTTGGGATATGAATCATCCCTTTGTCCATCATAGCCATGTTTTATATGCTCCCCGCCCATAGCCGTCTCAGTTATCAAATCAACTTGGACTGTCATGGTATCACGGTGTGTGTGTTGAAGGAACCCTTATTTTACTTCATACTAACCCCAGAGCTCATGAGTAGTGGTGTTGGCAGTTTGGATATGCCCAACAGAAGCCATAAAATGCTCCCTTTAGGAGAAAAAGTCTGAATAGGAAAAAACATAGTATATATAGGGTTTAGTACTTACTATCCATGGTTTCAGGCATCTGCTGGGAGTCTTGGAACATATCCAAGGGGGGACTACTGTATTTCCAACTACCTATTGAGTATCTTCTCTTTGGTGGGTCAGAGGCCTCTCAAATTCAGCATGTCCAAAATAATTCATCAATTTATGGCAAGCCATCCTTCCTCTTTGCTCCAGTATTCCCTGTCTCAGCAGATGCACAGTATTTTGTCAATCCCATTCCCCAATGTAGAAGTCTGGACATAATCTTCAATCACTCCTCCCTCCCCCTACATTTCAGTCATCAAGTCTCATAGATTTGACTTACGGAATACTTCACAAACCCACCTACTTACTATCTTTTCTCTAGCCTTAAGTGTAGGCTGCCATAACCCTGTAGCATCATCATCTTGACTGGCTCTCTTTCCCTCTTCAGTCTATACTCTATATGCAGCTAGAGCTTTCAAACATACAGATAATGTCCAGTCCCTGCTTATAGCACCTTAGGGTCCTCACTGTCCCAGGACAGTGTGACGGTTTACTATGGCTTATAAGGGCTTTTGTCAGCTGGTAAGCTTTTAGTATGATGTAACCTTTACAAACTGCTTTTACTTCCCTATTTCCTGCCCTATTTCTTATACAATGCTCTTCCCTATTCTTCACCCCACCTCTAACCCCCATATCCTTTCTACTTGTGTAGCCACCTCCTTCTGGGTAGCCAAACCCCAGCTAAAACATCACATCCTCAAGCAAGCCCTATCTCTGGTCCCCACATCTAAATTAGATGTCCCTCCTCAGAACCGTCACAGCACCAGGCATTTCCCTACCAGCATCTGTCGCGCTGTGTTGTGGCTATTTGTTTACTTGACTCCGTCTCCCCCTGGTCTAAACGTTCTGTGAGAGAAGAAGACCATGTCTACATTTTTCACCAGGATATCCCCTAGTGCCTGGTACATGAGAGGCGCTCAATAAATATGTGTTAGATGTATAAATAAATGAAAATGTAAGCAGGAAAACGGAGGAGGTTTGAAGGCAAGGAAGCAAGGCTATGAAAGATGTAGAAAGGGGGCAGGTTTGGAGATGGAAGAAATGTTGAGTTTGCCTTAGGAAATTCTGTGTTTTAGATCCCAATAACTGATGCAAAAAACGGAGGCTCGGGTGTGTGTGGAATCATCAAGCACTGGATAGTGGCGGGTGATGGATGGAGAGGAAGATAGCCAGGTTCCAAAGTAGACCTTGAAGAAGGAGTGCAGTCCTCTGAAGTGATAAGTGGTAGCGAAGATTAGGGGGTGGAAAGAGGAGCTTACCCCACCTAACATCTCAAACAGGTAAGGGATGATGGCACCAAGGGGAGGAGAGTGACAGCAGTGGCAGAGTGAAGGGGAGGCGGCTGCCCTGAGTCAAAGATGAAATGCAGCAGTTAGAGAAGGAGCAGCCATCCTCTGACAGTGTTGAAAGGAAAATGGTGCCTGGTGGTTTTGGTATCACAAAGCAGCTAAGGAAGAGTGTGCTCCCATTTTTAACCACCACCACTGAAGATGGCCTGATGATCTTGGACTCGCCCCGTCCTTTCTCTGGGCACTGGAAGGATAAGAAGAGGAAAATGTGTGTAAAAGGAGGCTCCTTCCTCCGCCCACCCTTCAGTTTTGCCACATGTTACTCAGCGATAATTTGTATAAAATTTCACTAAGATGGCATGCATGGAGAGAAAAGTAATTACTTGTCAATAATCCAGAGGAGCATTGGTGGAAAAATATTTACAAATATAGTCAGACTCATTATTTTTCTATATGTATATAAAATTTTAAAATTGAGCCCTTAGATTCTTTTTTGAAAAAATGGCAATTAATATTCTGACAAAAAGTCAGAATATTACATATATATAATATTACATATATATTATATATATAATCTACTTTCTGTCAGAATATTAATATATATATATCTAATTAAGAGGGAATATGCTAATTGACCATCATGCCCTCACAAAGATGGCGGCGCCCGCAGCCAATAAGGAGGGAATATGGGAATATGCTAATCAACTACCATGCCCTCAAAGATGGTGGCACCCATAGCCACAAGAAGGCAGCGCCCAGTCCTTTCAGCCCCGCCGGGGTGTCAGGCACGCGGTACAGCCGCCTGCCCCCAGGGGGGTCTGGCTGCTCTTCGTACCTGCCTCTGGAGTCCCCCAGTCCCCTCAGCCCCCCAGCTGCCCAGGGCTGGCCTGAGGTGCAGGCAAACCTCAGATGGTGGCTGCCCAGCCACCCAGGGCCGGCCCGAGGCGCAGGCAAGCCTCAGATGGCGGCTGCCCAGCTGCCCAGCTGCCCAGGGCTGCCCGAGGCTCAAGTAACCAGGGCCGGCCGAGGCTTGCGCTTCTGGCAGTGGCAGCAGCAGAGGTGTGATGGGGGCATCACCTTCCCCTGATCGCCGGTTTGCTTCCCACACCTGTGGGCTCCTGGACTATGAGAGGGGGCAGGCTGGCTGAGGGACCCCCACACCAGTGCATGAATTGTCATGCACCAGGCCTCTAGTGTGTGTGTGTGTATGTGTATATGTATATCATATATGTATATGTATGTATATATGTGTGTGTGTGTGTGTGTGTATATATATGACATATGTATATGAGATATAGATATATATATAGATAGATAGATAGATAGATAGATAGATAGATAATAATCTGTTGAATGAAGGAATGACTAGTGGAGGGATGCATGACTATATCGATGGGTAGATGGATGGGTATGCGTGAGGAATATGGGTAATGGGTGGATGTGGATACTGCTTCTAGATCTACATGGGGGGTCAAGCTACAGTCCACAAGCCAAACCTGGCCCTTGAAAGCCATGAATTAAGAATGGTTTTTACCTTTTTAAAGAGTAAAAACAAACAAGTAAGCAAAAGAGAATATATGACACATCTAACTCTTTGCAGCAAAAATTTGCTGATCCTTGATTTACATCATCCTGTTTAATGGAGGTATAATATTCATCCTATGGATATGTAGTCGATTCTCATTATTCACTCTAGTTATGTTCTAAAATAGTCTCAGTGAACACTGAATTAGCAAATATTGAGCCATTGCTCCTTGAGGAAATGGGGTTAGGTTCCTACATGCCTCTGGTCATACTATTTTTGCCAGCCTATCAGTGTGGAGCCTTGTTTTATGTGTGTTTCTGTTTAAAGACACCTTATTTAATAAATGTAGTTGGTTCATTAACATTGAACTCACAGACAATGTTAATGAACCAACTACATTTATTAAATGTAGTACATGGTGCCTAGTCAAGGCTTATCTGATACACATCCTTCCTCCTTAATGGACATCACAGCCTTCTTGTGCTTGGGAATACTAAGCACTTTAGCGCTGCGCTTGGGGGCTATTTTAAACAGGGAAATCACCAATAAAGAGCACAAAAATATGGTACTAAATATCCCATGAAAAGGACACATTTCCAGTCTGAGCTGAAAGAGGAAGGCAGGGTCACTGCGATTGACTTTAGCTGGGAAGGTGCACATCGAGCAGCTTAGGTTTGTGGCCACTGTGTGCCTATCCACAAATGGCCAGGAAAGCAGCGCAAGGATTGATGGTGGCGTTATGAATAACTTTTAGCAAGTAGGTGAACTTGCAGATATGTAATCTGCAAACAATAAGGATCAATTAAGCTGTGTCAGTTTATTTGATCATTAAGTCAGCTTTTCAAAATAGTATTACAGTACCTTCTAACGTTATTGCCCTGATTTTGAGTCACTCATTGAATGTTGTAGTTTAGTCTCAGTGGGCATTTTTCAGCAGTTTTATTAGAAGTCACATTTCCCATTTATAATTGAAGCTCCAAAGTATGCTACCAGAAAGGTGAGTTGATGCTGTGAGGCAAAATCAACACATAATTCATCATCAGAGCTATGGGCTGGGAAAAGTTTTACACCGTCACAGGGGCCCTGAGATTTGGGTTAAATACTGAAGAACTGTGTGCAGCGTAACTTGGTCAGGCTACCTGTGTTTTGAGGGCCTTAGACCAAAACGACAAGTAGATAGGAATTCAGCGAAGCTGGTGGGAGGACAGAGGTTGAACGCTGACACTGAGTGGGTGCTTACAGGAGGAAGTGCTCAATCTGGAGAGGCAGATGGGGCCTAGCCTGGAGAACTGTATTTCCTAACCGAGGAAATGTGGACTTTATCCTCCAAACAGAGCTATTGGTTTTTGAGGGGTTGCATGAAAACTTAGTTAGTAGCATAGATTTGATAGCGCTATTACGATATTCCTGTGTGTTTAGTTTGGCCTAAGTTTCTACAATGGGAATGTGATTGCATGTTCTTGATTAGTGGGAAGAGGTGGACTTTTTAGGCTGAAATTCTAAGGTAGTAAAAGTTCATACCTAATTAAGCTCTTGGCAATCTCCAGTTTTATGTATAGTAAAATAGATTTTGCAAAAAAGCCATGTCTAATGTCATAACAGATAGTAGAAATTCATGTAATTTAAGTGGGATTTACAAGTGAAAAAGAAGGCCTTTAATTCTTTAACAATGTAATAACCCTGTAAAAATAACTAACATCAGACTTGGGCCCTAGAGATAGTGGCACTGGCTTAAGGTATATATTTTCAGGTGCACTTTTTTTTTTTTTTTTTAACAGAAGTAAAGGGGGAAATGCCAGTACTAGTTCCAGTTTTAATTCTTATAAAGGGTAATTATTGCAATTTATTAAATCAAATTTTTGAACTTTAGTCTTTGTTTTCTTAATACTGTAGTAAAAGATGATTAGACTAAATTGCAGTAAAGATAATTGCAAAATGTTTTTGTTTATTTATGAATATGTGGATATTTGGCATTTTCTGTATCAAATATACATTTTATATACTATTACATTTAAACATCAGAAAAAGAGAGGGAGGTAACTCCTCATTAAGAAAAGCTTCTTCTCTAAAAAAAAAAAAAAAAAAGACTGTCTTTACAGTTCTACTTATTAAAGCCTGTCTGGTAAGTCATAAAACACTGAGCACACATAAGGTCACCCTCCCATTGTAGCTTTGGAAACATCAGAAATCAGTCTTCAATAATAACCTTGTAGCATTTACTGTTTCTGTCAAGCAATCTCTGATTATAGAAGAATCTTACTTGATTTTCTGATTCTCCTAATTGTTTTCTGCCTAAATTGTTTTTGCTACATAATTAGTTTTTTTGAAGTATAGTTAAGTTTTGAAGTTTCTAGTCATTTCAATTTTGCTGCTATCCCTTATTAACATCTTTTAAGAATGTTCTATTTGAGCCACTCCTGGGATCTGAAAACTATTTCAGTGGCTGTCTTTTCCTTTAATCCAAAGATTTTGAAATTTGGGAAATTTTAATTTCTTAGATTTAATCCAGTTTCCTATATATTGTTCAAGGCCCTAGACCTTTTGTTAAATTATTTTATTTTAAAATACTGATGCCAGGATAGGTAGGAAATCATAAACTGAATTAAAGCTAAAATGCGGCTGAATAAAGGCCTATTTGCCTCTTCTGTTATGTCTCATCTTTTCTTCTGGAGATCGCTCTGGATTGAAGGTTTGAGGTCTGTAGGACCAAGGTGGGAAGTGGCAGATGCCATGGAATTCTAAGCTTGTTGTAAGGGGGGAAAGGAATGAGTGGAATAGTGACCCTAACATACCCCTAATGGACCACAGCTGCTGTCTCATTTAACCATGTGGTTATAAGCTCATTTGCTTGCTGATTATCTCTAGCTTTTCAGTAACTTACTTTTTAACCTAGATTTAGGATTCTGACAGCATGCAATGTATGCCTCCTTAATAATCTACCCTTTATCGTATGCGTAGCATAGTGGTTAAGAGTTTGGCACCAAGTGGTCTACTTCATTTGGGATCCAGATGCAGCTGTTTTCCAGTTGGGTGACTTGCTTTGGGAAAATAACCTAACCTTTCTTCATCCATAAAAAGAGGCTATTAACACATGTGAGAAATGAGAAAGCTGACTTTACTAAATGCTAGTTATGTGGCCTTGGGCAGGTAATTTTTCTGAATTGGCATTTTCCTTGTCTGCTTGGGCATAATAATAGATCTGCATATGGTTATGGTAGGGATTGAATAAGGTAAGTTTTTGTAAGGATTATACTGAGCTAATATTTATGAAGTACTTAGTACTTAGACCAGTGATGGCGAACCTATGACACGCGTGTCAGCACTGACACGCGTAGCCATTTCTGACATGCGGCCGCATGCCGAGGATAAAACATTTGCTGCTCCTGAGGATGAAACATTTGCGACTAGAGTCTTTGAGTTAGTTTTTTCCTCAAAGTGACACACTACCCGAGTTATGCTCAGTTTTTTGGCGAAGTTTGACACACCAAGCTCAAAAGGTTGCCCATCACTGACTTAGACTGATGTCTAGCACATAGTAAGTACTCAGTATTAATTGTTTTTATTGCTATTATTTTGATGTGGTTCTTGTTTGTTTGGTTCACTTGAAATAAAGATTAATAAATAAAGATTAACTGACTTCATGTTAGAGAAATCAAACTTTTGTACAATAATGGGTATAGAAGACTGTTGGGGAATCTACAGTATTTTTCTCTTTCATGTCTAATTTATCTTAGTCCTTTTAAAGTCTGGATTCCCTAAACTAGACATAGCAAAATATAATATTTAAATGCTAAGCACTATATCACAGCACAGTAACTT
This sequence comes from Eptesicus fuscus, assembly GCF_027574615.1. Lineage (NCBI taxonomy): Eukaryota > Metazoa > Chordata > Mammalia > Chiroptera > Vespertilionidae > Eptesicus > Eptesicus fuscus. The sequence continues at coordinate 82,111,459 of NC_072478.1, read as the reverse complement.
AAAGGTTGCTCCCTGTTATACTTTATAGGAACATAATAAAATATAATTTAGAGAAATTGCTAGCCTAAAAGAGTTGATTTATAAAGATAAATAAAATATTTTATTAATCATCCTTTTCTAAATAACCACACAAAGTTAAGTGAAAACATTTGCACTTCAGCTCTTTCTCATGTTGGTTTTCTGAATCTGTGTAATTTGCTGTATTTGGAGGAGCACAGAAAGGGAGGTCCCAAAACTTGGATTCTAGCCCCAGTGCATCACCGAATCCCTGCAGGACCTCGCAAGAGCTTCAGTTACCTCATCTCTAAATGGGGATAACAATACTTGTTTTGTCTACCTTCCAAGAATATTAGGAAGATAAGATAAATTGCTAATGTGAAAATACTTTGAAAAAAAGCTAAGTATTATCAATGTGTGCAGGCTAACAGTACTGGGACTATTGCTGCTAACAGCGTATAAAAGAGAGGCAGGAACTCAGTGGCTGGAATGCCTAGAAGAAAAACCTGACTCCACTAATGCTAGTTATGTGACCTTGGGAGGTAACTTCTCTAAGTTTGCATTTTCCCTGTCTGTTTTAGGATGATAATAAAAATTGCCTCATGTGGTTGTGGGGAAGATAGAGTAAAGTAAGGAATGTCAAGTGCTAGCACATTGCTTGGTCCTTAAACACAGAATTAGCTACTAGTACTGGTTCTAATTAAGATAGTGATATTGTTGTGCATCTCTGGTTGTTTGCCTTTGTATATCTGGGTTAGAGAATCATGGGTTTAGAACTGAAAGAATCCTGAGAAAATGATCAGTTTTAGCATCCTACAATCTAAGTGGCTTTATCTGTGAGTCTCACATGAAGGAGCTTGAAGTCCAGGGAAGCTGACTGCATTGTTGATGGTCAGCCAGTGAGTTGGTGATAGGATATCTGGGATCTCTGTGGTTGCCCGTTTCTGGTGGGCGGAATGCTTTGCACTAGAATGCTGTGTCAGTCTAAATATGAAAATGCAGTAAGACACTTGGTGTTAAGATTTCTCTCTTACCACCTTTCTTAGATGCTGTCTTATCCTTGCACTTGATGAAATTTAGCCTATGGTTTCCAGATCACTGTGGAACCTTGGTTCGACAGTATTTTATTTTATTTTAAAAATATATATTTTTTATTGATTTCAGAGAGGAAGGGAGAGGGAGAGAGATAGCAAGAAACACCAGTGATGAGAGAGAATCGTTGATCAGCTGCCTCCTGCATGCCCTCTGACTGGGAATCAAACCATGACCTCTGGGTTCATAGGTCAACACCCAGTCTCTGAGCCACACTGGTGGGCAGGCGGACAGTATTTTCAAATATTCTTGGTATTTTGTTGGTTCTGTTCTGTTGCCTTTACTTTGAGTTTCCCAAATGAGTGTGCTCTGTGTATTAAGAGGCCTCTGCTCATTATCTTCTCTCCTCACCTTCCCTCTCCAACTTAACCTTTCTAGCTCTTAGCAATGATGCCACGTCCTCCAGGAGGAAGCTCCAACACCCTCTCTAAGCGAAGGCCCTTCCATATCCTCCATTGCAGCAGGAATCACAGTGTATAATAATAGCTCATTTCCTTGTCAATGCCTCACAGTGGGCTGTGGAAGCTTCATGAAAACAGAGACTGTGTCTACCCTAAAGTTGATTATTCAAATGTATATCCATGGTAAATTTACGGATATGTCATCAAAATGGGCAGCAGCAATAGAACGCAGTGAAGAAACTCTTCAGCAGGAAGTCTGAGAACCCAGATTCCAGGTCTCAGCGCTACCACCTCAGTGGCCCTGAACAGTTGACCCCTGAACCTGTTTTCTTGTCCTGAACGTGGGGGTGTTAATAAAGTCCATTCTCAAAGGCATCGCCAAAATGAAAATAACCAAGATAATTTCTGAACAGCCTTTGACACAGTGCCTGACACATACTAAGTAAAAGTTAGCAACAATTAAGTGTACGTTAAATTAGGGAAATTAACAGATTAAATGAGGTAACCAAAAGGAAAGAAATTCTGTTTTCTTGAAACATAATATGTCTCAGAACTTCTTTTTCCTGAAACACCTGCATGGCACTTTGTTGTTCACTCTGTTTTGACTGTGGCTGTGCTGATTCCTGCTGAAGGTCTGAGAGGCCGATTTGTCATTGGGAACATGGCATCAGTGGAACAGCTTATGACTCAACAATCGCATCATCCTGGACAAGCATCAGATGGGTGTGAGCCAGGACCTGATGTGATGAAAGACACTCATTTCTTCTTCAGTGTTTTTTCTGCCACAAAACTATCCACATCAAGCTCGTAGTAGTAACATTTAGGTTGAATTCATAAGAGGAATGGAGGGCATTCACCTATATTATCTGTTGTAAATTGAATAATTATATATTCAGTCACAATTTGAAAAGGTTTTTTCCTTACCAATGAGTCTACTTATTAATGAAAGTAATAATTCTCTAACAACGTTTAATAACAGGTTTATATTAAGTATTTAATATCATTTCACTTGCAACTTTTTCTGGTTGTAAAACAAAATATGGTAATACTAAAGGATATAATTCCATGTTCTGTTAAAAGAGTGTTAGCAATTAGAAGACTTGTCTTCTTGCGTTGGGAAGGCATGCTCTTTAGGGCATTTGTGAGCAGTGTGTGCAGATGCCCCTAAAAAGACCCAACGGTGGATGTAGTAGTTCTTTCTACTTTTGTCGTTTTTATTAGCGTTCTGGTTGCTGAGGGAAAGACTTCTGCTTTCAGCTCTTCTCAAATATACTGTTTTCTAGTGACTTTGCTTAAGTAGAGCATCTCCTTTTGCTATAAGCCATCAGAGCCTTTACCTTTAATTTTTAAAAGTACTGAAATGAGAACCTCATAAAGTAAAGTACACCTATAATTCTGAGTTAACACATCCGACCAAGCCTTTGGCAAAATAAAGTTTCCTTTAAGTTGGCTTCTTTTTTCTCTAACATTCCATTATCTTTATGGCTGATTCTTTGGAGCCGTGACTTAGTTAATATATTTCAGGCTTTTGCCTAAACCAAATAATATATGTTACTACTATTTTGAAACCACAACAGCTTATAAAACATCTAAGAGAAGAGTTTTGTATATGCCACAGACTTAAGAATTGTTTTGACTAGAATGGATGAGTTGCCTTCGTTGTATATATTTAATTCCAGGTACTCAAAAATATTTGGCAAGTGAATGGAGATATTTAGCCCTCTCCCAGAAAGCCAAGCAAAGATATAGGATCTTCTAAGTCTTTGCATTTCCATGTTAATTGTGGAGTCGAGTTGTCAATTTCTACACACACACACACACACACACACACACACACACACACACACACTACTGGGATTATGATTGGTGCTGCATTGAATTTATAGATCAATTTAGGGAGAACAGACATAGCTAACACTGTATAGCCCTAATGTTTTCTAGTTTTCCCTTAGAGCTCTTGCACACCAGTTCCCCAATTTATTACTATTTTCTGGGTGTATGTTCTGCTGCAATTATAAATGACATTAATTTTAAATTTTCATTTGTAAATTGTTTGTTGCAATATATAGAAAGAGAGTTGATTTTTGTAAATTGTGCTCTGTGACCATGCTAAATTCATTGGTTCTAATATCTTTATACCCTTTAGTTCTTTGAATATATTTTGCTCTCTTCTCACTGTCTTCTTATCCTGGGACTTCATTTAGGCCATTTGATATTGCCTCTCAGGCCACCAAGGCGCTGTTGATTTTACTTAAGGTTTTTTCCCCCCTCTCTTTGTTCTTTAGACTATATGAAGTCCATTGATATTGGGTGTGTAACAGCTCACTTAATCATCAAGCCACCCTCAACTGGGTCTGGAACCCTTCAGTTCAGAGCCCTTTCCTGTTTTGCTCTTTATAGAGAAAGCCTCCAATCTTCTGGATAGCGTGAAAGGAAGGATAGCTTCTACTTTCAAAAACAGAGATTAAAACAAACAACAGGATGAAAACAAACAGAGAGAAGGAACTTACAAAAACCTATCATTTATATGCTCAGCAATAAGAAAAATACTGCATTCATCAAATAAGAGTAAGGGAAGCACTCAGAATAAAACCCAACTCTTAGAAGTTAAAAAGATGAAAGTGTAAATGAAAAGCTCAGTAGACGACCTGGGAGATAAAGATAAAAAAATAACCCAGAAATAAGAGCAAAAAGACAAAAAGATAGAAAATAAGGAGCAGTCTAGGAGATTCAGAATGCAGACAGCAAAAGGAAAGATGTCGAGTAGGGGAGGTAATAGAAGGATTAAATTATCTGTTTCTTTTCCTACTTGCTTATTTTATTTAGAATTTAAAGTTTTTACTATGAAACAAAGCATACATAAGAATGAAAATTCCATCTTATACACTTTAATGAATACTTGAAGCCTCTGGTGTGACCTTCCAAGATTATAGTCCCATTTTTCTTCCCCTCCCCAGAATTGACCACTATATTTTTTTATATATAAATCTTTATTGTTCAGATTATTACAGGTGTTCCTCATTCCCCCCCCCCCATAGCTCCCCTCCACCTGATTCCCCACCCCACCCCATACCCTTACCCCCCCGCCACTGTCTTCATCCATAGGTGTAAGATTTTTGTCCAATCTCTTCCTGCACCCCTCAGACCCCCTTCCCCCTGAGAATTGTCTGTCGCCTCCCTTTCTATGTCCCTGATTCTATTATATTCACCAGTTCATTCTGTTCTTCAGATTTTTTTATTCACTTGATTTTTAGATTCACTTGTTGGTAGGTATGTATTTGATGTCTTTTTGTTGTTCATAATTTTTACCTTTACCTTTTTTTTCTTCTTTCTCTTCTTAAAGAATACCCTTCAGCATTTCATGTAATCCTGGTTTGGTGGTGGTGAACTCCTTTAGCTTTTTCTTGTCTGTGAAGCTCTTCGTCTGACCTTCAATTCTGAATGATAGCTTTGCTGGGTAGAGTAATCTTGGTTGTAGGTTCTTGCTGTTCATCACTTTGAATATTTCTTGCCACTCCCGTCTGGCCTGCATAGTTTCTGTTGAGAAATCAGCTGACAGTCATATGGGTGCTCCCTTGTAGGTAACTAACTGTTTTTCTCTTGCTGCTTTTAATATTCTTTGTCTTTTGCCCTTGGCATTTTAATTATGATGTGTCTTGGTGTGATCCTCTTTGGATTCCTCTTGTTTGGGGTTCTGTGCGCTTCCTGGACTTGTAAGTCTATTTCTTTCACCAGGTAAGGGAAGTTTTCTGTCATTATTTCTTCAAATAGGTTTTCAGTATCTTGCTCTCTCTCTTCTTCTGGCACCCCAAAAATTCGGATGTTGGTACGTTTAAAGCCATCCCAGAGGCTCCTTATGCTATCCTCACACTTTTTGGATTCTTCTTACTTTCCGCCTCTCTGGTTGGGTGTTTTTTGCTTCCTCATGTTCCAGATCTTTGGTTTGACTCTTGGGGTATGGTGATCTACAGTTGAGTTTCTGTATATTCTTTATTTCAGACAGTGTATGCATAATTTCTGACTGGTCCTTTTCCATTTTTTGGTATTCTCATTAAGGTCCTTGAAGGTCTCTTCAAGTTTATCAGCGGTTTTTAGAAGATTCTTGAGTAACCTTATAAATGTGGTTCTGAACACTGTGTCGTCCATTAGTTTACTTTCCTCCATCTCTTCTATTCGTGACCTGCTTCAGTGTCTCCACATTTTGGCTGCCTCCCTGTGTTGATGGAGTGGCTTTGTGTGGTCAGTGACCTACAGGGGCCGGTAGCTCAGCTTCCCCAATCTCCATAGGTGGTCGCTCTTGGTACCCCCCTTTGTGGGCTGAGTGCAAAGTCTTGGTGTTGTTAAGCCTTGATTGCTGTTGGTACACTGGGAGGATTTGACCTCCAGGCCAATTGGCTGTGAGGATCAGCTGTATCTATGGCAGGAGACAGCCTTATTCAACTAGACTTGCAAAATTGTAAAAGCCTCTGTGCTCAGCTTGGATGGGGCGGAGTTTCAGGGTGGAGCCTACAGCCTTGGCTTCCTGTCAGCCCCGCCCTATGAGGTTCCTGGGTCTCAGTGTCCCTCAGTGTCCCTCTGTACTCCCTGCAAGCACCTCTGAGAGAAAGGCGCCCTGGAGTTTCGCCCACTGCCAAACAGTCTAGTCTCTCCCCCAATGAATCTGGATTCCCAGATTCTCACCCGGAACTGGGTTTCAGTGCAGTCGGAACTGGGGCTCAGCGCAGTCCGGAGCTTTTGTCTCCTTCCCGCTAAGGCAATTCAGCGGCACAGTCAACAGTCCGTCCTCTGCACGCATTCACGTGCGCGCCTACGGAGCTCTGCCGTTCGCCGCTCCCCTGAGTTTCCGCCTTACAGCCCAGATTCCCCCAGTATGAGCCTGGCTTCCCAGGGTCTCGCCCAGACCTGGGGTTCAGCGCAATCTGGAGCTTTTATCTCCTTCCTGCTAGAGAACGCCGGCCAGGCACTCAGCCGCCCCGTCCTCTCCGGCTCCGTCATCCCCGCACGCGCGCCCGTGTCTCCGCCCGTGTCTCCGTACCTCAGGCTTTTACAGCTCCTCTGATTTTCCTTGTGGTTTTCTCTTTCCTTCTAGTTGTGGGCGTTTCAGTCAGCCAGCTTTCCTGTGGTTCTGGATGATGTCCGTTTTGACTTTTAGTTGTATTTTTGAAATTGTGTGAGGCTGCAGTTTAGGTGTTTACCTATGCTGCCATCTTGGTTTCCTTGACCACTATCTTGATGCTTATGATAATTTTTTATTTTTATTTTTTTGCTGTTCTTATTATATAAACAAGAGAGCTTCCTTTGCATGTTTGTGAACTTAAGTGAGGTAGAATATTCGGTTTCATTTTACCCTACATTGCATAGCTCATCCATGTTATTACATAAAACTGTAGTTCATTGCTGTATAGACTTGTATCACTACCTTTACATCCATTCCATTCTTGTGAACATTTGAGTAGTTTCTGTTTTTGGTTTACTACAAAAAAGTGCTGCTGTCAGCCCTAGCCAGTTTGCTCAGTGGTTAAAGAATCAGCCCTTGGACTGAAGAGTTGTGGGTTTGATTCCAGTCAAGGGCACATACCTTGGTTGCACACTTGATTCTGGCCCTTGTTGGGTACATGTGGGAAGCAACCAATCCATGTGTCTCTCTCACATTGGTTTTTCTCTCTCTCTCTCTGTCTCTCCCCCTCTCTTCTACTCTCTCTAAAAATAAATGGGGAAAAAATATCCTCTGTGAGGATTAACAACAAAAAATGCTGCTGTCAGCATTCTTACACATTTTATTGTATAGACACATTAATTTCTTTGAGTATATATCCAGTGGTGGAGTTACTGAATCATACATATTCTTGTTTTCAACTATACTGGGTAATACCAAACTGTCTTCCAAAGCGTTGTGCCATTTAAACTCAGATCCTTATTATGAAATGTTTAATTTTTGCCAGTCTGGTGGGTGTATAATGGTATTTCATGGTGGTCTGAATTTGAATTTCCCTGGTTACTAATGAGGCTGAATAACTTTTCATTTATTGGTCATTTGGAGTCCTCCTTGGTGAACTATTTGTACATTTTTTTGTCTGTTTTTCTAGTGGGTTTTATTTCATTTTATTTGAAACCCAAATTTGTCTGAATTTGTACATATTTTCACAATACAAGTGACTGGGGTGCTTTCCTTTAAATTTTTAACCTAAGTCCTTAATCATTTTGTCAGCTCACTAGTGTTTTTAAGGAGATTTTTCAAAATATTTTTTATGCAACATTTTGGTTTTCCATAGGCAAGTTGGCCCCCATAACCTTAACTGTCATTTCTATAAAGAGAAACCTGTAAATATTCTTTTTTTTCTATTGATTCACTTTATTAAATTACAGTAGGTCCTTGAGTTACGTCAGAGATCCATTCCTACGCTGCGACGTAACACAATTTTTGCCGTAAGTCGGAACCCACCTACATAAGCACCTACGTCACTCACCTGGAGCACATACACAGCAGTAATGCAGTGAAACAGTAAAAAAAAAAAAAAATTAAAAGAAAGATAACAATTCCTGACCTTTACTTGTGGTAAATAAATAATAAAGTACATATGTACATATGTCGAAATGACAGAACTTTTTTTTTTTGTTATAAATAAATGGGAGATGGCGACGTAACCACGAAAGGACGTACGTCGAGTCCAACTTAACCTGAGGACTGCCTGTATACAATTTACCATAGCTAAGATTTGGAAACAACCTAAGTGCCCATCAGCACATGAGTGGATTAAGAAACTGTGGTACATCTACACAATGGAATACTATGCTGTGGTAAAAAAGAACTCTTACCATTCACAACAGCATGGATGGACCTGGAGAGCATTATGCTAAGCAAAATAAGCCAGTCAGGGAAAGATAAATTTCACATGATCTCACTCATTTATGGAATATAATGAACATCATAAACTGATGAACAAAAACAGATCCAGAGACAGAGAAGTGTCAAATTTCAGTGGGAAGACAGGGGAAGACTGTCGGGGGAGGGGGTAAGAGATCAACCAAAGGACTTGTATGCATGCATATAAGCATAACCAATGGACACAGACACTTAGACACTAGGCGGGTGAGGGCATGTGCCGGGAGGTGGGGGTGGCCGGCGGGAGGTCAATGGGGGGAAAAGGAGACATATGTAATACATATATAATACTTTAAACAATAAAAAGGCCATTTTAATTAAGTTTTTTTTTAATTTAAATTCTTTGTTCAAAGTATTACATGAGTCTCCTTTCCCCTCCCCCCATTGACCTCTCCCCAGCAGCTCCCACTCCCTGTACATATTCTTAAACAGACGTTGAACTGATTTTGACCTCTTTCTTTATCCCCATTTCTGAGCCTCTTGGAAGTCCTGTCATAGTAAGGAGGTTGCTTCTTACTTTCCCCACTGGCGACTTAACAGACTCCAGAATGCCCAGTCCGTGTAAAATGCTGCTGGTATTAGCTCTTCTCTCCCTTCCCCACACCCCAAAGCGTTGTGCTATGATTGACAAAATATCTCTTCTCTTGTCTTTATTCTTAAAAATAAATGCCATTCCTTTTCATTTTACTGGGTTCCAGAGGGTGCTGAAATAAAATAATGTGCTAACAATATCATCTTTAACTAGAACTACATTTGGCCAGTCATTTTATTTTCAAGCTCACATACACTTCAAACTATAATATGGCTAAAAGTATTCTCACGTGAGCATATAGTAAAGGCTGTGAACATCACAGGCCTGTATACTATCAGAAATGAAATACTTTAAAATATGACTTAAAATTAGGGCTTTCTAGATATGTCCTCAATAGATTGTGTTGAAATACTTAGTATGTAAAACATTATTACTAATTGAGAAGACAAACACCCCAATAGAGAAATAAGCAATTTTCATCAATTATTAACCAGATTTGTTTTCTGTTAGGAGTGAATTAGAGGGAATGCACAAGCCTGCTTTCTAGTGAGAAAGGGTGGGTAGGCAGTTTAACAACATGTGTAAAAGACGCTGAAATGTCCATCGGCTTTCTTGTTCTTCTAGGAATTTAATATGCAATCAAAGATGTTTGTGAAGGTTTCTGCAGGGGTATTTATGATAGTGAGAAAACGAAAACAGAGAATAACCAATAGGGAGTGAATGGCTAAGTTAGAACTGAATACTTTGCAAACATCGAAGAATGTTGTAATAAAAGATTATCTATTGACATAGGAATTTTTCTCAAAAATGTTGTGATGAACAACAAATGAACAGAGCTTCACATGTAAAAAGCCGCATACAAGGCAGTCACCTCTGGTGTTATTCCCAAATTAAATACATACAAAAAATTTTTAAAGATTAAGGATATGTGTAAAATGTTTATTATTCTCTAGCCCTAACCGGTTTGGCTCAGAGGATAGATTCGGCCTGTGGACTAAAGGGTCCCAGGTTGGATTCCGGTCAAGGGCATGTACCTTTGTTGCAGGCACATCCCCAGTAGGGGGCGTGCAGGAGGCAGCTGTTTGATGTTTCTCTCTCATGGATGTTCCTAACTCTCTATCCCTCTCCCTTCCTCTCTGTAAAAAAATCAATAAATATATATATATTTTTTAAAGTATGATAGCTTTATTTTCTAATTTAAATATTTTTGGTGTTTTTCAAATTGTCTAAGTATAACTTTTATAATTTAAAAAGTATCTTCCAACTTTTTATTTGTTCTAGTTGTATATTTCCAAATGAATAAAAAGCAGTAATCTTGGAGTAGGTTATGAACTAGATATAAAGAGATGAACTACGAAAAAAATAGTTTGGGCTTTATGGACACAGTAATGAGTTTTCCTCAGTGTGGGGATCTTGCTTATATTGAGTTTAGTTAGTTTACCTTTCCCACATGAGTAAAAAATGGAGCAAGGCAACACCTAGAACTGCGTAGCATGTTAACACTTTGCTGTCTTGATGTTTGTGTATTGATGCTAGCAGGGAGGGAGCAAATTGCTTCCTATTCCAAATGTGACCTCAGGCCCACCAACATAATCAACCAGTCGTTTCCACTATCCACTGAAGGGGCATAAAATGTGAGCCCTTCCTGTTCTCTATTTCCCTTGGTCACTGTTTCTCATTCTGCTCAGGTTTAGGGTTTATGCTACATTTCAGAAATAACACACACACACACACACACACACACACACACATTTCCTTTATATTAGTTTACTCTTTTGGGCACTGTGAAAAAAATTTAAATTTCCAACAGGAATGTTCTCAGATACTATATATCCTTTTGCTACCCTTTTTGGGGAGGGGACAAATTTCCTCCTCAAGCTATATAAGTAGGCAAAGCTTTGCTAACTGCCTCCATTGTAATTGTGAAAGATTCTCTTCTTCCTCTTGCTTGGTATTCTCAATTCTTACGGTTGGGATGTTAAGATCTAGCCTGGCTTTTATAGAAAGTGATGGATAAGTAAAAAAACAAATAAACCCTTGGGGTGTCCAACAGACTTAAAATAAGCCCAGAATAGCGAAACTCATGCAACTAATAGTCCATATCGTGATGGGTTGTTTTCCTGTTCTAAAACTTACCAGCTTTCAGTATTAATGTGGGAGAATCATTTGTCAACAATGAAACATTTTGTCCAGAGTTGTCAGACATTTATGCTACAAATTAATAATTTGTCCTTAAGTTTGTGATTATATTTTGGCAGATGGTAGATTCTTATGTTCTATTTTAAACAATGGATGAAAGTTTTGTCAACGTCATTGTTTTATTGGTCCCTTTTCTCCCCTGGCCCTCTCAAAACCCTATAGTTCTGTTGCTCTTCTTAACTGTGTTGAATTGTTAAGTTTTTGGAAGTGATAATTTTGTTGAAAGTAACAAGTTTTTAAAAAAAACTTGGTATTTTAAATTGAGGACTTTATTTTCAGAAGTTTCATTTCTCTTGGACTTTGGAGCGAGGGTTTGCTGGGAATGTCGGCTCTGCACTGGTATTCGGCATGCTGCTTCCTGCACACAAACTGCTTACATAAGAACTCAGCTGACTACTCACATTCTTATTCTTTTAAGGAGGGATTTGGTTTAAAGTAATTTTATAATGCTTTTGCAAAGATACAAACTTTGACCGAACTTCTCAGACAACTTTGAGAGAATTACAATATTGGTTTTATTTTGAAACCTGCAAATTATTTTAGGAATAGAATTACTATTGATCATAAATGCTTATCAATTTCAAAGCTTTCCAATGGGAAATTTTCCACTGCAACAATAGTTACTATTTATTTTCAAAAAAAGTGCTACCTGTGCCCTTGAAATTTTTATATACTGAAGAATATCCCCAAAACTTTAAAACAAAAATCACAACATCAGTTGCTTTCAGAGTTTCTCTTCCATTCCCGTATGGTTTCTAAAATGTTAGGGGATACCATTTTAGAAGAAACAGAAGTTACTTTTCTGTTGAAAATTTTAGAATATTTAAAATGAACTGCAGTAATCAATACTTATGTGGGCTGTGAAAAACAAACCAAAGTTTTTTTGTGTGTGTGCTAAATTTAGCAAAAGTGAAACTACATGATATCTCTATGTTGCTTATCACTGTTATTTATGAAATTTTATTGAGAAAAGGGGTATGTGGACAAATACATTTAAGTGAGAGTACATATTATATACAGTGCCACAATACATTGTTTTCAATATGTTTTGACTGATATTTAATTATATAATATTACAATGGCTCTTACCAAAGTAAGGCAATTACTGAATTTTAGCACAATTTACATGTAGTTTTTAAAAATGTTGCCAGCCTTTTTTAAATATCTGGAGCATGCAGGGTGAATAGATAATAAATGAGTATTGGTAAAAAGTATTAATTCTAGATCCATGATAACTGTTCCTGTGGGCATCCATTCACCTCATAGGTTTGTGGAGAACATTAAAGGGGATAATGTATATAACAAAAGAACTTGCATAGTTAGGTGATACCTGTATTGTGGGTATAATCTCATAAATATCTACCATGTTAGCTGCCTCAAATTCTTTTACAGAACATATGAAGATATAACAATAAATAGATTAAATAAAATAACATACACTGGACAAGATGCTGGGCTCTACCTGAAAGGAATCTGTATTAATAAAAGGGTAATATGCTAATTAGACCAGGAGACCTTCTGGGAGTTCTTCCAGACATCCTTCCGAACATAGCCATGGTGGCAGGGCCGAGGCAGAGGCGGTTAGGGGCAATCAGGCCAGGAGGGGAGGGCAGTTGGGGGCAAGCAGGCCGGCAGTAGGGGCCAGTTGGGGGTGATCAGGCTGGCGGGGATGGGAGCAGTTGGGGGCAAGAAGGCCGGCAGGCAGAGTGGTTAGGGGCAATCAGGCAGGCAGGCAGGTGAGCCAGCGGTCCCGGATTGCGAGAGGGATGTCAGACTCCTGGTTTAGACTGCAGGGATCAGGCCTAAACTGGCAGTCGGACATCCCCCAAGGGGTCCCAGATTGGAGAGAGTGCAGGCCAGGCTGAGGGACAAACCCCCCCCCCCCCCGTGCACGAATTTCATGCACCAGGCCACTAGTTATTGATAAAAACATACCAGTACATTGGAATGTTTTATAGGATCACCTGTATAAAGTGATACATGGCAATGTTTAAGGGAACCTAGAGGTTGTCATGGATCAGAAAGGCATGGTAGACACTCCAGTCACTTCACAAATATCTGTAGAATACACAAACCCTACCTAAGGTGATAAAGAAACCAAATGGTTGCTATAGAGGAGTTTGATGTCATATGATTGGAGAAAGAAGAACCAGGTTGGGACCATCTTGCGCTTGTACTATATCTAATGGAGGAGGAGGAGCCCAGAGGCACTTAATCATGATGGGCAAAAAGAGTTTAGCAGTGAGGTGGATGGAATGGAAGGATAGGCAGCCAGAGCCAGGAGACTGCTTAGAATAAACGATTTCAGTGGTTAAGGCAGGGGGTGAGAGAAGGCATGCATTAAGGTGGCAGTGGGAGTGGGCAGCAAGAAAAAGGTACATGGTGTAGTGATACAGGTAGTAATAGAATGTGGGAAAGAGATTGAAATTGGGAAAATCTCTGCATTTAAGCTTGGGTTACTAAGTATAGTGAGGGGAACTCAAGTCCCTCTCAAAATAAGATATTTACAAATGTGACTGTTGTAGTTAAGGTGGACATGAATGCTGTTTTGGATTTTTGTCACCTTTATTCAGGTATTTCACAGCAGTTATATTACAGATGGCAGTAAATGTTCAGAATTCCAGAATTCAATAAGTATATATCCAGGGTTGAAACCGGTGGCCGTGGAGCTGTAAGCTTGAATGTCACCTGTGATTAACTTTACATCCTTTCATGACTTGATTTCCCTCACATACCAATGTACTTGTAGTTTCACCAGATTTCATTTTTAGGGAGTGGAGAAATAATGTTATCTTCCCTTTTTTATTTTACTTTATTGTTTAAAGTACTAGAAATAGTAGTACATATGTCTCCTTTTCCCCCCATTGACCTTCCCCCGGCATCCCCTACCCCATGGCACATGCCCTTACCCCACCCCCTCCAGTGTCTTGTGTCCATTGGTTATGCTTATATGCATGCATACAAGTCCTTCGGTTGATCTCTTACCCCCCACCCCAACACTCCCCAGCCTTCTCGCTATAATTTGACAGCCTGTTTGATGCTTCTCTGCCTCTGTATCTATCTTTTTGTTCATCAGTTATAATGTTTTTTATTATCCATAAATGAGTGAGATCATGTGGTATTTTTCTTTCACTGCCTGGCTTACTTCACTTAGCATAATGCTCTCCAGTTCCATCTATGCTGCTGCAAATGGTAAGAATTCCTTCTTTTTTATAGCAGCGTAGTATTCCATTGTGTAGATGTACCATAGTTTTTAATCCACTCATCTGCTTATGGGCATTTAGGCTGTTTCCAAATCTTAGCTATTATAAATTGTGCTGATTTGAACATAGGGGTGCATATATCCTTTCTGATTGGTGTTTCAGTTTTCTTGGGATATAGTCCTAGAAGTGGCATTACTGGGTCAAATGGCAGTTCCATTTTAAATTTTTGAGGAAACGCCATACTGTTCTCCACAATGGCTGCACCAGTCTGCATTCCCACCAGCAGTGCACAAGAGTTCATTTGTCTCCACATTGTCGCCAACACTTGTCATTTATTGATGATAGCCATTCTGACAGGTGTGAGGTGGTACCTCACTGTTGATTTGATTTGTATCTCTCGGATGATTAGTGACTTCGAGCATGTTTTCAGATGTCTCTAGCCTTCTGTATGCCCCCTTTCCAAAAGTATCTATTTAGGTCCCTTGCCCATTTTTTGATTGGATTGTTTATCTTCCTTTTGTTAAGTTGTATGAGTTCCCTGTAAATGTTGGAGATTAAACCCTTATCGGAGATAACATTGGCAAATATGTTCTCCCATGCAGTGGGCTTTCTTATTGTTTTGTCGATGGTTTCTTTTGCTTTGCAGAAGCTTTATATTTTGATGTAGTCCCATTTGTTTATTTTCTCCTTAGTCTCTCTTGCCCTAGGATCTGTGTCTGTAAATATATTGCTACGACATATGTCTGCAATTTTGCTTCCTATGGAGTCTTGTAGGATTTTTATGGTTTCCCGTCTTACATTCAAGTCCTTTAGCCATTTTGAGTTTGTTTTGTGTAAGTTGGAGATCTAGTTTCATTTTTTTTGCATGTATCTGTCCAGATTTCCCAGCACCATTTATTAAAGAGGCTGTTTTGACTCCATTGTATGTTCTTGCCTCCTTTGTCAAATATTAATTGAGCATAGTGGCTTGGGTCAATTTCTGGGTCCTCTATTCTGTTCCATTGGTCTATATGTCTGTTCTTGTGCCAGTACCAGGCAGTTTTGAGAACCATGGCTTGGTAATATAGCTTGATGTCTGGTATTGTGATCCCTCCAACTTTGTTCTTCTTTCTCGGGACAGCTGTGGCTATTTGGGGTCTTTTTTTTATTCCAGATGAATTTTTGGAGAGTTTGTTCTAGATCTTTGAAATATGCCATTGGTATTTTAATAGGTATTGCATTGAATCAATAGATAGCTTTAGGTAGTATGAACATTTTAATGATGTTGATTCTACCAATCCATGAACATGGTATGTTCTTCCATTTGTTTATGTCTTCCTCTATCTCTTTTTTCAGTGTTCTGTAGTTTTCCAAATACAGGTCTTTTACATCCTTGGTTAAGTTTATTCCTAGGTATCTTAATTTTTTTGGTGCAATGGTAAATGGGATTGTTTTTTTCATTTCTCTTTCTGTGAGTTCATTATTGGTGTATAAAAAGGCCATAGATTTCTGGGGGTTAATTTTGTATCCTGCTACATTGCCAAATTCATTTATTAGGTCTAGTAGTTTTTGATGGAGTCTTTGGGGTTTTATTTGTACACTATCATGTCATCTACAAATAAGGACAGTTTTACTTCTTTTCCAATTTGGATGCCTTTTATTTCTTCTTCTTGTCTGATCACTATGGCTAGTACTTCTAGTACTATATCAAACAGGAGTGGTGAAAGTGGGCATCCTTATCTTCCCTTTTTTTAATGTTGGTTCAGCTGCGGTGCTATTCCGTAGGTATCTGCATACATAGTGAGATATATGTAAGAAGACAGTAAGTGTGCCATTGTATCAAACCTGTTCTTGCCTTCTTGAAGAGGCCACATGCATAATTAGTACCACCAAATCAGTGATCCTTCAGCTAATTCAGGCATAAATGGGCATTCAGAAATATCACTGCCTTGTGTGTATAGCTGAGCATTTACCTTTCTCCTAATGAGAAAAGTTAAGAAAAGTGCAGCTGACTTTAATGTGTAAAAACCACCATTTAGGGCTAGCACTAGAGGGAAAAATAAAGTTAAATTATTGACTTAAGTTAATCACTATGGCTGTATAGTTCCTTGCCTCAGCTCTGTTTTGAATCTCTTTTTTGGATTTGTCTTGAGTCAAATAATATTTAGAGTTGCCTCAGGGCAGTTGCTCAATTTTCAAAGATAGTTCAGAAGGTTCCTTGTTAAATTTTTTTCCTCTGCTTCTTATTGCTTATAGCTTTATGGCAAGTGTTTCTTAACCCCTCAGCACTACTCACGTTTGCAGCTGAGTGATTCTTTGCTGGTGGTGGGGGGGTGTCCTGTGCAGTGTGGGATGTTTAGCAGCACCCTAGCCTCTTCACCAGATGCAGTAGCATTTCCCCAGTTTTCACAACCAATAACATTTCCAGCCAATGCTAAACGTCCCCTGGAGACCAAAACTGCTCCCAGTCAAGAACTACTGCTCTATGGTATTGGGACAAAACTGATAAACCAATGAGAACATACCTAATTCCGTTCGTAGTTGGTTAAAAAATTAACCCAGTTATAGCAGCTTTATTTCCAGATTTCCCCCCATGTTAATTAATACTTGTTCTCTGAGGTGATAATATGGTTTTGCTTTTTTCCCCAAATGGATTTATTGCATTTCATTGAAAAGCTGTTGATTAAATTTACTTAAATTGAAGGGTAAGCCAGCCTTACCAATATGGTTTGTAATAGTATAGCATCTCTGTTCCTTTCTCTCTGGGGAAAGCCTCTAACTTAGTGAGCAATATGTATCATTCTGCCAGGTACACTACAGTCCCCATTTAGAAATAGGGCGATTGAGATTTAGAGAGATTAAAAGGTCACCAAGCTCCTACATTGCAGTTAGGTAATGAATTCTAGCTTGTCTGACGGCGTCCTCACTATTCTCTATGATAGCAATTCTCAGTATGTGGTCCATGGATCCCAGGGAGACCCCAAGGTCTTTTCACAACGATTTTCATGATAATCCATAGTTTTCATTTGCCATTTTCATTTTGTTGATATTTGCAAGGATAGTACAACAATAATGATGAGTAAAACTACTGGCATCTTAGGGTACAGTAGTCACTGTATTCACTGCCATGCATTCATGTTTGTTTTTCAAAGAAAGCCAGTTCCTATTAAGAATATCCTTGAGGAAGCAAAATACTAATTCCATTAAATATTTAAAAGGTGTCTTTTAAAAAGCCTTCTGTGTGAAAAATGGGCAGGTGCAGAACGCACTGTGCTGCGTATAGCATCTGATGGCTGTCTCAGAGGACAGCATGTGTAAGATGAAGTTGTGAGCTGAACAAGCCCCTTGTTCATGGTACACCATGGACCAGCTACGATTTTCAGCCTTGTTTACTTGGCACGTTTTCTCAAAAATGACTGAAGTGAGCTTATCACTTCAAGGAACACAATTGACAGTATTTGTTACCAGTTGATAAAAATTAGAACTTCTAAACAAAATTTATAACTTTGGAAGACACAACTGCCACTGTGAGCTTAACAAATGTGACTCCTTTATACTGTGTAATGAACTGTGACAACACTTGGAAGGTCTGCATAACTCAGGGAACCAATGTTTTCCAAATGACTAATGCGTGACAGGACATAATCACGCATGGGTGAAAGATCCTTTCAAAGTGCAAGACAGACCAATGGATTTTAATGTAACAGACTTACAAGAAGTTTGCTGATATGGTTTCAGATTCCAGATTGAAATTACTTTACAAAACGACATTGTTGAATTTTAGTGTAATATAAAAACTATATATCTACAATTACCTGAACTTAAACTTTTAAAGGGACCATTAACCTAGGGTGCTTCAAGAAGGGAAGGAGGGATTGGGTGAAAGAAAAAAGAAGTTAATGGGGAAAGGGGCTGTTGAAGAGAGAGGATTATTTAATGATCATCAAGTATATGCCCAATATTTTATGAGTGTGGATATATCATCCACACAAAAATTCCTAAAATGGTAGTAATAAGGAAACAGACTCAGGAGTTTGTCAGCTAGCCACTGTTGCACAGGAGCTAGGATTTGAAACAAGATTTGTCTGTACATGTAGCTGATTATCTTCCTAGCAGTATATGACACAAGAGGCAGTTAAAACATATTCTGCTGCTCCTACCTAGATCTGTTTCAAGGTTTCTTACCATTTCAGGATTGCATTTCATGCATGACATGGCTTCCTTATAAGATATGGCCACTGTATCCTCACAGGGCTTGGCACTCAGGTGCCAAGAAGTATGTGCTTAATGAAAGGGTTTAATTTGCCTGAACATTTTATATGCTTCTCAAGGTGTATGATTAATTTTTATAATCTATCCATGACTGTCCATCAGTGATCCTCCTTCCATCAGTTGCTTTTCTTGCAAAAGAATTAAATAGAAAAACCCAGTTTTGTACATGTTTTTTTCCTCTCATAACCTTAGTAGCCTCAGGAATAACATAGTGTCCATTCTGAATGGGAAACTGCCTTCAAGTGTTCACCTGAAATAAAGCATTTTGCTCACATGTTTCTTCACTTAAAAGAAAGGACCCTGGACATAGTCAGTTACTAACAGAATCTCAGCATCTCCAGAATGTTTGGCATCACTGTAAACACACATTGAGCAAAGACCAAGACATTCTAGCTTTTTCATGTAAAGAGAGTGAAATATGCACTCATATCCTGGGGTGCTTTTTATCTCTTTCTGCCATGTATCATTTAAAAATGACGATTCCATATGGCTTTCCTTTGAGTTCTAACCATTTTGTTGTACCCTAGCCCCTTTAGCAATATCACAGGGACACATTTGCAATTGAATACCATTGCAAAGTTATCCATTCTCCCAATGGTGTTCTTTATAGGCCATCATAGTCCTCATATTTGTGACAAAAACTGATTTTGTTCCACTGATGTCTGTGGTATACTTGGCAGTTTTCCACATAGTCAGTTCTTATCTGATGTTGCCCAGAATGACCGCCTGAAGGGATGCCAAGAGCTTAAGTTCCAGATTTTTAGCTGCAGTTCTAATCCATTTTTCTTTTAGTTTTAACTTTTCCTTGTGTCATCTGTAGCTCACAGTGCAGTGGCCTGAACGCTCTTGCAGATGCTCTAATGGATAAGTGAGAATTTGGGAATGCTGTGCTAGGTTTTAGACTTAAAACTACTTTCCACTTATATAATCCTATATAATAAAGAGGTAATATGCAAATTGACCATCACACCCTCACACAAGATGGCCACCTCATGATGGCTGGCAGGGGAGGGCAGTTGTGAGCAATCAGGCCAGCTGGGGAGAGCAGTTGGGGGTAACCAGGCCAGCATGGGAGGGCAGTTGGGGGTGACCGGGCCGGCAAAGGGAGGGCAGTTGGGGGTGACCGGGCCGGCAAAGGGAGGGCAGTTGGGGGCAATTGGGCCAGCAGGGGAGCAGTTAGGCATCAATCAGGCTGGCATGGAGTGGTTAGGGGGTTATCAGGCTGGCAGGCAGAAGCAGTTAGGGGCAATCAGGCAGGTAAGCAGGCGAGCAGTTGGGAGCCAACAGTCCCGGATTGTGAGAGGGATGTCCCAGATTAGAGAGGGTGCAGGCTGGGCTGATGGACCCTCCCCCCCTTCCTCCCTCCGGTGCATGAATTTCGTGCACCGGGCCTCTAATACTTATATAATGCTTTTTATAAAACCTCCAGTTTTGCTTACGAGAAAAGAATGAACATTTATAGAGTGCTAACTAGATGCTGGGACTATGTGCTTGACTTTCTACATATTTTCTTTTCACAACACACACACACACACAATGTCCTTCCCAGTTTACTCATGAGGAAACTGAGGCTCAACCCTTTTAAGTGGGAGAGCTGGGATTGAGACATGGCAGTGTAATCCCAGAAGGCTCCCTCATTCAACCTCCTGCTTTGGCATGACCTCATCAGAGGCTATGGCAGGTGTCCTCAAACTACAGCCCGCAGGCCACATGCGGGTGTTTTTGCCATTTTGTTTTTTTACTTCAAAATAAGATGTGTGCAGTGTGCATAGGAATTTGTTCATAGTTTTTTTTTAAACTATAGTCCGGAATTCCAACGGTCTGAGGGACAGTGAACTGGCCCCGTTTAAAAAGTTTGAGGACCCCTGGGCTATGGCATCCTTTTCACCAGGTTGTTGAGAGGAGAGGTGAGATTCTATTCAGAAAGTGTTTTAAAACTATAAAGTACTACAAATGTTTTTTTAAATTTTTAAATACATATATGTAAGTATTACATATCAGAATTAACATTTCAAATATTTAAATATCACACTTATTTTCCATAAACTAAATACGCAAACAACTGGTTGGTCCCTAAAAATAGATGTCAGATGACAGAGACTGGCTGGGCAGGAAGAGGGGCATCTTCAGAGCAGAAGCCAAGGACATTTTTGCTTCCCTGACACACTGCTCCAGTCACTCACTCTCAAGCCTTCCAACTTCTCTGTGAAACTCGGCTCAGAGCAGCTTCTCTACATTAGTCACGAGTTTCTATTAATCAAGGGTGGCTCCTGCCAGACCTACAGCAGAGTCCTTTTAGGTTATTTTCTTTCATTGTAGGCTTTCAATATGCCCTCAGTCCACTCCCAGCGCTAGCAGAGAATCAATGCCTTGTGATAGGGAAGCATCCAGAAATTATTCACAGTAGTCAGAGAACATGTGAAACACCGGGGCGTATTCTCAGAACTGGTGTGACGGGAATGCTGTCCTGTTGACCAAGCCCCTTAGACAAACAAGGGTTAGCAAGGTGCAGTGAGCTTCATGTGAGGACAGATTTTCAGGGGAGCTTTGGGTTTAGAGTCCGTTACTTAAGGTGACGTTTATAAAACAATTGTCATTCTATAATTATCTTGTAATTTTTATTCCTAAAACAGAACAAAGATGTAATTTCATAAATATAATTTCTAACTTTGTTGATAAGCAAAACAATTTAGTTTGCTCTGTGAGTTTGAGCATATTTGTATTTGAGATTTAATACACTGAGTCCTTACTTAATGTCATCCGTAATTTCTGTGGCGTTAAGCAAAATAATGTAACAAAACAACATTGAATGGAACAATATTGTTTGAGGACATACTGTACTATTATTGGCTATAGTTATAAAAGATGACAATGGGACAGCTAACAGAATAAGCAAATTAAAAAAATTTTAGAAAGGAGTAATGGTATACTTATGAACTTTCTTATACAGTTGATAAATAACCCACTTTAATATCTATGGTTCCAAAGTCAACAGATTGCTGCCATTCATAGTTTTGAAAAACACATAACTAGAGAAGGAATGGGAAGTCTCCAGAAACTCTTTTTAGAGAAACTCTTTTTAGAGACTTTCAGTTACAGAAAGTTACATGCTTAGACACTCTTTTGAGTTATACCATGCAATACAATACAATAACTTTGGTTCTAAAGTTAGCAGGTATGATGAAAATTACTTAGGACAGGCATCCTCAAACTACGGCCCACAGGCCACATGCGGGTGTTTTTGCCGTTTTGTTTTTTTACTTCAAAATAAGATACATGCAGTGTGCATAGGAATTTGTTCATAGTTTTTTTTAAACTATAGTCCGGCCCTCCAACGGTCTGAGGGACAGTGAACTGGCCCCCTGTTTAAAAAGTTTGAGGACCCCTGACTTAGGAAGATGAAACATTGGAAAGCATTGTGTGATCTATTATGAAGTATTTCATAGTTAATTTTTTCTTCAGCATTAAAAGGATCGTTGTTTTGTTGGTGTGTGTGTGTGTGTGTGTATCTTTATAAGCAAACTAGAGGCCTGGTGCATGAAAATTCATGCACTGGAGGGGGTCCCTCAGCCCAGCCTGCCCCCCTCTCACAGTCTGGGAGCCCTTAGGGGTGGGAGACAACCCAGTGATCAGGGGAAGGTGATGCCCCATCATACCTCTGCTGCTGCCACTGCAGGCAGCACAAGCCTGGGCCGGTCCTGATTGCCTGAGCCTCAGGCGGCCCTGGGTGACTGGGGGGCTGAGGGGGCTGGGGGACTCCGGAGGCAGGCACCCAGCCTTGCCGCATGCCTGCCACCCCGGCGAGGCTGAGGGGACTGGGTGCCTCCCATCTTGTGGTTGTGGGCGCCACCATCTTTGAGGGCGTGGCAGTCAATTAGCATATTCCCTCCTCTTTGTGATGGTATGAGGGTCAATTAGCATAATCCCTCTTTATTAGATAGGATGTGGCAGAGTGTTAAGAATGGTGAGTACAGGTGAAAAGTTGTATATCCACTGTACAATTCTTTCATAGGAAAATAATGTTTACCTTTAAAAATTAAACCTGTGCCCACTGTGGTGAAAAGTCTGCAAAATGAAAATTGAGGCCCAGTACAAGAAGCAGATTCCCATTTTCACCTTCTTCTCCAGGGCATCTCTTCACTGAGGGGCGAGGGCAGAATAGTCCTTATTGTTGAAAGCCTAGTGCTTTTTCCTGTCGTGCACTGCAATCCAGACAAGAAAGTTATAGAAAGGAATGTTTCTGCATCAATCTAAGTCCTAAGAAACTATAAGAAGTTTTATAAAAAATTTTGACTCAAGTGGAGGATATGAGTAGGATTATAATGAGACATAGTTGAATGAACAGAGATGTCTGTCCAAGAAAATAATATTAGAAAAAAATTGATGTCCTAAGCAATTAAAGGGGTAGGAGGAATCTTTGGGGGAGTGATAGACACATACTATCTCTCGATCATAGTGTTAGCTATACAACTGTCTATTTAACAAAACTCATCAACTGTATACTTGTAAACGGTGAGAATTATTGTACATAAATGACACCTTAATAAAGATGATTATAAAAAAAATCCTAAGCAACTAAACATTATAATTTCTAAGTGAAACACAACTATTTAAGGGATACTTAAAAAGAAATGACCTCACTCTTAATTTTGTATTAAAGAACAAAATAATTATTTGAATATGTTTAAGTTGGTAAGATATTGTGATGTTTGCTAGTATGTGAAGCCACAATTCAGTATGAACATGCTTGCTGGGGAGGGAGAAGCTGAGAGAACTGTGTTTTGATGTGTGGATCTTTTTTACAGTCGTGACAACTAAATCCTAATGCTGCTTTCGTCTTTCTTTAGCCCTGGCATGAGACCAGATGTAAGCTCTCCGCCTGCATCCAGCTCAGCAGCATCAGGGCCACCTCCCAAACTCTGCCTTGTGTGCTCTGACGAAGCTTCAGGATGTCACTATGGGGTCTTGACCTGTGGGAGCTGCAAAGTCTTCTTCAAAAGAGCAGTGGAAGGTAGTGTGTGTTTTGAAGAGTTTTTATTTTTCCTCTACTTGGTTCTTATTTCTCAGAGTGGATTTTGAAATTTCTGTTATAGACAAAGCTCTTTAAGGCTTTGTAAAGAGGGGAGAGGTAATGGCTCCTAGGTTTCTAGGGGGAAAGAGACATTTTTAAAAACAACGTAAAACAGAACTAGAATAGAAAAGTATAAACTGAAGGGAGGGTGCTTGGTCAGAGAACAGAAAGTAACTTTAAGAAAGTGGTATCAGCCCTAGCTGGTTTGGCTCAGTGGATAGAGTGTCAGACTGCGGACTGTAGGGTCCCAGGTTCGATTCCAGTCAATGGCACCTTTCCAGGTTGCGGGTTTGATCCCCAGTTGGGGGTGTGCAGGAGGCAGCCAATCAGTGATTCTCTCTCATCATTGATGTTTCTATCTCTCTCTCACTTCTCTCTGAAAGCAGTAAAAATATATTTTAAAAAAGAAGTGGTATCATATGAAACGATGGGGTTGGATTTGGGCAGCAACAATACTCATTGTATTAGATCATGGGCTTTAATTCCGATCAATTAGCTGTTTTTAAAGTCACCAACTATTTCAGTCTGGCAAAAATAAGTGACAGTGAGAAATGGATGGGGGGAGGGGCGTGGGAGGGGGAGGTTGGAGGGAAAGGTATTTTGCTTTTGGGCCTGGGCACTGTGCTGAGTGGTATAAAATACAACATAAGACCTGACGCCTGCTGTCTGGGATGTCACAGTCTACTGGCAGTGAAAGGTGAGCAAACAAGGCACAGAGAATACAGTACACAGGAGCAAATGATAAAAGTGCCGAGAAGGTCAGAAAAGACCTTGATTTCACTGTACAAACATGACATTAACATAAACTTTACCTTGTGATAGACTCAACTTGCTGACAAGGACAATAGCATCAATTCTTTAAAGGAGGAGAAATTCCTTCTATAGCAAATTATTATTAGAAATCATTTTCTAATATTAACAGTTAATCCTCCTGTGAAATATGCAATTCAGTCATCTGTAACACAGTTTGAAGACTGTGTGGCCTGAGTAGATTACCTAAAGATTACTCTGGTTGTATTAATTTTATTTAAATTCTTTATTGTTTAAAGCCGTGGTTGGCAAACTCATTAGTCAACAGAGCCAAATATCAACAGTACAATGACTGAAATTTCTTTTGAGAGACAAATGTTTTAAAATTAAACTTCTTCTAACGCCACTTCTTCAAAATAGACTCGCCCAGGCCGTGGTATTTTGTGGAAGAGCCACACTCAAGGGACCAAAGAGCCGCATGTGGCTCGCAGTTTGCCGACCACGGGTTTAAAGTATTATATACATCTCCTTCCCATCCCCCCTCACTGATCTCTCCCCAGCCGCTCACACCCCAGCACATGCCCTCACGCCCCTACTATCTGTGTCCATTGGTTATGCTCATATGCATGCATACAAGTCTTTTGGTTGATCTCTTACCCACCCCCCCCCCCCCCACACACACACACACAACCTCCTCTGCTCCTCTCTGAGGTTTGACGGTCTGTTTGATGCTTCTCTGTCTCTGGCTCTATTTTTGTTCATCAGTTTATGTTTGTTCATTATATTCCACAAATGAGTGAGATCATGTGATATTTATCTTTCTATGACTGGCTTATTCCGCTTAACATAATGCTCTCCAGGTCCATCCAGGCTGTTGCAAATGGTGAGAGTTCTTTTTTACAGCAGCATAGTACTCCATTGTGTAGATGTATCACCGTTTTTTAATCCACTCATCTCTGATGGGCACTTAGGCTGTTTCCAGATTTCAGCTATTGTAAATTGTGCTGCTATGAACATAGGGGTGCATATATCATTTCTGATTGGTATTTCTGATTTCTTGGGATATATTCCTAGAAGTGGGATCACTGGGTCAAATGGGAGTTCCATTTTTAGTTTTTTTGAGGAAACGCCATACTGTTCTCCACAGTGGCTGCACCAGTCTGCATTCCCACAGCAGTGCACGAGGGTTCCTTTTTCTCCACATCCTCATCAGCACTTGTCATTTGTTGATTTGTTGATGATAGCCATTCTGACAAGTGTGAGATGGTACTTCATTGTTGATTTGATTTACATCTCTCAGATGATTAGTCACTTTGAGCATGTTTTCATATGTCTCTTGGCCTTCTGTATGTCCTCTTTCACAAAATGTCTATTTAGGTCCTTTGCCCATTTTTTGATTGGATTTGTTATCTTCCTTTTGTTAAGTTGTATAAGTTTCCTGTAAATTTTGGAGATTAAACCCTTATTGGAGATAACATTGGTAAATATGTTCTCCCATGCAGTGGGCTTTCTTGTTGCTATGTTGTGGTTCTATTAATTTTTAAAGAAATAATATTTTATTCATTCACAGTATGAGAAGGATTTGGCTAGAGTTGTGTTTGCATCCTTAGGAAATAGGTGAGTCAGTTTCTTTTCTTTGGACTACTTTTTAATTCATTAGCCAACTATAGAGTTGCTTGCTATCCCACTTAGAGCACACGGGTGCAGGTCTTCACCTGTTCAGTAATTCCCAGCTGTTGAGTATAGTTGTGAGTAAAGCCCACCCCTGCTTAGAGCAGTGCCTCTAACAAAGTAGATCTTATTTACAGCAAACCCAAGAGAAGGAAGCTTCTTCTTGTCCTCACTTTACTTTATTCATCACTTTCTTACCTGGTGAGTTATCCATGATATAAATGCAGTGATAACAGTAATACAGTATTGATGTGCATAAATAATATTGACCAGTTGATTTCTAAAAGTGAAATTTAGAATGAGACATTGGAGCCTTGAAAAAAAACATAGTATTTAAAAACTAGTTTTCATTCTCCATTTTAACTATTCTTTAAAACAGGGTTGCAAATTCAAATGCCTGCAGGGACCAAGTATGTCATTCTGGCAAAATATAATACAACTGGGGGAAGGTGGGCAGTTATTGCCATTAGAAAGTAGGGGCATGCCCTAGGTAAAAGCATTCAAGTGCAATTGAAAAAGAAAAGAAAGCTAAATATACTTCTCAAATAAAACATTACTCCAAGCTATTTGCTCTTTGGTCTTAATCCCTGCTTTAGAATTAAATTCTTATACTTGTTTTTAGGTAAAATTTAATATTAGCTCTACTGTTTCAAATATTTATCATTTAAATATTTCAGTTAAGTGTGATGTCTAGATTGCATGATTAACAGGAAAAAGCTTAAATGTGGACTGTTAAGTAAATCCATTCCTTGGATTTTAATGTTCTCCAAAGGCCCCTTTCGGCTCTACAATTCTGTAATCCTTAGACAACCTCTCTAGACATGATGAAAATGTTTTAAGGCCCAGATACATATTTTGGGGCACTTTTTTAAAAATATGAAGATATAGCTTATACAATTTGCATTATACTTAGTTCTTCATTTATAACACCTGCCACAATTGATGAGTTTTACCCTAAATTGGCATATTATAGTAACTGCCAAACATTTAACTGTTTTTAGGAAATTTGCAGAATTTGCCAAAGTTTTACTTACTCTACATAAAAACCAGATCAAGGATAGATATTTTGAACTTCTTTACTTGATATTTTGGAAGTCACTATTCTGCATACATGGGTAGCTCCATTTCTTTTTATGTATACTAGTTTAGTGATCTTTTTTTCCCCCCAAGCCCCATTTTTTTATGCTCCCTTTGCACAATAGTACATCTCATCTTTGTTGGTAGGTCATTATGAAGATAGGCGTCAGCTACCCCATTCATGAAGTCCTGTGTTTTATATATGTCATACCATTTAATTGACAGCTGTGAGCTTTTAGATGCTGTTATGATTCATAGTTGATGGACTAGGAAACTGATGCTCAGAGAGTTTAGCTTGCAGAACTAGGATTGTAACACAGCTGGCTCTTAACCTCAGTGTCGCACTGGCTCCCTGAAAGGTATATGGTAGAAACCTGTCACCTATCTGTTCATAATATACCTAGATTCTGAAAGTTATTGCAAGGGCATTGTTTCATAGCTATCATTTATTGAGCCCTTACAGTGTGCCAGGCACCATTAGAAGAATGTTGCAGAAGCCCAGCCAGATAGGTGCTAATTTTCCAGATTTACGGCTGAGGAAGCAGCTGCTCAGAAAAGTTAATAAACATTACTGAGATCACACAGCTAGAAAGTAGGGCTGCAATTCAGATCGGGGTTTCCTGGCACTTTAGCAGTACACTTTCCACTGTACCACACTGTTTTTGAGAGCAGGTACAGACAGAGGCTGAAGCTGACAGTTCACATTGAACACTTGGCTACTTCAAATAGAGTATACAAACTGCGGAAAACCTACGACATACCCTTTGCTGTGGTACCTGTGTCCCATAGCACTTCCATGGTCTTGTTCATGTCTGTGCATCACGGTCCTACTTATTAACATTGTTCTTAGATTACTCTGTTTTAAAACTTAAATTATTTTTTTTAAAAAGAACATACAACTTCACTATCCCTCCTGTATTATCTATTGAACAACAAATTACCTCCACTATGAATAGAAGGCATTTAATGTATCCTGCCCTTTCCGAGAGTCAGGGATTTGGGAGCAGCTCTAAGCCAGGTGGTTCTGGGCCAGTTGTGAGGCTACATCACACTGATGATGGGGCTGCTGTCCTCTGAAGGCTCCTGCCACCCATTAGCATTGCTTTTGGCAGAAGCTTCAGTTCCCCACTGTGTGGGCTCCTCCAGCCTGCTGTCAGCTGGCATCCCCCAAATCAAATGATCCACAAGAGAGAGTGACCAACATGGAACCAATGTCTTTACAGCTGTCACTTTTGCCATGTTTTTATTGGTTACACAGACCAATCCTGGCAGAGTATGGGAAGGGACTGCACAGAGACCATTGGGAGCCATCTTGGAGGCTGGCTACCACACCTGCCACAAATAGAAACTAGAATCACTTGCCAAAAATAGGTTTTAACCACAAAAATAAATACGATGCAAACAAAACAATGTTAAGAAATTCCAGCTGGCTTGACGGCTTTTCTCCTGATGTCTACTTTCTATTGTATTTATTAGTTAGAATGGGAATTTACCAAGTGGTACAAGACAGGGACTCCAAACTAAGACATCCCTTTGTCTTATCAAAGGGATTGGCAAGGACTGACTTTAGTGGTTCATGTCCAAGTCTTATAAGTGACCACTCCTCATTTTATAAATTCAACACAAACTTGCCCAATTTCATACTACTAACCAGATAAGACTAATTTTAACTTAAATATACAATGCCCACTGATCCTCTAGCTCAGATTCTTACATGTGCTTAAGACACACCTGGGATAAAGAAATAATTATTAGCACCATATGCACATTCTGATATTTTGGTTGGATACAAATAAAGCCTTAGAATTTTTTCTGTTTTTAGCAATAATTTTTTCAACTGCCTTTTCCAGTAACTGCAGGAGAGTGATTTTGCAATATTCTTATGGAGCCGAAATTCTTTATATTATAACTGCTTCAACAATGGATACATCTCTTATTCCTACTTTTGCTTTAATAGAGGATAGAATTGCTGGTTAGAATTATTGGCTTGACGCACTTTTTGTTCAAGTAAAGCAGCTAGGAAACGTCCACAGCATAGACAGGACTGAAGCAGCTGGCAGACATTTGGCCTTGGAGAGCAGTTCTGGAGCAGGGCCGTTAGTCAGCTCTGTGGCCTATGCCTCACAAATATTTGAACTGGATACAGTTAACCATCTACCCAAAACTTATGCTTAAAGAGCACTGTGACTTACCCTATTAGGAAGAAGTAAACACAGTTTATTTTTAGGCAAGTCTTAGGTTGTCCTATGCGTAAAGGATCTTTCCTTAAAAATCAGAACTAGGTATAGTCAATCTAGTGAATTGAATTTGTCTCTTCTAAGTATGAGTTATTTTGAGAAGAGAAATGGCTTGCAGTCTTGTGAAGACCACCCCCTCTAGTGTAAGGTACATGGACTCTTAGTTGTCTAGTGTATTTATTTATATACTAGAGGCCCAGTGCACGAATTTGTGCACAGGTGGGGTCCCTTGGTCTGGCTGGCGATTGGGGCTGTCTTGCCCAGTCCCTATCGGGGCTGGGGACCGTGGGAGGTTGGCTGTGGGGGTTCACTGACCACCAGGGGGCAGCTTCTGCATGGAACGTCTGCCTCCTGGTGGTCAGTGCACATCATAGCGACCGGTTGACCAGTCATTCAGGTGTAACAGTTGATTAAGTTTTATATATATAGACTAGAGGCCCAGTGCATGAAGATTCATGCAATAGGCCTGCCTTCCCCTGGCTGCCAGCACCAGTTTTTCTCCGGCACCCGGGACACAGGCCTTTGCTCCAGCCACAGGGGAGAAGCCAAGCTTCTTCAGTCTTCAGTTTTTGCTCGGGCTGGAGCCTTCAGTCTTTGCTCTGCGTCTGCATATGCAAATTAACCTGCAATCTTTGTTGGGTTAATTTGCATACTCCTGATTGGCTGGTGGTCGTAGCGGAGGTATGGTCAATTTGCATATTTATCTTTAGTGTAGAGACCCAGTGCACGAAATTCATGCATGGGGGTGTGTATCCCTCAGCCCAGCCTGCACCCTCTCCAATCTGGGACCCCTCAAGGAATGTCCGACTGCCTGTTTAGGCCCGATCCTAAACGGGCAGTAGGACATCCCTCTGACAATCCTGGACTGCTGGCTCCCAACTGCTCACCTGCCTGCCTTCCTGATTTCCCCTAAACGCTTCTGCCTGCCAGCCTGATCACCACCTAACCACTTCCCTGACAGCCTGATTGATGCCTAAATGCTCCCCTGCAGGCCTGGTCCCCCCCAACTGCTCTCCCCTGCAGGCCTGGGTCCCCCACCCCCAACTGCCCTCCTCTGCCGGCCTGGTAGCCCCTAACTTCCCTTCCCTGCAGGCTTGATCGCTCCCAACTGCCCTCCCCTGCTGGCCGGATCGCCACAACTGCCCTCCCTTGCAGGCCTGGTCCCTCCCAACTGCCCTCCCCTGCTGGCCATCTTGTGTGTTAGAGTGATGGTCAATATGCATAATACTCTTTCATTAGATAGGATAGAGGCCTGGTGCACGGGTGGGGGCCGGCAGGTTTGCCCTGAAGGGTGTGCCAGATCAGGGTGGGGGTTCCTTTGAGGCATGGGGCAGCCTGGGTGAGGGGCCTGTGGTGGTTTTCAGGCTGGCCATGCCCCCCAGTGACCCAAGCAGAGGCACTGGTATCTGGGATTTATTTATCTTCTATAATTGAAACTTTGTAGCCTTGAGCGGAGCCAAATCTCCTGCTTGCTCTGTGGCCACAGCCATTTCTGTTGTTATTTATTTATCTTCTATAATGAAACTTTGTAGCCTTGCGTGGTGGCCTGGGCCCGCCAGGGTGTGCAGAAAGCTTGGCTTCCTCCATTGCTAGGGAAACCCAAGCCTCCTGCTCTCTGTGGCCGCAGCCATCTTGGTTGGGTTGATTTGCATACTCGCTCCTGATTGGCCGGTGGGTGTGGCTTATGAGTGTAGCAGAGGTATGGTCAATTTGCATATTACTCTTTTATTAGATAGTATGCTCGTCTTGTGGAGGAGGATCCTTGGTTCTTGCCAGGCCAGCAGATCCTCAGATAGTTTTCTTCACCAACCAGGTTCAAAGAAAATTACAAGATTATATATATGGGGAGGAGGGAGGGAGACTTTCTGTCTTTTCCTTTGAAATTTCCTTCTGTCTCTAACACACTATTTAATAACTGGGCACCACAAGATTTTAGACAGTAGTGGTCTTTAATATTTGGGGGGGTTAATGGTGAATTCAAACATTCTTATATTCTAAAAGCATGTGAAATAATTAACAAGTCTCTGTAGGATCTACAGAAATTTCATTTGTCAAGTCTGTGTTCACCTAAGTAGTTGATGGCAACCTTAACCTTTAAGATTAACTATTTACCTATAGCTTTCTTTAAAATTGGGAGGGGGAGCACATTTTATTTGCATGTGGTAGAATAATGTTACATGAAAGTCATGTCCCTTTGGACTCTCAGTATTTTAAAACCAGTTTCCTTTTTCTTTAATCCTCCTCAGCATTAGGTCAGAAGTCATAATAAAATAGTGACTACAGACATCTCCTGTAACTTTTAAAACAAGAAACTGTTTAAAGTACAATTTATCAAGAAAGCGGTTGCCCTTGGTAGGCATTTGTGGGGTATTGCTCTGCTTCTTGATCTGAGAGCTGATCACATGGAGATGTTCCGTTTATAAAATATTCACTTTTCTATCTGTATGCTGCCATAAAGTGTTTAATACACTATTCTGAATTTGTTGAATAGAATAAGAAAGAGACATTTTAGTTGACCTTTGCAGCAGCAATGGAGGCAGGTCCACTGTCCCTTCCTCAGTCAGTGCCTCTGCCCAAAACGGAAACAGACAGAGTCACTCCAGAAAACATCTCCTTTGAGACCAGTGAAATTTTAACAGTGCTTTTATTTTCCATATAGGACAGCACAATTATCTTTGTGCTGGAAGAAATGATTGTATCATTGATAAAATTCGAAGAAAAAACTGCCCTGCATGCCGCTATCGGAAATGTCTTCAAGCTGGAATGAACCTGGAAGGTAAGGTCAGACCTGAAAGGAACTGTCTCTGTATCTTATGAAAACTTATTTTATTTTTAAAATGTAAGTAAAAAGTTGTAATAATTTAGTTATGGTGGTATATATGTGCTTGACTGGCACAATTTTATATTATTCAATAAAAGCAGAAAATTTTAAATGAATATTTCATTATTGCTTAAGTTTATTCACCAGCTCTTATTACTGAAGTCAGTATAGCCAGACTATGTACTAAAAAAGGAAATTATATAATAATGGTAATTACAAAACTTGAAACATTACTTTTGTAGATCTGCAGGGGGAAAAAAACTTCTCAAAGTGGCCTTGGATGGGTTTTGTTTGTTGTTTTGCAAGTAAAGAAGAAAGCTGAAACTAGGTATAAGTTTGATTTTCTGATTCCTGTTTATGTAACAAGTTATATAATTAACATTGATGTCATCGTTTAAAAATGTTCCTCTGGAAAGATAGGAATTCTGCTTTGACTGAAATTGCAAGTTCTGTGATGGTGATGATGGTGATCTAATAGCCCATGTGCTTACTATTGTTGTGATAGCAGCATTTCATTCAGCAGTGCTCACCAAGAAGGCAGGCACAAGACAATGAATCAGTGCCTGTATTCTAGGAATTACCTGTCTAGTTAGGTTCCAGAGTCAAATCACAAAACAGGGTGGCACACTGCAAAAAGAATAGTGTCACCTAATTCTGTCCTGGAAGAAGCAGCATTGAATTTTAGGTCTAAAAAAGCTGAGTAGGAATTAGGTGAAAATAATGGCAGAGGACATGATCAAATTTGTATTTTAGAAAAACAAATCTTATAAAGAGCGATCAATTAAACAAGATGGTGATATTAGAGGGAGAATGGAAGCCATGTGGGGTGATATTAGAGGGAGAATGGAAGCCATGTGGTTCTTTTGATAGGAGACTGTTAGAGCTTTCTGGCACATACTATGTACGTGTTTTTAGAGATGTGACTACATAGTTCCAGTTTGTCATTTAATAATATAAATGTTAGCACATATCGTGCAGTTGATAATTTGTAGAAAAATCGAAAGGCTTTTAAATATCTAAGTTCACAGAGTTTTTGCATATGTGTGGTTTTAGTAAAAAAGCTTCATTTTTGTGTTCAATTATTCCAGTGTATATAAAACCTTTATTTGGAGTAAATGCCAGAAGTGTCTAGCAGACCATAATACTAAAGAACAATACAATCTTTATTTTCTTTTGCTCACTGGAGTGTTTCCCCTAAGCCAGGCAGTTTCATGATAGCCCTAGAGTAGCTTCGCAGAAGCCACTGGCTCACTCAGAGCCCAATTCTCTGCATAAAAGTAACTTAGTACTTATGCCCCTACCAAAGAATTCTCAAGGAATTATTTTAAGGCAGCCTTCTTCCTTGCCTGAAGTGTCTAGCATTTGAAAACAGATAAAGGTTTTTAATGGTGATCCCAAATGTTTTATACTTCATTTTAAGATGTATTGTAATCATTCCAAAATACAGCTTTATTTTTAGTGTCGAGAGTCAAGTAGAATTTAAAGGCAAGGAGGCTTATGAAATTATTAGATTTCATACCTAATATTTTAAAGCTAACTTTTAAACTAAGATGTCTCTACTTTTATTAACAAAGAAGTGGAGCTATCTGGGACTCCAGAGTTTCTGTAGAGATCACATATTGAACATTAATCTACCATATGCTACAAGGAGTCAGAAACTTCATATACAGTAAAAATCTTATTAACTAAATTGCTTTAAAAATAGTAATTTCTTAATGTATTCAATTAAAAACTCCTTGCTAAGTTCTGTGGAAACATCCTAGTGCCCTTTCTTGCTCTGGTCAGTACCCCACCATTGGATGTGCTCTTTGAGCTTTATTCAGAGGCATCAGTCCTCTCATTTAGGACTGTAGGTGAATAGTAAGAATTTAAACTAATTATGTGCTGAGTCACAGAAGGTTTTTAAAACTTAAATTCCCAGCTCGTCATATCCTTTCCTCTTTGTTCTGATGCAGAGTGTAGGAACACACAGCCTCGGCAATTTAAAGTTAGTTAAAATCGAGGGTTGTACAGTCCAATTTCAGTCGGTTGATTTGGGCCATGCATGTTCTTTCACTTTGTCAACCAAGTACATGCCATGGTTTTGAGATCTGGGCTTCATTACTTATGTCCTTTTTAAAACTTTATCACTCCTCTGTAGACTTGCTCTGTCTGAATTCAAAATATTCTAAGGCCAGATGAGGTACTGACAGTTCTTATACTAGCATGTAATGTGTGCCAGGAACTGTTCTAAGCATTTTACATATGTTACCAGACTTAATTCTCAACCACCCTACAGGGTAGGTGTTAATATGTTCTTCATTTTACAGAAGAGGAAACTAAGGCCCAGAAAATAATTTGCACCAATACCTGAAATTCAACCATGGTGGTTTCAGATTTGTGCTCTTTACCGCTATACCATACTGTGTCTCCAGTATAGTGTGGCAAAATAAAGTTGGCATGATCCTGTTTTGAAATGTTGACTAAAAATTCTTAAATTTCTCAGTGCCACACTCAGCACAGAGCAAGTAAGAAGTGGGACTATTCTACTCAATGGAAATGATGGGATATTTTCCCTAACACCAGACATTGGGGTAATAGTTCCTGCCACAAAATCTATCTTCAACAAACTGTCTTTTATTTTTAAAGGTGATTAGCACTTTTCCCTTAGCAAAATGTGTTTGCATCTCTCATAACTGAGACAGGTACATTTCCCTATTCATATAAATGTCAGTCCTTACCCTTCCCTGGAGTTCTGCGTACTTTCTCTTCAAGAATACTATAATTCTGTGCTCACTTCAGCAGCACACATGCTAAAAAATAATAATGTAATTCTTATTTGTCACTAAACAGAGTAAGACTTCATTTACTCAGAAGTTTACAGAATCCATGCTGTAATTTGATTACACTATTCCAAACTAAGTCAAAATTAAAAGATAGCTTTAGTTACTTTATATATAATATGAAGATAGATTCTTTGGGTTTATAGTCATCAATAGAAATCTCTTACAAAAGGAAAATTACCTAACTGGTAATTTATGTGAAGAAATGTAAAGTTTTTCTCTTCATCTTCCTCATATTTTTAGTCCTAAATAGTATCCATTATTACAGGTTTTTTAAAAAAAATAAAAAAGTGGATTTTTCTGCTCTTAGAACTACTACTGTCTTCAGTAGATTCTTTCTTTTAATTGATAATAAAAAATTTGCCTTTAACCAATGAAAATTTTGACTTTAAAGTGGAAGTGAGGCAGAAATTAACTTATGAAAGAATCTATATGAAGGTGATTTATTTAGGCTGCTTTAATATAGTATTATAAGACATTTAATTTTGTATAAAATATAACTATAATAAAGAAGTAACTTATTTTTAGCAGAAATTAATATACAAATGGATTTCTCTTGGTCTTTTCTTTTTCCATGTCACTATCATAATTGCTAAAAAAAACCACTTACCACTTACTACTCTTTCATATCTAAATAGTTTGAGACATTAAAATACCTCTTCAATAAACTTTGCCACCTCCCATCACAACTTATTTCTGTGGTTTTTTTTTTTAATACACATAGCTCGAAAAACAAAGAAAAAGATAAAAGGAATTCAGCAGGCCACTACAGGGGTCTCACAGGAAACTTCTGAAAATTCTGCTAACAAGACAATAGTTCCTGCAACATTACCACAACTCACCCCTACCCTGGTGTCACTGCTGGAGGTCATTGAGCCAGAAGTGCTGTATGCAGGATATGACTGCTCTTCCCCAGACTCCACTTGGCGGATCATGACCACACTCAACATGTTAGGTGGGCGACAGGTGATCGCAGCAGTGAAATGGGCAAAGGCAATACCAGGTAAGGTGCAAACGGGGACACAGCTAAGACATATGTTTTGTATTTTCCTTTTTCAAAAAATTATAGTTGCTATTATACAATACTAGAGGCAGGTGCACGAGTAGGCCTTCCTTTCCCCGGCTGCCGGCACAGGCTTCCCTCGCAGCCCCGGCTTCATCCTGAAGGACGTCCGGTCTAATTAGCATATTATGCTTTTATTATTATAGATTGTATGAGTTTCAGGTGTACAACATATAGTGATTCTACATTTTTATACTTGATGATATAGTCACTATGATATGTCTAGTAACCGTACAAAGTTGTTAAGATATTATTGACTCTTCCCTGTGCTGTACATTACATCCTCATGACTTATTTTGTAACTGGAAGTTTGTACCTCTTATTCACCTTTTTCATCCATTCCCCTCCTTTCCTATGGCAACTACCGATTTGTTCTCTGTGAGTCTGTTTCTTAAACAAAAACATTCTGGATCCTTAATCATCATGGTCCCATGGTGTTGTCTTGTTCCTCATCCTAGTTATAGGAGAGTCTATAGTTAAGTTTTACACTGCTTCCTGCTTTTCAGATAGGATGATGTAACATCACAGAATTAACAGGACTTACTCAAAATTCCTTTTACACTTAAGTAGGAGAAAAAATATATAAACTATTTCTTAGATTTCAGTTCGTTTTCCTTCATTGTATCATTTTAAAAATACGGTTATTTGTAAAATTGGTAAAAACCAGACATGGTGACACTGTCAAAATGGACTAAAGTAGAATATTTTAAGCTCCCTGACTTTACAGCTAGAGGGGAATTGACAAGCTCTGTTCACACAACCAGAGACAGAGAAGACTAAAGAGACTGACCTTTTCTCATCCCTAGACTGTCAGAGGAAAGAGGTAGAGAAAGCGGGAGAGTTTTTCATTTAAATTCATTGAGTAATGTCCGCAGCCAGGACTCTTGGCTTTCTCTTTCACTATCCTATATAATAAAAGGGTAATATGCAAATCGACCGAACAGCGGAACAACAGGTCACTATGACGTGCACTGACCACCAGGGAGCAAACACTCAATGCAGGAGCTTCCCCCTGGTGGTCAGTGTGCTCCCACAGGGGGAGCAGGCTTAAACCATCAGTTGGACATTCTTAGTGCTGCCGTGGAGGTGGAAGAGGCTCCCACCCCCGAGTGCACAAATTTCATGCACCGGGCCTCTAGTTGAGTTTATATTTACTTAAGTAGGCAAAAAGTGACAAAAACTGGCTGCTCTGAAGGTTTTGAACATTGAATGCTATTACAGAGCACTGAGGGCTTTGATCTTCACATGTCACCAAGGGAGACTGAGCAGCTGGGTGCTACATGTCCCTGTCTGTCAGAGGTCCCCCAACAAGGCTAGTTCATATCTGGTCTTTGGCAACTACAGCTTTTCCTCACACCTTTATTTCTCTTAACTTAGGATTCAGGAATTTACACCTGGATGACCAAATGACCCTACTGCAATATTCATGGATGTTCCTCATGGCATTTGCCCTGGGCTGGAGATCATACAGACAATCAAATGCAAACATGCTGTGTTTTGCTCCTGATTTGGTTATTAACGAGTAAGTCACTTGTGAGTCATTTTCCCTGTGTTCATAGGATATTATCACCAGCTGATGTTTTCCTGATGGACTGTTATGTGGTGATCCTTCAGGAATGAATCAATTCTACCAGGTATCATGGAACTGGGAAAACCTGAAGAGTTGTTTATCAATGCTAAGGCAAGGCAGGTATAACAGAGCGAATGTACAGGTGGCATTGTTACCGTCCCAGGATATTATTTAAACAGTGAGCATCTCTGGGTTGTAAAGTCTATAGCAAATAAAAAGGAATCCTGAGTGCATTGTTTAACCAGCTAACTGCCACGCGTCCAAAACGGAAACCATCCCCACATGCCATGATATTTTGAATTTAACTAAAAAAATCAATTTGCAATGAATATTATAAAAATAAATATGTTACTCACAATTTGGGTGTTCTTGAATATTTTCAGCTGAAAATTCTCACGAAAAATTATTTTAAAGTTGGTCAGGGCTGCCACTTAGGGAAAACATTTTTATAGATGCACATGGTGTGTGGGGAAGGTCTGCCGCTTGCATCTACAGATGTTTATGGCGTACAATGGGTTAATGACATAACCCTATTCCAGTAAGAAAAAGCACAATACAGTTCATGTTGCTCCCGCCTTCCGCAGGAACAGGTGAGGCATCCCAGCTGAGGGGTGGAAAGCACAGATCCAGGAGAATATTTAGCTCCTCGCATGGCAAAGCTCACCAAGTTTATTACTTAAAAAGAACATGGGAACAAAAGTTTGTTTTTTAATTGGGAGAGATAAAGATTTTATAAATCAGCTATTCTCTGGCCTCCTATGCCTGTGCTGCTCTCTGTGAAGTGTTTCAGACATCCGTTTCCCCTTAATTCATTGCAGGTGTTTCCTACCTAGTTTTCTGCCTCCCATCTGTCCACCATCACATTGACTAATTTGCTCTTCCTTAAGGACAGTGTGCTCACATCTCGTATATCCGCAATGCACAGATGCTGTCAGTGTCTCCTCACCTGCCACCCAGTACACTCAGTGTGATTTCTGTCTTTCCAGACCTGGCCTCTCTCCTTCTCCTTCACATACTCATCATTCCCACTCAAGATGATACATTTTACAAACACACCAGCTTATCTCCTTTATTCAAACACACACCTATGGTCTGAGTGGAGTAAATGAAGGGGGGTTATATGAAAAAAAGCTGGATATTTCTTTGTGAGTTCTGAGAACTCAGTATTGACAAGGGTTAAAAAAATACTGAATTCTTAAACCACATCATTAGAATAATAGTGCCATTGCTTGTGAGTCGAGCATCATCAGGAGTTTGTGTTCAGAACTGGAGGCCATATTAAAAATAACAGTGACAACTTTAAACATGTCCAGAGTGGCAAGGAGTTTGAAAATTAACATTAGTTGATAAACAGGAGACTTGAAAGCAATGAGGATAGCCTGAAGAGATATTCTGTGAAGATAATGCAAACACATTGTTTTTATCTCTTGGGTGTGCCAGGCACAAAAATAATGGGTAGAAGTTATAGAAAAGCATCTTTGAACTGAGTGTTAAATGGCTTATGATGTAGTAAGCTCACATTAATCTAAGTTTTAGTGGAGACTGGATGATACCAGCTCCAGATATTGTAAAGGAAATTCTGGGCCTTGTACAAGAAGCTGCAGGTAGGGTGGTTCTAGATTCAGGACACATGAGATCATTGCAAGACCATGTATCTGGCATGGTAAATAGGAACTACCTAAGCAGAGAGTTCAAGTTTTCCCTTTGTTAGGCCAGCTGCATACAGTTTGTCTAAAAAACCTTGTTGAGCTATTGAATTAAATGTGGTGCTGTTTCTCTATTGGTGACACTTACTTTCTAGCACAGTATTCACTCTGTGTTATACAACAGATGATGCCCCTGCTAACATTCTGATGGGGAAACCACATGACCCAACTTATCTTGGAGAGCCATGGTATAACATGTGACGGAGGGGAGGAGGGGGAGTACGGGCCACATTAGCACGGAGGACCTCACTAAATAGCTGAGCAGGAAACAGAACCAACTTTTTAAAAGGGAGGGCATTCCAGGTAGAAGAAATGATTGCAAAGGATGGACACAACTTTGGTGTATGTGAGGAATTGAGAGAAAGTCACTGAGGATAGATACTGTGTGAGTTTAGGGAAGTGGGTGGGGACCACATGGAGAATTTTGTAGGCCATTAAATAGAGTTTAGATTTTATTCTAGGAGCAAGAAACCTGGGGAATGTTTCAAAAGGAGGATAAATAACATGATGGAGAGACTGATTAAAGGAGAACAACAAATACTCATCACATCCCATATGTGTTCCCTGGTGCTAGAG
Source organism: Eptesicus fuscus (assembly GCF_027574615.1). Lineage (NCBI taxonomy): Eukaryota > Metazoa > Chordata > Mammalia > Chiroptera > Vespertilionidae > Eptesicus > Eptesicus fuscus. The sequence goes on along the minus strand of NC_072478.1, from coordinate 82,071,537 downwards.
CAGAGAACACGACTAACAAGGCTCCTCACCTTAACTGCGTGCACTGTAGTTGGGGAGACACAGATAACCTCCAAATAAAATTTCAGATTATGGTAGAGTTTTTATTAAAGAGATGTCTATTTCAGATAGGGTGGCTCATGGCTTTGGGAGGTGTCATCTGAATTAAGACCAGAAAGAAAAGGACCAAGCCTCACAGTGAGAAACAAGAGGCATGTGAAACATATATGCTCACTCTGTATTCCAAGGAAGGGCCATATCCCTGTCCTCCACTGACAGGCACTGCCATGTGCTTGGCCAGACCAGTTCTCCATACAGACACACTCTCAGGGTGCCTGTGTCAGAGAGGAAGTCACCTTCACCGTTGCCAAAAAGAGGACAATTCAAACCACTGCATAACCTGATTGTGCCACTTACATTCCTCACACAAAGTAGGTATCACAGAAATGTTTTATCAGTGTCCAGCTCTGTTGGAGGGTAAATGGCTTATACGAACAATAGCTTTGAAGAAGCCAGTCTGACTTCACATCCTCTTTTTGTTACGAGGTGGGAAGGCCTCCTCCCCTCTTCTCTTAGCTCACTGTGTTTCCCCACTCCTCTGGTCTCTGGGATAGGCAGATTTGGGGGTCAGAAAGTATACATTCACGTTCGGACCATCTGTGTAGCTTGTAAATGTTTCTCATCATTGTCCTTAGGTCAGAGAGTTGTAGAAAATACTTTTTTGAAACAGCCAACTAGAATTATTTTTTTACTCTACTACACTGTAACTGTCAATTACAACATATTAGAAGCTAAAAGAGAAAAAGATGCCTCACAGAAAAGGAATGCTTAATTCCTATTGGAGCATTAGGAAGGTGCCTCTTACTAAAAGCAGATTTTATATTTGAAGAGTCATAGAGCTCCTGTCATCACTTTGGCAGTATACCATTCATGTCTGATTTATTTTATCATATTAAATAACTTTTTTATCTGTTAAGTCCAAGATCACTTTCTGTCAAAACTTTGAAAAAAATACACACAGATCTTGAAGTATTTTTAAATCTGTGAACTGGACACAGATTCAGGCTCTTGGTTTCACTTAAGAAATTAGGAAACTTTAGGGATCTGTTTGAAAATCGTAGATGTGATCATGGTTGTTGAGAATTAATTTGGTACCTTTTGTTAGGAGAACATTCAGTCACATAATTCTGTCAGAGGCAGATATGGGGTCTAAGAAAGCCTAGATTCGAATTCCAACCCTCTGCATAACTATATACAGTATCACTCATAGTGGTCTTTAGAATGGAATGCTATGAGAAAAAAATGCCTTTTGATTTTTAAATGGGTAGGATCTAAAGCTATGTTGTCTAGTTGGCAATATTCAGATGCTACCATAAAACCTTGATTTAAATGAGCAAGTGTTAATAAGTCCTGTAGGAGTAATAAGTTCTAAAAACTTAAGTAAATAAAATAATACATGGAGTGCATGATGGAAAAATAACTTCTTCAATGTAAAATTACATTGTTCAGTAGTCTCTTTATATGCTTTAGATCCAGGAACAAGTTTAAGGAAACTTCTGATCTGTAGGGAATTAGCATTAATCGTAATAGTTAGGTTTTCCTTCATGGAACAAGCACTATTTAGTTCTAATTCAAACACTGACGTTTGTCTTTCACAGGCAAAGGATGTCTCTACCGTGCATGTATGACCAATGTAAACATATGCTATATGTTTCCTCTGAGTTACACAGGCTTCAGGTATCTTATGAAGAATATCTCTGTATGAAAACCTTACTGCTTCTCTCATCAGGTTTGTAAAACACTGTTTACTTCTATATGAAGCATGAAATATAGAAATAAAGGTTTATTTGTATATATAGCACTAATACTTATATCAAATATGTCCACTATTTCCTGCTAGTCAGATAGGTTTTCATAAATGTAAACTTTTAGAAAGGCACAGCCTATAACATACACCAAAATTAATAAGACACAGATGTCATGGAGAAATAGAGGTGTATGAGTTGCACAGGGGTATCTGTTGGTCTGTAATGTGTAGACTTCCTCTTTCCTGTGACCTTCGGATAACACCTCTGTAGGAGGCATGGAAAAAGAAAAACAACTGGAATGATTTTGGTTTTTCTACTACATTGTAACTTTGTCAAAAATTTTACTTATACAATGAGTACTACCATGTATAAGATATTATGGGAAAAAGATTCATCCTACACAAGGTGTGTGTGATTACTATTAGAGGACTGGTTAATGCAGCATCCAAGCGGGACTGTTGGGCAGAGGTATTCTATCTAGAAAATGACAACAAGAGTTTATAAAACCACCTTGAAAGTTTAGATAAAGTTACTATATATAAACTTTAGTGAGGCTAATTTCACCTAGCAAGTTAAAACTAGATAGCTTTTGAAAACTACAAAGTATTTTGTCTATATTAGTAAAATTGTGTCATTTTCAGTAAGTGTGTGAACCAGTTGTTATTGTAAACTTTAGACTATTCCAGTAAAAATTATATATCAAGTTAATGTTTATAAAATACTGAGATGATGGATGAATAACTTTTTCATATACAAATAAGTAAACTTGTAATCTTTTAAAAGTCTGTATTCTTTAGTAACTGTGGTTTCAAAGTTGTCAAATAACTTGAAGTTATGGATGTTGTACCTGACTAAGCTGTTGTAATTCTTTGCTCTACAAAAAAATTGTTTTATGTTCTTAGATTTAAGGAGTATTAATAATAATCAAGGCTAGAAAAATTTCCACAACCCCTTAAAAAACCTAAAGGTAAAGATCATCGCTAGGGACTCCTTTCAGGTTACCAATGGCAGTACACTTGTTAAAGGTGTGAACTGGGTGTTATTTGAGCAAACAGTGATTAAGGGAAGAGCTCTAAAACAATGCCTTGTAACTCAAAATTTTCATGTCATAATGAACATAAAAAGAGCATCTGTACAGCATAGCACACTGAGATAAATGAATGAGGCCACTTGCAACCAGCATAGCAAATCATTATCTTAACACATTGATAACCCCATTCACAGTATACCAGCTGAAAAAAGTTCTGGTTTAACATAATCATCAGAAATCCAAAATGAAAGGTGAAAGAGAAAAGGAATTATACGAAGAGAGATAATGGCTAAAAAGTTTCCAGAATTTTAAAAAGACACCAAACCCTATATCCAGGCAGTGCAATGAATTCCACATAGTATAGTATATTAATAAAATCCAGCTGTCTGAACAGCAAAGTTAACAAGAAAATCACTGAACAGGAGAGAAAAAAATATCTTCAAAGGATAAGGAATTTAACCAAACAATAGCAACTGAAGAAAATGGAATGATGTTTCTAAAATGCTAAATGAAGGGACTTCAGTTTTAGTTCTGACAAGCAAACAACTTCGAAGTTATCCTCACAATAAGGAAAAGCTGATCAAACTGAAAATCAGCAACTTTTCTTAGATCCATCAGAGAATTGATATTACAAGGCAAGCCACAACCTCAAAATCTGTAGAGAAGCACAGCCAGAATGAGCTTACTGGAAGAGAAGCTACTGGAGCCAATAACTGGTGGTAACACTTCAGTAATTTTGATAACTCAAGAGCTTTTGGGACCCAGTATTGGCAGGGGGCTTGTCTCCCCATACTTTCTTGGGGTTTACCTCCTAAAGCCACCCAGGTTCCCATGGTGAAGACCTGAGAAAAATCCCCTCATGTTTTTGCGTGCTAAGGGAAACTGCTGTAACAGCTTTATCTGACCTGGGGAAGTAGATAATTCCAGCCCCCTCTACCTTTCTATATCATGTAAGAGAAGGGGGAAAAGATCCAGAAACATTTCTGAGGGACACAGCCCAGGGACCAAGGCTACTAAAAAGATTTAATCATAAAAGTAGTAAACATACCACCTTACCACCATATGATCAGAGTTCCAGTGGGAAGAACTGAATTACAATGGAGAGAGCTGCAGAATACAGATATTTAAGAAAGACAATAGGGGGCGGAAGAAGGGGGAATAAAAACAAGGAAACTGGAACCTCTTGACACCCACACCAAACATTTAACACAGCCTAGTCCCTAGCCAGATTAACATAAAACCTCACATAATTTCTAGCTTTTCCACAGATAGGAATAGCCACCTGTAGAGTCAGAAATTATACATGGATTTTCAACTGCAAGGGGATCCGTACCCCTAATTCCCACATTGTTTAAGGATCAACTGTAGTTGTCAATGCAAACTCTAGGGCAACCACTAACAACAGTTTTATTTATTTTTCATCACCATTTATCCCCTCTATGAAAAAAAAACTTTGAGAAGAAGTAATAATTGAATACTGAAAGGAGAGAAAACATGTCATATGAAATGCTCAATGAAAACTAGAAATAGCAAAAAAAGAGGGGAAGACTAAAAAGGAAACGAACAAGTGCCAAGAGCAGATAATAGCTACAAACATGGCAGACAGGGACTCAGCTATATCAGACAACTGCTTTTCAATGTGAATGGTCTAAACATACCAATAGTCTATTTTTTAATTTTTTGTTAATGGAGGCTCAAACAAAGTTTGCCACTAAACTTTGTATATAATATTACAAAATGTACTTAGGCAAAAGGGAAGTAATGACATTTTTAAGAACGTTAAAAAAAGTGGTAAAAAAAGAAAAAGTGGTAGATATGTAAATAGATTTAAACTAAACTTTACTAAATAAAATAACAATAATAATGTCTTCGGGGGGGTTAAAAATAGAACTAAAGTACACATTAATTACATATAAGCAAAAATCAGAATTTGGTAAATTAAGACTGGGTGTTTAAATTTTAAGTATGACAACTAGAAATACAAAGTGTATATAACGTACCAAAACCAAAGCATTAGGGGAGAAAGGATAACATGGTAAGAAAAAAACAATCCAAAAGAATGAAAGAAATGAGAGGAGCAGGGAAAAGCATAAGAGGAAGTAACAGATGGCACAAATAAATTCAAATATATCTATAATTTCACAAGAGGTATATCTAAATAAAGATATTTAACAGCTTAAGTAAGAGGATATACTATGCATGGTATAACCCAGTAATGGCAAACTTTTTTGTAAAGGACCAGATGGTATATATAGTCTCTGCATATAGTCTCTGGTATAGCTACTCAACTCTGCCCCCTGTGGCAGGAACACAGGTCTGGCTGACTGCCAACAAAAGATTATTTACAAACACAGGCTGCAGGTGGGGATTGGGCTGTGAGCCATAATTTGCTGACCACTGCTTTAACCAAAAGAAAGGTGAAGCAGCTGCATTACTATCAAAATAGACTTTACAGCAAGAAAAAAAAAAGTTCTATATTTAAAGATACTCATTACATAAAGCATTCTATTCACCAGGAAAATATTTGTAAATATATGGCCTCTAACAACATAAAGCAAAAATTCTGGAAACTACAAGGTTAATTTGGGATGGATGAAATTCTTTTAAATGTAAATATAAAATAGGGATTTTCCCATAATTATTTTTAGAATTCAGGTAACCAGCAGGAAAGAAACATAAATAAGCAATCACTATTTTACAAATTAACAATAATTAGATTACCTGTAATAAAAGTAATGTATAAAATTAACATATCACTAAGGGTATGCTCTTGTCACTCCTGATTAAGTGGCCTTTATTTTTGCATTAATATGGACATCTTAGAAGTGCCAAGTATTGCTTTATGGAATCAAAACATTTTCATATGTGTTCTTTGGTCTAATCCTAATCAAAATCCTGTGAGAATAATACTCCACATTAACAAATAAAGGATAAAAATCATATGGTATTCTCAAAAGATGCAGAAAAAGCATTTGACAAAACTCAACATCTATTTGTGACTAAAAACTCTCAATAAAGTGGGAACAGAGAGAACATACTTCAACAATTAAAGGCCATATATGACAACTCCTCAGCTAGCATCATACTCAGTGGTAAGACACTGAGCTTTTCCTTTAAGATCAGGAACAAGGCAAGGATGACCACCCTTGCCACTTTTACTCAACATAGTATTCCAAGTTCTACCAGAACATTAAGACAAGCAAAGGAAATGACATCCAAATAGATAAAGAGGAAGTAAAACTCTATTTGCAGATGACATAACATTATATATAGAAAACCTTAAAGGCTCCACCAAAAAACTGTTGGAACTGAAAAAAATTCAGTAAAGTAGCAGGATACAAAATACAAAATAAAAAATGCAAAAATCTGGTGCATTTCTATATAGTAATAACTAACTAGTAGAAAGTGAAAATCAGAAAATAATTCTGTTTACAATTTCATCAAAAAGAATAAGATACCTAGGAATAATCTTAACCAACGAGGAAAGATACCTAAACACTGAAGACTGTAAGGCATTGATGAAACAAGTTGAAGATTGATGAAACAAGTTGAAGAGGAGGCAAGTGGAAGGATATTTTGTGCTCCTGCATTGAAAGAGTTAATATTCTTAAAATGGTAATTTATGACAAAGGAGCCAAGACTATACAATGGGGAAAGGACAGTCTCTTCAATAAATGGTGTTAGGAAAACTGAACAGCCACATACAAAAGAATGAAACTGGACCACTATATTACACTACACACAATTATTAACTTAAAATCAATCAAAGACTTGAATGTAAGACCTGAAATGATAAAACTCCTAAAAGACAACTTAGGTGGTAAGCTCCTTGACATCAATATTAGTGATGATTTTTTAGGTCTGACACCAAAAGCAAAAATAAACACGTAGAACTACATCAAACTAAACATCTTCTGCACAGCAAAGGAAACCATCCACCAAGAAAAAGGCAATGTGCCAAATGGGAGATATTTGCAAGTCATATATCTGGTAAGGGGTTAATATCTAAACTATATCAAGAACTCATACAACTCAACAGCCAAAAAACAAATGAAAAAATAGGCATTGGATCTGTATAGACATTTTTCCAAAGAAGACATACAGATGACCAAGTACATGTAAAGGTGCTCAATATAATTAATCATCAGGGAAATGCAAATCAAAACACCAATGAGATATCACCTTACACCTGTTAGAGTGGCTATCATAAAAAAGACAGTAACAAGTGTTGAAGAGGATGTGGAATAAAGGGAACCCTCCTGTACTGTTGGTGGGAATATAAATTGCTGCAGCCACTATGGAAAATAATATGGGAGTTCCTCAACAAATTAAAAATAAAGCTACCATATGATTCAACAATTCCACTTATGGTTCAACAATTCCACTTATGGGAATTTCTTTATCCAAAGAAAACAAACAAACAAAACTAACTTGAAAATATATATGCATCTCTATGTTCACTGCCAAATCATTTTACAATAGTCAAGATATGGAAGCAAGATAAGTGTCCATCAATGGATATATGGATAAAATGTGAGATATTTATATTCAGTGGAACATTATTCAGCCATAAAACGAATGAAATCTTGCCATTTGTGACAACATGAATGGACCATGGAGGCATTAGACTAAGAGAAATAAGTCAAAGAAAGACAAATATCAGATTATCTCACTTATATGTAGAATCTAAAAATGAATAAGAACAAGCTCATGTATAGAGAGCAGACTGGTGGATGCCGGAGACTTAGGTTGGAGAAAATGGGTGAAGTGGGTTAAAAAGTACAAATTTCCAGCTATAAAATATAAGGCATGGGGATATAATGTACATCCAGCATGGCCACTATCCTATCTAATAAAAGAGTAATATGCAAATTGACCATACCTCCGCTACACCCACAAGCCAAGCCCACCAGCCAATCAGGAGCAAATATGCAAATAAACCCAACCAAGATGTCTGCAGCCACAGAGAGCAGGAGGGAGGCTTGGGTTTCCCCAGCAATGGAGGAAGCCAAGCTTTCCACCTGCCCTTGCCGGCCCAGGCCTCCACTCAATGCTACCAAGTTTCAATGATAGAAGATAAATAAATCCCAACAAAAATGACAGCAGCCATGGAGCTGAAGAGAGCAGGAGGCTAGGGTTGCCCCCGGAGATGGAGGAAGCCAAGTTTCCACAGCCCTGGCCTGCCTTGGCCTCCTCCGCTCAAGGCTACAAAGTTTCAATTATAGAAGATAAATAAATCCCAACAGAAATGGCTGCCTCCACAGAGCAAGGAGAAGGCTTGGCTCTGCTCCAGGCTACAAAGTTTCAATTGTAGAAGATAAATAAATCCCAGATACCAGGGCCTCTGCTTGGGTTGCCTGGGGGCGTGGCTGGCCTGCAAACCACCACAGGCCCCTTGCCCAGGCCGCCCCACGCCCCAAGGGAACCCCCACCCTGATCCGGGACACCCTTCAGGGCAAACCAGCTGGCCCCCACCCATGCACCAGGCCTCTATCCTATCTAATAAAAGTGTAATATGCAGATTGACCATCACTCCAACACACAAGATGGCTGCCCCCATGTGGTCAAAGATCCTGCCCCCATGTGGACACAAGATGGCCAGCAGGGGAGGGCAATTGGGAGGGACCAGACCTGCAAGGGAGGGCAGTTGTAGGCAATCAGGCCAGCAGGGGAGGGCAGTTGGGAGGGACCAGGCCTGCAAGGGAGGGCAGTTGTAGGCGATCAAGCCAGCAGGGGAGGGCAGTTGAGGGGGACCAGGTCTGCAAGGGAGGGTAGTTGGGGGCGATCAAGCCTGCAGGGGAGGGCAGTTGAGGGGGACCAGGCAGGCAGAGGAGGGAAGTTGGGGGTGACCGGGCCTGCAGAGGAGGGAAGTTGGGGGTGACCGGGCCTGCAGGGAAGGGCAATTGGGGGAGACCCAGGCCTGCAGGGGAGAGCAGTTAGGGGTGACCAGGCCTGCAGGGGAGGGCAGTTAGGGGCAAACAGGCTGGCAGGGGAGCAGTTAGGCCTATCAATCAAGCTGGCAGGGGAGTGGTTAGGGGGTGATCAGGCTAGCAGGCAGAAACAGTTAGGGGCAATCAGGAAGACAGGCAGGCGAGCAGTTGGGAGACAGCAGTCCTGGATCGTGAGAGGGATGTCCGACTGCCCATTTAGATCGGGCCTATCAAAATGCATTGCAGTCGGACATCCCTCGAGGGGTTCCAGATTGGAGAGGGTGCAGACTGGGCTGAGAGACACCCACCCCCCTCGTGCACGAATTTCATGCACAGGGCCTCTAGTAAGTTAACAGTGTACTATATATTTGAAAGTTGCTAAGACAGTTAATCTTAAAAATTGTCATCACATGAAGAAAAGTTTTATAACAATGCATGGCGCTGGATGCTAACTAGACTTATGGGTCATTGTATAGTATGAACAATATGAATCGTGTTGTATACCTGACTTACATCATTAATAGCTAAATTTAAAAAGAAATTAATTTAGTGAGAAAGAGTAAGAAACAAGTCCACAGGGCAAGTAAGAATTAAGACTTCTTGCTCCTAAACCCATGGCTCTTCCTCTATGCCAGCATTTCCTAAGGTGAAGTGAAGTTTGGGAAACAGCTGTTTCTCCTCTCTGGAGACTGCGTAATTATCTCTCAGAAGTTTGAAACTCAGAAATCTGCCTCAAATTGGATTAAACATTTAGCTTTGCTTAAATTTGGACCATCAGATCCTCTTTTCCTTAGCCATTAACACAGAATCAAAGTTCCTAGGAATACACTTTGAGAAACTTCGCACTCTACAAAAGTCACAATTGCTGTAAGATTAAGTGAAACCATGGTTAACTGTCCACTAGTATCAGTTTTTGAAGAGTAATATTAAAAAATTTATTTCACACCAATTTTATGATCCACAATTCATGAGGTATTTTCTATATTTCTGAGCACATAAGGGAAAGCAAATATTTCCTTCCCAGGAGGGAGGGAAGGAGGTTGGTGTGTATACACACACACACACACACACACACACACACTGAGTGGCCAGATTATTATGATCTCTGAACACATAATAATTTGGCCACTCAGTGTACTTCTCTTCAGTACCTCATTTATTTGATCAAAGATACTATAAATCGTGCACCTGATCAGTTTTCCCCTTTGCACTGGCTGATAGAACGCTCAGGGCAAATAGGTGGTTGATCTCCAGCAAAAGTCTAGAATACTTTTGGTACCCATTTGAGATACAAATACACTGAGTGGCCAGATTATTATGTGTTCAGAGGTCATAATAATCTGGCCACTCAGAGTGTGTGTGTGTGTGTGTGTAGTACATAAAAATCAGATTTCTCTTTAGATTAGAATCATATCAATTCAGTGTTAATGCATTAATTGGCAAAATGCATTGCATGATTTTAAGGTTCTAAGTGACTGGTGATGTCACATATATTCCAGGATGTAACTGGTGGGATAAACACTGTTGTTGACGTTTTCATTGTCTAACTAAACTGAAGGGCAGGATGGCAGGCACTGTATTATTTATTTGGTCTTCAAGCCAGCTTTGTGAACTAGAGAGGAAGATATCAGCATGATTTACCTAAAGTTAAGGCCTCCAGTTTCCCATTAGCCCCTATTCTCTTGGCTTCGGTTTCACGATCCTTTGAAATGCTTATGTTTTAATCGAGTGCATTAAAAGCATATAGACAATGTTAAGTCATGAAGTATGCTATTGATAATAAATGCCCTACTTGCTTACATGAAAAGTTATCACAAGAAGGTTATTGAATTGACTACATCTTAATCTTTTAGTTCCTAAGGAAGGTTTGAAGAGCCAAGAGCTGTTTGATGAGATTAGAATGACCTACATCAAAGAGCTGGGGAAAGCCATTGTCAAGAGGGAAGGGAACTCCAGTCAGAACTGGCAGCGGTTCTACCAACTGACAAAACTCTTGGACTCCATGCATGAGGTAAGTGTCAATCACAAAGCCAAGTGTCAAAAACTGTCTGGGATATAAAGTTGTGTTCTAATTAGTCTATGTAATTATACACCGATTTATTTTCCATTTGTGGATACTGATGATGGTTTGAGTTCAGGCTGTGACTTCAGTTCGGCCCACAGTTTTCCTGAGGCCAATTATGGAATTTCATTTCACCTGGTCATGTGCCTGTAGTGTCCTGATGCCAGTACAGAATTCAACAGGTTTTTTTAAATATAGAATTCCCTGGCTTTGCTTGATTAATCCATTAAATTAGAATATGTCTTTCCTGTGTTATAGTACTGCAGTTCATCATGAAACACTTAATTCCATATAATTCTACATCCAGTTTAAGGGATTTAAGAGGTCTTTGGTACCTGAGTGCTAATTTATTTAACTAAACTTTTTTTTTTTTACTTGGGGAATTCCAGCAGAGATTGGGTATATTCTATCTAAGTCAGATATTTAAAAAAAACGAGAGAGAGAGAGTGAGAGAGGCCAACAAGCATGAGATGTTCCAATTGATAGGATTTTAAGGCTAATCATTACCATATCTTCTCTTGTAGGTAGTTGAAAATCTCCTTCACTATTGCTTCCAAACATTTTTGGATAAGACCATGAGTATTGAATTCCCAGAGATGTTAGCTGAAATCATCACCAATCAGTTACCAAAATATTCAAGTGGAAATATCAAAAAACTTCTGTTTCATCAAAAGTGACTGCCTTAATCAGAAAGGTTGCCTTAAAGAAAGTTGACTTTATAGCTTTTATTGTACAAACTATCATTTATCTTATAGCGGTTATGTTGTTTTATTTTTATTTTTTGTTTATGTCTGATGTTTTTGTCTTGTTTTAAACACGCACTACATGTGGTTTATAGAGGGCCAAGACTTGGCGACAGAAGCAGTTGAGCCCTCGCTTTTCAGTGATGGGAACAGTAGGAAGTGATAGTTGGTGGATCCCAGAAATGAGAAACAATGAGGTGGGGTCATCTCCTTGTTGGAGAAGGATGGCACTCTAACCACCAGTGCCCAAAGTCTGCTCAATGAACTTCCTGCTCATACTTATCACAGTTGGCTAGACAAAATCTTCTAGACTTTTTGTTGGTGTATTTGCCCTGTATATTTAGGATAAAATTTTTTGATTTATGCATGGAAACCTGAAAAAAAAGTTTACAAGTGTATATCAGAAAAGGGAAGCTGTGCCTTTTATAGCTATTGCTGTCTGGTTTTAACAATTTCCTTTATATTCAGTGAACTACGCTTGCTCATTTTTTCTTACATAATTTTTGTATTCGAGTTATTGTACAGCTGTTTAAGATGATGGGCAACTAGTTCATAGCTTTCCTAAATAAACTCTAAACATTAATCTTCTGTGTGAAAATGGGTTGGTGCTTCTAAACTGATGGCACTTAGCTATCAGAAGATCACAAAAATCGACTCAAATCTCCAGTATTCTTGTCAAAAAAAGCTCACATTCTGTATATATTTTCTTCAGTGGAGGATTATAGAGGTTGTGCAAATTAACCACCCTAACTGGTATCGAGCACCTACCTGGTCCAAACCTGCAGGGTAAACCGTAGATGATGGTTGCAAAAAGACTAATTTTTTTAAAAAACACAAAAAACTACCAAGAGGACCTGTCTGCACCTAATGCCCTATCCCTGCAATGGTTAAATGGCAAGAATGAGTTTCCCGTCATTCAGGACCTTTTGTTGTAGTTTGTATAACTTCTTAAAAGTTAAGATTCCAGATAACCAGCTGAAACAAAGCTGAGGGATTTTAATCAGACCAAGCGATTCCTCTCACTTTACCCAAAAAAACGAAATCTCTAATGTGGCAGAAGTGGCTAGACACCCATTTTCACATTCCCATCTGTCACAACTGGTCTCCTCTCCTGGTGGCTCAGGGAAGCTCGGCTGCTGCTCCCTGTGACTTAGGCTGCGAGTGAGGCTGTGTGTGTAAACCACACCCGCCCAACCCTGTGTGCCATGGAGTTTAACAAGTCTTGTGAATTTTTTTCCTCACTGTTGAGAATTAATCATTTTAAACGGAATAGAAGCTGTAGTAGCCCTTTCTGTGTGCACCTTACCACCTTTCTGTTAACTCAAAACTCCTACTTATTAAGCCACAAGAAATCCGATTTCTATTCAAGGTGGCCAAATTATTTGTGTAATAGAAAACTGAAAATCTAACATTAACAATATGAAACTTCTAATATATTTTTATATTTAGTTATAGTTTCAGATATATATCATATTGGTATTCACTAATCTGGGAAGGGAAGGGCTACTGCAGCTTTACATGCAATTTATTAAAATGATTGTAAAATAGCTTGTATAGTGTAAAATAAGAATGATTTTTAGATGAGATTGTTTTATCACGACGTTATATATTTTTTGTAGGGGTCAGAGAAATGTCGGTGGATAACCTATATGATTTATAGTGTGTGCAAACATTCATACAGGACAGGCAGCAGTGGTCTCAAACACCAAACGGGTTTGCTCCCAGGGAAGAGGGAGATGGAGACTGGCGCTGAGGCTCCCTCCCGCTCAGATCATAGATCACAGAGGGTGTAACCCTCTGCCTCCCAGCATGACCACCCTCATTCCAGCGGTGAGTCTGGCTGACTAAACCGGCCCTTGCGCTAAAGCGTATGAGCAGGAGCCAGCAAGGTGGTGCTCACACATGGACAGGCACCAAAAGCGGGGTTCCTTTCACAGACAGCCTCACCAACAGTGTAATAAAAACAGAGGCTTGAGGAGTTTGGCAATAATATGCACAGAGGTACCAGCAATATGTAAATAATGCAGAATCTCATAGGTTGCCAGTAATACACTAATTCCTTTCTATCCTACAAGAGTTCATTTCCAAACAAAAATGAGGATGTTTATGTTTTCTTTGAATGCTTTTTGAATGTTTTTGTTATTTTTTCAGTATTTTGGAGAAATTATTTAATAAAAAATGTAATAATTTGCTTTTTGAATGCTCTCTAAAAGGGAATGTTCCTTTTGTAATGGTTTAATTTGGTTCAAAGTATTTTAAGGTTGTTTGTAACCCAGCTGGATGTGAAATTTCGGGTGCCTAAGAAATACCACTTGATTATTATTATCAATGACAGTGTTAAGAATCAAAAAGAACTTCTGAAAGATAACTTATTCACTTATAGAATGTTATATGGTTAAAATCAGAAAGCACATCAGACATTAATTATATTTTAGTCCCAGCATCCTCAGCTCTTAAAAAATAGAGGTCAGTGAAAAAAAATGATATGCTCACTTTGTTGTTAAAAAGAAATCAACTGACATTCATAAAACTATAGGAGGCTGTACATTAGACAGAAAAATAAGCTGTGCCCTTTTTGAATATCTGGAAAGGAAGTTATCTTAATTATGTTGTTCCTCTGAGTGTAATTATGGATTTAAGTGAGGGAAAAAAGGAGGTGCTATTTGAAAGTAGCTTCATTTTTGGTGTATGTGGTATCTTGCCATCCGAAGCTATTTAAGTTGGTAATGTCAGTGAGAGTTGGTGACAGGCCTAGGTGACTCCCAACAACCCCTGAAAAGTATTTTTAATTACTGGGGGAGAAAAATTACCCTCTTGGTGTTTTTAGACCTTGCTGTGGGATGCAAGTGCTTTTGGGGTATATATACCCAATTGTCTAAGACTATGGGAGGGGAACCTAAAAGAGTATCTACCTTCTCCTGAAAAAGAAAATGCCATCCCCAAAGGAAAACTAACAGGGTCAGAGTCTATGGAGAGCTTGGTAATTAGCACAGGATTGATTCTGGACATGGAGATAAAGGAAAGCCAAAAGCCAACCTCACTTCAGAATTGGGGGTGGGGGGTGGGGGGGAGAGACAGTTCCAGTTTTACTTATATATACATCCTATTATCATTGAGTCTTATCATTTTAGTTCTCTGTTAAATACCCTAAACTGCATCTCCATGGAACGAACAGTATTATTGCACTTTGATCTGTCAGAAGTCTAGAACCATGGCAGCCCTCAGTGGCCTTCGAACTGGGTCGGTCATTCAGACAGTAGCTATAGATGAATGTGTGTTTATGTGCCTGGGTTGAGAGTTGAAAGGGAAAATAAATCAGAGTGTGAGGAGGACTCTTGAACCACTTGGAGTGGAAGTTTCATCATTTTCCTGACTATTACCAGTCAGCCTGGTCCAGCAGGATCAGTGACCAGGTCTTTTGGGAAAGGGCCAGCTCCTCACTAGGAAATGAGTGGAAGGAGTTTATTTTCTGATGGAAGGCTATATGAAAAGACCCTCCTCAAGTAACTTGCTTAACTACATATAGATTCAAGTGTGTCAATATTCTATTTTGTATATTAAACAAATGCTATATAATGGGGACAGATCTATATTATACTGTGTATGGCATAATTAAGAAGCTTTTTCATTATTTTTTATCACAGTAATTTTAAAATGTGTAAAAATTAAAACCAGTGACTCCTGTTTAAAAATAAAAGTTGTAGTTTTTTATTCATGCTGAATAATCTCTAGTAAAAAAAAAAAGTCTTTTTATCTACGCAGTGAAATGTCAGACTGTAAAATCTTGTGTGGAAATGTTTAACTTTTATTTTTCATTTAAATTTGCTGTTCTGGTATTACCAAACCACACATTTGTACTGAATTGGCAGTAAATGTTAGTTAGCCATTTACAGCAATACCAAATATGGAGAAACATCATAATAAAAAATCTGCTTTTTCATTATGTGACTCCAACATGCTTCTGTAGAACTCATGCAGTTCCAGTTTCCTCCTTTTGTCCTCCTTTTTCTACTGAAAGTAGTTATCACTTCAGATACCTTCAGATGCTAAAGTGGACCTTTGAGTGTCGGGGTAACAGTGCGTGCATGTTAGTTTGGCATACATTCAAAAAGAGCTTAACCCTGGTGCCACAGGCCCGACTGTCCCGTCCATGCCTCAGATGGTCACGTGCCAATTACTAGAAGGGGGCTGAGGGAAGGCTTCTCCAAATTCAGCAGTCTATCACAAAAATGGTATTTGTGTAAACAAATGTTATCTAGCCAAAATTCTTACCTTATTTTAAAATGAATTATCACAAAAAAGGCATAAATATTTAGTGAATGTCGTAGCAATGTTGCACAACTATTCTATACAAGCTATTCATTTTTCCCAAAAAAGATACTATCTTCGGGTCATATCCATGAATTAGGTAATCTAAAACTTTTCCTATAAATACTCGCTTCTCCACAAAGGAAAAAAGCATTATGGCTGAAAAAACAAATTTGACATACCTACTATCTGATAAAATATTGAAGACAGAATATGAGTAAGAAAAACCCCATCACTATCCTCCATCACTTACAGTATGTGGTTGGACATGTTGTGTACAAACCTCCTTCCCAGTGTCTTGGGTACATTACAGAAATACCAGATAGGGCCCAGTATGTATACACATTGTTACTTTACCATTCACTTCAAGGGTTACTCTTACATCTGTAGGACACCTTCATACATTATACCAGTTACTCCCCACCCAGTGGATGAATGAAATGAAAACAAGTGCTGAAGACACTAACTCCATTTTATAAAAATATTTTTCAAAAGGAAACAGGTTCAGTGTTTAAACAACTGGTTTCTAGCTGCTAACTCCCACCTAACTGAAGTCTGAATAGAAAGTCTAATGAGACCATTTACCATATGTCTCTGGTCTACAAGCTTCCCACGGAACTGGTGTTTTCTGTTTTTAAATTTCATTGTTTTACATTTACTGAGCAATTTGTGCCAGATATCAAGTTTTTAATATAGTATCTCATTTAAGCTTAGCATTCTCTAAAGTACAACTGTATTACTATTAGCATCATTGCATTTCTCTGAAGAAACTTTGGCCTAAAGAACTGAGTAACTTGCCTAGCGTGGAAATGGTAAAGTAGGACTTTTTCTTTTAACATGGCATCTGGCTCTCAAGTCCATGCTCTTAAGCACCACTGAGAAATTATTAATATGAGGCTCCAAACCAGGTTCAATGAACTCATACTAAGCACTGTGTGTCAGGCCTTTTGATCTGATTTAATCTAATCCCTTTTGCTACGTATTAGTTTTGATCTCGTCATTTAAACAATGATATTTCCTCCTCTTAAAATCCTGTGTCCTATCCTCTGGAGATATGGGTGGTGAAATATAGTAGCTATCCAGAAATAACAATACTCTTTGGTTTTATCAAATACACAATAAGAAACCTGTCTCACCACTACCCCCAGGAAAGTCAACACACTGATTTCTTCAAGCGAAGCAGAGCATATAGGCTACATTCAAAGGAAGGAAAAAAGATGTTTATAAATAAAAACTGATGCAGAATTTATTCTTAGTTTGACAGAATAAAAAAAGCCAGACTTTGGGTGTAGAAACGAGGTTGAGAATACAGAGGCATTTACACTAGCTGAATATTTTTTTAGACCTTCAACTAATCTTTCCGACTTGGTAATAAGTAGCTTTTAACAGCATTAATAACTTTATAGCAATTTCTTTGATGAAAATACCCAGCCTCTCTTGTTGTATCAGGCTTCTGTTTTCTAAAATGAAACCATACTTTGGTAGGGAAACATTTTAACTTTATTTGGGTACAGACATGTTAATCTCCAAACAAAAGAGTTCACCCAAAAACCTTCCCTCACTTTCTCCATTATTGTCTTTAATAAGAGAAAATATACAATCTACTCATCTATACCTCACCAGAACTAGTCAACAGAGTATGTGTACACAATGTAAGTCATTTACATTCTATGAGTGTCAATGTGGCACTTTATGAAATGCTGTCCGAGTATACCCGGGGCTCTGCTGGAAAGAATAGAGGCCATCCAAAAACATTAGGACTTTTGCTATGATTTCATGGATAAGAATAAAACTCTTTCCAAGTGTGTGGGGGGAGGAGGGAAGATGCTACATAAAAACCAAACAAGGGTTAATGGAACATGAGACTATGTCATAAATATTTCCTGACCAGTTTCTCTGCCCACACTGTGGCAGGCATGCCAGACGAGCAATCTGAAGAACACTAAGGCAATACTAAAACTTCAAAGGTCCCTGCCCACAAGATTCAAAGATGCTCATCAATTCTACTCTAGTGTATCTATGAAATATGTACACACAACAGCAAACACCCAAATGTTCACAACAGCCCGGGAGTGGAAATAACCCAATGTCCTTCCACTGATAAATACAGAAACAAATTGTGGCATGTTCATACAATAGAAAATAATAAAAAAAAGAGATAATGATGTATACTATAATAAGGGTGAACCTCAAAAACATCATGCTACGTAAAGGAAGTCAGACACAAAAGACTATATATTATTTGATTCCACTTACATTAGATGTCCAGAAAAAGCAAATCTATAGAGAAAGAAAGCAGGTCAGTGGTTGCCTATGGTTGGGGGTGACATTAGGGCTTAAGTGAAAATAGACTTGTGGGAACTTCATGGGAAGATGGAATGTTCTAAAGCTGGATTATAATGATGGCTGCACAATTCAGTACATTTAATAAAAACTTTAAACTGTACACTTAAAGTGACTAAATTTTATGGTATATAAATTATATCAACTACGTTTATTTTTAAATATCTATTTTAAAAATATCAGGCAGACAAGCAAACGTTTAATTGCCCTTCACCTGTATCAGGAGCTGACACAAAGTATGTTAAATACATACAGGCAGGTGCAGCTGTGTTTCAGGAAAGCCTCTGAGAAGACGTCTTCATTGTGTGGATGTGGAAGGGTGGGCTGAAGGTTAGCAGCTCGGACGGACAAAGGCTTACTCATTTCACAGTAACAGATTTCCCTGATAGTTAATGAGATAATGTACTCGCCCTGAGATAACAGCCATGTACAAAGAGATCGCCAACATGACAAGTAAACAAACTGCTAGCACATGACTGCCCATTTTAAATACACAAGAATGTGTGGCACACATACTGTGTTATTAGCTGTGAAGCCCTCAGTAGTTACAACTTTATGAGACAAATCTGAGTTCAAGTCTTGCTTCTGTCACTTACTAAGCCTGCAATCTTGGGAAAGTTCTACAGCCATACCAACATATTAAAGGAATGTGAGAATTTAATGAGATAAGCTATACGGAAGCTGCTTAGCTCAGTTCCTATTATACAGCAAGAGCTGCAGACATGTTAACTGTTTTTGAAATCCTCAGGGAAATTTAAGAGAAAAGGGACTTTTTTTTTCAGTGCTCTTCCCAGAAATGTATAGAAAAAGTCAACGTGAATAAGGAAGAGCGATATGAATACAGGGACTGTATACAAATTTCCAGTTTCACATACTCTGATTAATAAAGGTCATGCATAGGTCTGGGGCAGGCTGTTATGTTACCGGCCTACGTTTTCATTATCTCTTCTCATATTCCCAGCTGTCAGGCCTTGGCAGGGGTCACCCAGAGGCACTGCACATTCTTTCAGAAAGCATCTTACATTTCCATCTAGGATCTCAAAGCACAAGATGAGCAGCGCCAAGGCAGTGGAGATCAAAAGAGAAGAAGGAAAGTTACAGATTTAGTTGAACTAGTCTTTTATACAGAATTTTTTCTGGTCAATAAGAATTAACAACAAAGAAAAGGAACCATCCTGTTCATCTTTTACCCCACATGAAGTTTCCCCAGGCTATCGCTATAACTAATGCATATAAATATGAATTCAATTTCATTAATTAACATTAATGAGAGGAAGATGATCTGAGCTGAAGGCTAAAATTATATCTTTGTATATACTCAAAAGAATTGAAAACATGTCCACACAAAAACGTATACAAATATTCATAGCAGCATTATTCATAATACTTAAAAAATGGAAACATCAACTAAATGTTCATCAACTAATAAATGGATGAATAAAATGTGGTAAATCCACACAACAGTATTTGGCAATACAAAGGAATGCTACAAAATTTGCAAATATGCTAAATGAAAGAAGCCAGTCACAAGGGACCACATATTTTATAAGTCAATTTATACCGGGTAGGGCAAACAGGTTACAGTTGCTCATATGGAAAATAATACAATAATTAATAAATAACTCAAGAGTAAACACTTTAGCATACTCAGCTGTAAACCTACTTTTGCCCAATCCTGTATTAGGTGTCCAGAATAGGTAAACAAGGCAAATCTATAGAAAAAGTAAGATTTGTGGTTTCAAGGGACCGTAGGAGGAAATATTGAAAAGTGAGCATTTAATGGGTACTGGGTTTCTTTGGGGGTAATGGGAATGTTCTAAAATTAAACAGTTGACAGTTGCACAACTCTTGATTATATGAAAAGCCTTTGAATTGTATATTTAAAATGGATAAATTTTATGGTATCTGAGTTAGAGCTCAAAAAAAAAAAAAATAGGTCACTTAAATAACCCAATATCTATTAGTTAAACTGAATTTGTAGTTCAAAATCTTCCCAAAGAAAACTCCAGGCCGAGATGGTTTCACTGGTGAATTATAGCAAACATTTAAGGAAAAAATAATACTAATTCAACAAATTCTTTCCGGAAAAAAAACAAAACTGAAGAGGAGGAAATATTTCTCAATCCATTCCTTGAGGCCAGCATTACCCCGATACCAAAATTAGACAATTATAAGAAAATTACAAATTAATATCCCTCATGAACATGCATGCAAAAATTCTAAACAAAACTTTAGTAAATAGAATCTAATAATATATGAAAAGGATGACATATTATGACTGAGGGGTTATTCCAGGAATACAGGCTAGGATTCACATTTCAAAGTTAACCAATGTCATTCACAATAGAGGAAAACTAAAAAAACGACCAGACTTCAAACACTAAGACACCAAATTACTATATGACCCTGCAATTCCACTTCTAGGTATATACCCAAAAGAACTGAAAACAGGTACTCAAGCAAATAGCAGCAGCACTATCCACACTGGCCAAAAAGATGGAAACAGCAACAGACCACATGCCCATCAATGAATGAGTGGATAAGTTCATTGCTATATATATAGTACGTGTGTGTGTGTGTGTGTGTGTGTGTGTGTGTGTGTGTGTATATATATATATATATATATATATATATATATATATATATATATAAAATGAAATATTATTCAGCCATAAAAACTAAGTACTAATTCACACCACAACATATGGATGAAACTCCAACACATTATGGTAAGTGGAAGAAGCCAGACACAAAAGGTCACAAATCCCTAGCAAATCCCTAGAATAGATAAAACTATAGATACAGGAAATAAACTGGTGGTTGCTAAGGGAAGGGGATAATGGAGAGAAATTACTTCATGGGTAAAGGTTTTACTTTGAAATTATGGAAATGTTTTGAACTAGACAGAGATGGTGGTTGCATAACATTGTGAATAACCTAGATGCCACTAATTACTTGTTTTTAAATGGTTAATTTTGTTATAGTAATTTTATCTTAATAAATTACTATTTTTTAAAGCTACTAGAATCAGTGAGTTTAGCAAGGTTGCAGGATACATCAGCAAACTACTTATGGCCAAACCAACTTAGCACCTGTTTTTTTAAATCAAATGTTTTGAAATACAGACATTCATTCATTCATGTGTTGTCTAAGTTGCTTCCATACTGCGATGGTAGAGCTGAGTAGTTCTGACAGACATAGATGGCCCGCAAAGCCTAAACTATTTACTATCTGGCCTTTTACAGAGAAGGTCTGCTGATGTCTGGGATTCCATATCAATAGGCAAAAATTAATTTTTCTATGCACCAGCAAGAAATAATTAGAAATTGATATTTGAAAACAATATCATTTACAATGCTTTAAAAATGTGAGATACTTAGAGATAAATCTAACAAAATATGTGAAAACCCTGTACAGTGAAAACTACAAAATATTGCTGAGAAAAGTTAAAGATGATTTAAATACATGGAGAGATCTGTTCGTGTAATAAAAACTTAACATCATTAAATTTCAAGTCTCCTCAAATTGATTCATAGATTCAGTGTGATCACAATCAGAATTTTAGCAAAATTTGGTGGAAATTACAAGCACATTCTAAAATAAATACGTAAATGAATAGACCTAGAATAACCAAAACATCTATTAAATAAAACAACAAAGATCCATGGCTAACTCTACCTGACGTCAAAAATTATTACAAAATTACAGTAATTAAAATGACATGGTACTGAAATAAAAGTGTCCAAATTTCTGTAGACACTGATTGTCCACAGACAATGCAATGGAGAACGAGCCTTTTCAACCAGCGTGTGGGAACAACTGGTTATGCATGTTTTAAAAAATGAATCTGGATCCATACCTTGCACCATATACAAAAATTAACTCAAAATGGAGCACAGACATAAATGTAAAATCTAAAACTATATAATTTATAGACTAAAACATAGGGGAAAATCTGTAGCCTTGAAGTATATACATACAATGGAATATAATCTAGACCTAACAAAAAGGCAATTCTGCCATAAGCAACAACAGTGAACCTGGAGGACATTATGCTAAGGGAAATACGACAGCCATAGGATGACAAATCCTGCATGATGCCGTTTATATGAGATATCTAACACAGCCAAACTCCAAGAACCAGAGAGTACATTGGTGGTGCCAGAGGCTGGGAGGGGGAATGGTGAGTTGTAATCCGTGGGCATAAAGTCTCAGTTATGTAAGACCAATAGTTTCTAGAGATCTGCTGATACGCTATGTACATTTAACAATGTTAATATGTTAGAAAAAAATAGTTTTTCTGGCTCTTAGAGCCCTTCCTGAAGAAAGAGTTTAATGCACAGTGTCGATAAATAATTTGGAAACGCATTCAAAGTGGTGGCCAGGGTGACTTATAAAGCAAAGAAGAGAGTTTTGCTACTGCATATGTTTAGTAACACCTTAGAAAATCTGTGCTTAGCAGGTGTTACAAAACATTATTAAAAGTCTGGGGTAGGGGACTATACTCAAGGGACTGAAATAATAGTAAAACTGTATCTAAATAATGAGTTTTTTCAGATATAGCTAGAACTTTCAATAAAATCCACCTGACAGCTGGCAAAAACTCAAGCCATAATTAAGAATTTTCAAAGATTAACCTATCAATTTAAGTAAATAACACAATAGTATAATTATTCTAATTGCAAACTTCATGAAGTCAAAAATAAACCAAAGATTAAGATAAAAATGCTTATTCTGTATTGAAAGAATTACTTATTAAAATGTCCACACTACCCAAAGCAAGCTACAGATTCAACGCAACCACTATTAGAATACCAATGGCATATTTCACAGATCTAGAACAAATATTCCAAAATTTTATTTGGAACTATATAAAGCTTGAATAGCCTCAGCAATCTTGAGAAAGAGAAACAAAATTGGAGGGATCACAATACCGGATAGCAAACTATACTACAAAGCCACTGTAATAAAAACAGCCTGGATTAGACTATCTACTTACACCACACACAAAAACAAACTCAAAATGAGTAAAAAGCTTAAATTTAAGTTGAAAAACCATAGAAATCCTAAAGGAAAACAGAGGCAGTAAAATCTCAGACATCTCACGTAGCAGTATTTTTGCCAATACATCTCCTAGGGCAAGAGAAACAAAGAAAAAAATTAAAAATTGGGACTTCATCAAACTAAAAAGCTTCTGCCAGCAAAAGAAGCAATCAACAAAATGAGAAGGGAATCCAGTGTATAGGAGAACATATCCACCAATGATACATCTGAAAAGGGGTTAATTTCCAAAATATATAAAGAACTCTTACAACTCAACACTAGGAAGACAAACAATTCAATTAAAAAATGGGAAAAGGACCTGAATATGACACTTATCCAAAGAGGACATACAGATGGCTAAGAGACATATGGCTAAGAGACATACAGTGAATATGACAGATGGCTAAGAGACATACAGTGAATATGACACTTATCCAAAGAGGACATACAGATGGCTAAGAGACATATGGAACAATGCTTAGCATCACTAATCGTTAGAGAGATGCAAATTAAAACAACAATAGGTATCACTTACACTTGCCAGAATGGCTACCATCAACAAAGCAACAAACAAGTGCTGGTGAGGATGTGGAGAAAAGGGAACCCTAGTACAGTGTGGTGCAGCCATTGCAGAAAACAGTATGGAGTTTTCTCAAAAACTTAAAAATAGAACTGCCTTTTGACCTAGTGATCCCACTCCTGGGAATATATACTAAGAATCCCAAAACACCAATCAGAAAGAATATATGCACCCCTATGTTCATAGCAGCATTATTTACAATAGCCAAGATCTGGAAACAGCCCAAATGCCCATCAGTAGGTAAGTGGCTAAAAAAGCTGTGGTACATTTATTTACACAATGGAATACTATGCAGCTATAAAAAAGAAGGATCTCTTACCCTTTGATACAGACTGGAGGGACCTGGAGATTATTATGCTAAATGAAATAAAGACAGCCAAAGAAGGACAAATATCATGATATAACATTATATGTAAAATCTAATGAATAAAATAAATTTCCTGACAGAGTGAGGTGTTTTGTAAGAGGTTTTGTTCTATGTCTACAACATGGGAATAAGGCACTGCAATAAAGATGATCCTGAAAGGACTCAGTTTCTCCTGCCAGTATGGGGAGTTGGAAATAGATCTGACAGTAATAATATCACCAATAATGGTCATTGTCTGGAAAAGAGCCGACGGCCTCAGCAAGGAGGTAAAACCCTCAATACTGAAGGCAGGTAAAGGGCCAACTACCTACTAACATCCACTGAGTGTTCAGCATTCCATTTTTAAAGAAAAAAAAATGTGCCTCCCCTGTTTACACTTCAAATCCCAAAGTCTGTGATGTTAGCAGGGGCTCTTAAGGTCAACACGCTGAAGCCAAGCTCCGAGCACCATAGATTTACATGCACTTCAGAGCCAAGGCCTCCATTTGCGTTAATCACTGAGCCCCAGGGTTTAGCACAGAGATTAGCGTTTTATCAGTAATATTTTTAAAATTAATGCTTGATGAATACCACAACCTGTAATAATGACGCTGAGCTCTTCTGTTCTCCCACCGCCCCCTTAATGGGTCCAGCAGCCTAGGTGGTGGGAGGAGCAGTAGTGGCCTGGCCACCCAGCTTCTCCAAGGCTCTGGGCGAGCCGCTGCCCCAGATGCCCAAGAGGAAGGTCAGCCCCTGCCTAGGGGGCAGTGAAGGAGGAGTTCAAAGAGGTTGTCAGCTAAGCCCACTCCTGCCAAGGTGGAAATGATGCCAAAAATAGGCAGCAGAAAAGGATAAATCTGCAGAGCAAAAAGTGCAGACAAAAGAAAAAAAGAGCAGCAAAGGGAAAACAGACAGAAATGGCTGAGAAACTCAAGATTTACCTGCAGAAAACAGAGAAACAAAAAGCAAGGAGAGGTCAGCTTCTGATGAAGAGAAAGAAGCCAAGTCTGATTAATATCATACTCCAGGTCTTACTGCTCATATAATGCAGAGGAACATTTTTATCAACTATTTTGTAAACGCAAGTTTTTTTCATAACTCTAGAAACATTTTGAAGGAGGGAATCCCACTTCATCCCATTTTTAAGTGTAAATACTGTTTTTAAGGTGAAATCATTTGCTGGCTGTGTTTTGGTCCAACCAGAAAACAGTGGGGTATTGAATGTGGGAGCTTTGTCTTGGGTGTCAGCTTAACATCCCGCCGATGCAGGTAGTTTATATCCTATAATGCAAAGCATAGGAGGTGGCAATTTGGAGTCAGTTGTGCATTCAATGTGTCTTAAACAATTTTAAATTACTTCTATTCCCATGGTTTTAGCAGAATTGTTTCCTCAAGAAAACCACTCCTTGATCGTGGCTCTCCCAGTCAGAATTTCCTGCATCTGTAACATCTTTGGTGTGGTAGTCATTTGCCTAGTAACTCTGTTAACATGCTGTGAAAGATTGAAAATTTGATTGTAGACTATATGATATTAAATTGTGAATTAGTGGGACTTCGATGTAACAACATATCAACATTTGAAGATATTGGTACCTGATATTCCGTTAAGGAAAATTAGCCTCCGAATTTTAAACTGGAAAGTCACTGGGATAACTGCTCAGAAAAGAATCACCACTGCATGACTTTTTCGGTTTTTGGTACATGTGTTAAGAATTGTGTATAAATTGAAATGTGTGTGTACTTATGCTTGAAACAACTAATAAAATCTCTGTGGAAGAATAAAAAATTTAAAAAAGTGTTACCAATCTACTTTTGTATCTACTTATAAAAGTAGTAAAAGGAGAGAACTTTTTGAGATATTTTTCAAGCTCCATTCTTTTTTTTTTTAATCTTCACTTGAGGATATTTTTATTGAACTTACGAGAAACATCGATGTGAGAAACAGATCAGCTGCCTCCTGTCAGAGCCCAATGGGGGATCGAACCTTCAACCTAGGTGTGTGCCCTTTTTTGTTATTGTTAATCCTCACCGGAGGGTATTTTTTACATTGCTTTTTTAGAGAGTGAAAGGGGAGGGGTGGAAGGGAGGGGGTGAGAGAGAGAGAGACATGGATTGGTTGCCTCCCACACGCGCTCAGACCAGGGCCTGGATCGAACCTGCATCCCAGGTAGTTGCCCTTGACTAGGAATCAAACCCAAGACCCCTCGGTGAGCAGGCCAACACTCTAACTACTGAGCACACTGGCCAGGGCTCAAACTCCATTCTTAAACATTCCCTGATTATAGTCACTCTTCTGAAAGCAAATAAAAATAACTACGAAGAAACACCACAGAAATCGGCCATCGTTTTGCATCTTGGGCAAAGGATCAGCTGAGATCAATTAAATGACCTTATTGGCCAGGCTGCCCACAGGAAGAGACTGGTTCTTCTCTTGACCCCATGATGCAGAGCGTAGGATAAAACCATGTGTCCTCAGGTTCTACGGGCAAGCTGGCCAAGTGTGTTTCCTAGTGTGTACCTCCCGGGAGAACAAAACGCAGTGGTGTACAAACACAAAAAGGCGAGAGCAGAGGATACATTCCAGTTGTTTAGTCAACAGGTCATACCTCTGGTGGGAAGGGCGTCCTCTGGTCGGGGCCCCCACCACTGTCGGGCGATGCAGCAGCGGGTAGGCAGCACGATGGAGCCCCGTGAGAACGGCGAGTGGGAACGAGGGGGTCTCCGGCTCCACCACTTACAAGCTGTGGGCTTCGGGCTCTTCCTCACGGAGCCGTCACCGCGGCAGGCTCTCCCTGCCAGGAAGAAATGAACGTGTGTCCGTGTCAAACACCTGGCACAGAGAGCACATGGTGTCAAGCCCTCACCTCTGAGAGGCAAGCACAGGGGATACTGTAATAACCGGGTGTGGTGTCAGATGGGCACTACACTTCTCAGGGTGGTCACTCAGTAGGTCATGGAATGTGCAACCACTGGTTTGTACGCCTGAAACTAATGTAATATTGCATGTCCACTGTAATTGAAAAATAAAACAAATTTCAAGTTAAAAAAAAAAAGGAAGAGACTACACCCATGCGCACACAAGCTGCCCACAGAAAAAACGCCATAAAGGTTCCCCAAGGATGCCCAACGTAAACCAGGGAGTGGCCCTGCCCTTGGGGAGCCTGCAGTCGCGCACTGGAGGTGGGCAGCGTGGTGGCCCCTAAGACTGTAGCCGGGCAGGCCCACCTACGCTGAGGCCTGGTCGCCAGGGTGAGGCGGACGGACGCTCTAAGCACCTGGGCAGGGACTTCAAAATCAGCTTAAGCGATACATACGAGGAAAGCCGTCCCCAGAGAGGAAGATGTTGCGGCTGGAACTGGGGTTCTCGCAGGGCTGCTCTGCACACCTCAGCCACTGCCACGGCCTGGCTCTCCGCGGGCTGCCACGTGCTAGCCCGTGAGCGTGTCAGCGGCGCAGAGGGAGGCCTCCTCCCATAAGGCCTTGCGAGCTCTGTACTTGCCTCTCATTGGCCCAAACTGGCTTGGGCCCGCCCACCCCTCAACCAATCAGTGCCCAGAGACAGCCGACTAATCATGATTGACTAAAAGCTTCCTTCACAGGTGGAAGGGATGGTTGAGAGTCAGCCTCAGTGTCTCCTGGAAAGCACTCATTCGATCAATATTTCATAAAGGAATGGGTGGAATAATGAGTGGCTGAATCTACAATGGGATGGAATATGTGTTCTTTTTAAAGGGTTTTTTTTTTCCTTTGGAGGGTGAAGGGAGCTGCTTTTGATTTGAGTTCCACATAATTAAATAGACTCACCTGAGTATACTTTAAGTGACTTTATTGGAAAGTTATCAGCAATTAAGCACCGAGCACCATTAATGTTACTAAGCAAGTAGTCTGCGTCAGGCACTATGTGGAGTGTGACTTGGGTGTAAAAGCACAGGATTTGGAGTGCAGTAGGCCTGGGTTCAAATCCTGACCCTATCCTTTACTATGCATACAATCTTGTTGCTTAACCTCTCTGGGTCTCAGTTTCCTCATCCACCAAAACGAGAAACCACAGTTCCGACCTCGTGATGCTGTGAGGATTCGGTAGTAAGCCCTGTGAAATGGTCAGCACACGGAATGTTTAATAAATGCTAGCCATTACTATCACTCGTAATAAATCCGTCCTGAATCAGCTTGTTTCATGTAAACTGTGCATGAGGCTAGAAGAGGAAAGACATCTGTTCTCTGGCCAATAGTGTGTACAGTTCAGCAAATGGAATGACAATCCCTAAATAGTCCTCTTATCAGCTGGTAGGACTGGATGGGCGGGCCTTTCCCATCTAAAGTAGAGGCCGCCCACTTTGGGACCCAATCTCTTCCCCCTATTCCCAACATGCAAGTTACGACTAGGCTACTGTTTTAAATCCAAATATTTACCCAAGAGAAATGAAAATATAAGGCTTGTACATGAATGTTCATAGTAACTTTTTCCATAGTAGTCAAAAACTGTAAACAACCCAATAAAGAAATAATAAGAAATACATGATTCTTTAAAACAGTTTATATACCATATTTGAAAATAATAATGAAAGGACTTGCTCTCCCAGATGCTCAGACTTATTATAAAAGTTATAATTATTCAGATATATGGTATTGGCAGCAGGATAGATGAAAAGGCCAATGGAGACTCCAGAAACAGATGCAGACAATAAGAAAACGGGCTTTATTCATGTCAACAGTGGCACTGCAGAGCAGATGGTCCTTAGAATAAATGTTTTTTGTGGGGTTTTTTTATTATTATTGATTTCAGAGAGGAAGGGAGAGGGAGAGAGATAGAAACATCAACGATGAGAGAGAATCATTGATCAGCTGCCTCCTTCACACGCCACACTGGTGATTGTGCCCACAACCTGGGCATGTCCTTGACTGGGAATCAGACCATGACCTCCCGGTTCATAGGTCAATGCTCAACCACTGAGCCACACCAGCCGGGAAGTCCTTAGAATAAAAGAAACAACACATTAGAACAATTGTAAATTCTTGTGATGGTCAGTTTTGTGTGTCAACTTGGCTAGGCTATAGTCCCTAGTCAATCAAAAACGAATCTAAGCGTTGCTGTAAAAGCATTTTGTGGTGTGATTAAAGTCTGTAGTCAGTTAGCTTTACCTAGAGGAAATCATCCTAGATCGGTGGTCGGCAAACTCATTACTCAACAGAGCAAAATATCAACAGTACAATGATTGAAATTTCTTTTGAGAGCCAAATTTTTTAAACTTGAACTTCTTCTAACACCACTTCTTCAAAGCAGACTCGCCCAGGCCGTGGTATTTTGTGGAAGAGCCACACTCAAGGGGCCAAAGAGCTGCATGTGGCTCGCGAGCCGCAGTTTGCCGACCACGATCCTAGATCATCTCAGCCTGCCTGACTCAATCATTTGAAAAGCAGCACAAAAGGTTCTTTTGAAAAATTCCACTTGTGGATAAGTTTCAGCTCCTGCCTGAGAGTTATAGCTGGCCTTGCTGGTGGCCTGCTCTATAGATTTCAGGTTGGACGAGCCAGAGGGAAAGCTTGTCCACAGAATAGTCATGTGCAGCAAATGGGGATAGTTAGGTAAACTGCAGCACCCCCTTAATATAGGATTATGCAGCTATTAAAAGTATGCTTACAAAGTGCTTAACAAAATAGAAATGTTTATGCTGTAATCCTATATAATAAAAACATAGTATGCAAATTGTCCCCTCGACCGGAGTTCTTCAACCAGGGGGTGGGAAGGGTGGGAGGCCCCAGCCTGCAGCCAGTAGCCACTAGGGACCCTGCCAGTGCACGAATTTTGTGCACTGGGCCTCCAGTTTGAAATAACAATGATCAAACTATGTTTTTTAAAAGTGTGTATGGTGTACATAAAGTTCAGATCAGACAAAACTAATCTATGATGTTAGAAATCAGATAGTGGTTACCCTTGAGGGAGGGTTGTAATTGGAAGGAGTATGGTGGGTGATTTCAGGAATGTTGATACTGTTCTATTTCTTAATTCTGGGTGTGGTAACATGCATTTCATTTCATTTGTGAAAATTCATTGAATTGATTTGTGTATATGTATGTGCGTGTGTGGATATATATATATAATGCATATATGTTATATAAAATATATGTTTTCCTTTAGTTAAAAAATTATGGATAGAAGAAAATATAACTGGTGGCTGTCACAACAGGGTGAGGCCACAGATAATGTTTTTGTTTCTTCCTTTTTCTTCTCTATTTTTTTTAAATAAACATGGGTTAGTTTTGTAATGGGAGACAAATATCTAGTTGACCTTAGCTAATTGTAAGTGACAGGCATGCACAATAATTCTTTGGAGTTGAAAGGAAGAAGAACTCAAGATGGGCTGCTGTGATCTGGAAGACTTCTTGGGAGTAGGAGGTGGGATCTTCACCTCAGGCAGGAAGAAAGGGAGGAAAGTGGTTGGGAGTTTGGGAAGGAAAGGGGACCAAGCCAGAGAAAAAATATGAGCCCATCTGTGGAGGCAGGGATATGATGGACAATTATTGCTTCAGTGGTTCAGCGTTCATTCCCCTTCTAGTAACGCCCCCCCCCCCCATATTTCTTAGGAGAAAGAACCCCTCTCCCATTCTTGGCACAAGTGCCGACCTTGACCCTGAGCTCAGAGCAGGCAGATGGTGAGTCAGCAATAGATGGTCATGTAACCCAAGTTAGTCTAAGGTAAAACCCAGGAGTTTGGCTGAAAACTTTGGGACAGAGAGACGCCCTGAGGTACTTTAGCTGATGCAATGTCTGCCTGGAGCTATTGGAGGCCACGTGGGTACAAGGAGGGGAACATCTTCCTGGAAGGGAAACAAAGGCTGAGGTCAGAGACGGAGGGCAGCTCTCGGATGACATCACGGAGCAGCAGGTACCATTCTGAATGCAATTGCATTTCTTGGCCTTTCTACTGATGTGGGCCAATAATATTTTTTTAATTTAAGCTGTTCTGAGTTGGGTTTCTATCACTAGCAACCAAGAGCTGAGTGGTATGGACAGAACACTACACCCTGAGGAGTATTTTATCATGAACTTGTTTACAACTACTAGCTCATAATAAAAAGCACAGCAGATTTTCATCAGTTTTATTATTTACTCTAGAGGCCCGGTACATGAAATTCATGCATGGCGGGGGTGGGGGGTGTCCCTCAGACCAGCCTGCACCCTCTCCAATCTGGAACCCCTCAAGGGATGTCTGACTGCCTGTTTAGGCCCGATCCCACTGGTGGTATTGGGCCTAAATGGGCAGTCAGACATCCCTCTCACAATCCAGGACTGCTGGCTCCCAACTGCTCACCTGCCAGCCTGCCTGATTGCCCCTAACCGCTTCTGCCTGCCAGCCTGATCACCCCCTAACTGCCCTCCCTTGCCAGCCTGGTCGCCCCAAACTGTCCTCCCCTGTCGGCCTGGTCACCCCCAACTGCCCTCCTCTGCAGACCTGGTCATCCCTAACTGTCTTCCCGTGCAGGCTTGGTTGCCCCCAACAGCCCTCCCCTGCTGGCCTGGTCACCCTTAACTGACCTCCCTTGCCAGCCTGGTAGCCCCTAACTGCCCTTCCCTCCTGGCCTGGTCGCCCACAACTGCCTCCCCTTGCTGGCCATCTTGTGGTGGCCATCTTGTGTCCACATGGGGTTGGCCATCTTTGACCACATAGGGGTGGCCATCTTGTGTGTTGGAGTGATGGTCAATTTGCATATTACTCTTTTATTAGATAGGATTCTCTATAGCCAAGGCAAGTCCTTACTGCTGGCCCCACGGCACTCAGCTCCCACTGTCCCCTCTGCCTTGCTCTGACAAACACCAATGAAGAGGAGCCACAGATGTTGAACTACACATGGTCTTAGAGAAACTCTACTCCACTCACCCCATTTATTGATATGAAACTGAGAAGTTTCTTATCATAAAGAAGGGAATAAATTAGGCCGAGGTCTGCCTTGCACTGGTCCAGAGGGGCAATAAGAAAGGGACACAGAGTACCCGGTAACTTGTGAAATGGAAGCTCACAAAATAAAACCCTCTGTGGGCCTGGACGCTCCTGTCCCACGGCCTCTGCAGTCACTGGGTGTGGGCAGGGCGGGGAATGCTCTTCAGTCCACAGCTTTCATGCTCAGGGGTTCAGCCTCATTAGTCAGCCTCAAAGACTCATCTATTTTTATCCAGACAGACACACTGGCACTTGGACTGGGTCCTCGTCTCAGACGCGACTGAACAGCTGGGTAGAGAGTAGAAAGCTCACGAACGCTGGTGCACACCATCTTAAGATCAAGCTCCGGGAAGGGCTCTTGGGGTTGAAAAGCGACAGGGACTGTTCCTAAAACAGTTTGCAGACATCTCTGGGTCAGGGGCCAGCGGCAGTTACAGGTTCCCATATGCTGATGAGGGATAAGATTTAGACTCTAGACCAGCCACTCCCATCACAGTTAGATGAGTGTTTTGGAAACAGTAAAATCCCCACTTCATTTCCCATCCACCCTCCCCCCCCCAAATGTTTTTCCCCTTAGTCACTCTTACCCTTAGTTAGTTGTAAAACAAACAGCAAGGCTACTCTCTCCATTTCTGCTCACGCCCTTCGTTTTGTCTTGCTGGAAAATGAACTGCTGAAACAAGTTACCTTGAAGGAGAAGGAAGGGGTGGGGAGGGAAGAAAGTACTAGATCTAGTTATCTGTTGGGCTCTGTGGCCCTGGACGAGTGTTTATAAGCAGGGTCCAGTGTCTGAAAGGCCTGGGTTCCAATCCCAGCTCCATCAGTAATATGCTTTGTGAGCTTGGGCGAAGGAACTCTGGGCCTTACTTTTCTCATCTGTGAAATGGAGATCATCACATCAACATCACATGGTGCTAACGTGAAATGAAGACAGCTTCTCTCTTTAGTGCTTGTGGACCACAGTCATCCAAAAACCAGATTATTCTTTTCAAAGCTCCTTTCTGACCGATGGTTCCACACAGCACACGCTCTGGCAACAGAGGTCTGAGGAGCGTTCGCGGATCGCTGACCCGATCAACCGCCGTGCCCAGGCTCAACTCCAGACACCCTGGATCCCAGATCTGGACTTCCGTCTTTTATGGCTCTGAGCTGCACTCAGATTTACCAGAAATACATAAATTAAGTAATTATGGTGGCACAAGCCAGGGCCGAGAAAGGGCATGGTTCAGAGCACACAGCTGAGGGGGCCCTGCCTGGGCTGAGGCCCACAGCATCTCCTCCCCAGGTGGGGCATGAACTTGAAGAGTGAGCAGTTGTTTTGCTGGGCTGTTCCACCCACCCACCCACCCCCAACCCCAAAAAATAAACCTGGCTGCTTTCTTGTTTTAAGGATAAAGGAGGTTGGTGAGCTAGACCCTGCAGTACACAGTCTTCCTCTTGGATGAGCTGTCAAACTGGCCCTGGCCCAGCCAGTGCTTCTGCAGAGGAGGCAGCCAACTCTCCGGGGTTAAGTGGGAGTGGCCAGTGAGGGGACGGTTTCTGTCCCACTTTGCTGGTCCTGACAGGATGACCAAGGGACAAGGCCTCCTCAGCAGCTCTGTCCTTCACAGGTGGAGCCTTCTGGGGCTCACGGCTTATGTGTTAGCTCTTCCTTGGAGCCGTTGCTGACCCCTCCCTCCCAGCACCCCGAATGTCTCCCTCAGAGCTCTCACAGCTTTCGTTTTTGTTAATTTCATTTGTGCACATTTCACTAATGCAAACGGCTGTCTTCTCTACAGGACTGTGAGGTTTCAGAGAGCGGGAGAAGGTCTGTCTCAATCACACGTGGAACCCCAGGATTCAGCGTAGCGCCTGGTGCCCACGGGTGTGTGCTGAGTGAGTTGTGTGCGTGCACACGTGGATGGATGCACGCACACCCCAGCCTCTGCTGCTCCTGGTTATAGGAACGGGGGTCGGTCCTTCATTTCTTTGGACTTCGCCTCTCCAGTGACAAAGGGCATGCTTCTAGGTCCCCGAACAACGCCAAACCCCGATTCCACGAGGAGAGGGCTGGAAAGGGCCGGAGCAAGGTCACCAACAAGTCAGGCTCCCACATGCTCTAGGTCTCCGGCAGGGAGCCGGGTTAAAAGCTGTGCCAGGCCGCTGTCTGAGCGACTGAGTCAGCTGCTCTCACACTCTCGGCATGGTCAGAGCCCTACCCTCCCCCACCACCCCCCAACGGGGTTCCTGGTCAAAACCCAAATGGAGGTGTGGCATCCACAGCAGTCAGACAGATGTCCCTGGGAAGCTGTCCACACGAGGCCTGGTCTTGGCCAAAACATCTTTTGTGTTTGGGGCTACACCCTCCACCCTCCCTCCCACTCCTGTCCCTCCTCCCCCAGCAGTGCTGCTCTGAACCTGGGCTGGAGGTTCAGACAGGTCAGGAGTCCCTGGCCCAGCCCCAGTCTGGCTCGGAGTGAGGAGGTAGTCTTACAGCAGACCCGGCAAGTGCCTTGCAGTGGCATTATTTCAAAATGGGGTTTCACAGGTGCCAACTCTAGAAATGCCCTCCTCCTCCTTCTGTGGGCTCTGTGGAGTCCTAGTTTTAACCTGAAGGGATGGCTGATGATAATGAACTAATCTGATGAGCCACCTCCTCTGCTCTCCCCCCCAGCAATTAAGAGCAGTTTACATAAACATTGAAATAAAAACGCACTTACCTATGAATTAGCAGTTCCATGTTCAAGAATCAATATTACAGCTACACTTGCTTTTAAAGTGTAAGTGATCAAGGACAGTCCGTGAAAACTTGTAGTAATAAACGATTGAAAGGAGCTTAAATTTCCACCCCTGGGAGACAGAGTCTATGAATGCCTGTAGTCCCAAAGGATGTGTTTCCATGTAGCCATTAAAGACTGTCGCAGGCAGGTACTGATAAAGAAAAGTCCCCAGGGACATTCCATTTAAAAAGCAAGATGCAGAATAGTGCCATTTGCTTAAAGATTAGCCTCTACTCCAATGTCTGTGTGACATGGGTTGTACTGTGTGCTCCCATAACTCATATGGTGGAGTCCTTTAGAAAGCGTGCAAAAAGAAAGGGAAAGTTTAGGTAAGCATGCACACAGGAGAACGCCGCGTGAACACAAAGGCAGACATTGCAGTGAAGATTCTAGAAGCCAAGCAATGCCCAAAGCTGGGAGCGGGCATGGAGCAGACTCCCCCTCACAGCCTTCAGAGGAGATCTTGATCTCAGACATGTAGCTCTCAGCAGCCCTAGTAAACGAATGCAGCCTGTGTGTGTGTGTGTCACACACACACACACACACACACACACACACACACACACACACCCGAAAGCCTGATGTAGGGGCTGCCTCCAGGGAAGGCGTCTGGGGAACTGAGGTGGGAAATAATTTTCACTTTTCTTTCATGCCTTTTGAATTGTATACTGAGGTTTGGGTATTGCCTTCCCCTACTCCCCCAAATAAATAATTACATGTACAAACAAATAAAGGTGGCCTTCTGGAGAGTACACCCCTCCCCCAGAACACAGCCACCTACCCCCATCTACCCTAGGGGGTCAGGACGCTTTCACCTCTAGTGCCAAGTCTTGTGAGGGGTTGTTGCTGCGAGTGCTGTGCTGCCATTGATGCTGAGGCTTCCACTGGGCTCAAGGAGCGTCCATCGATCCATTAGGATGTCTGCAAGGTGCACGGGGGCATCCAGACAGGAGCTAGCAGCATCTGCAATGCTGCCCTCCCCCACTGTGGGCACAGGGTGGGACTTTCGGGGTTACTTTAGGAGTGCAGAGGGTAGCATGCAAAGAATATTCATCTTCGTGCAACAGGGAGCCCCATTCTTTTGAAGATCTGGTATAGTCTGTGGGTCAGGCAGGTGGCTGCGAAACATGTGATATGATGACTCAGCTCATGCCTGAATCTGGGCCAACTGTGTGTGAAGAAATCCTTTTTCCTTTCTGGAGTAAACGAGCAGATGGATAGTCACTATGTGAGTCACGAAGCCGGAGGCCCCACATGGCTGTGCAGATGGAGACAAATGGGATCCCGTGCAGGAGGCTCCCATCTCCCAAACTGTGGGGTCTGACCCCTGCCTGGCCCACACCTGCTGGGGTGCATGTGTTCCAAGAGGCGGGCTGAGCCCCCACGGCAGAGGGTGGTGTGGAGACGTGGTGGCGTGATCATGGCTGCTGCCAGGACCTTGGCCAGCCTCCAACATAGGAATGATCAGACACTTGGAACAAAACCCAACGTGGGAGAAAGTAGAATGAAGGCTATTCAGTATGTGCCAGGGTCAGTTTAACCCTGTTTCTAAATCTCTCAGGAGAACATGACCACGTGTGGAAATCAGCACGTCAGGTGTCAGCATTGGATGCTGTTGACAGCAGTTTTCTACTTGGTGGATCCTCTCTCTGAGGGATCAGAGCTAAAGCCCTTTAACAAGACCCACTCTTTCTCTGATCTCATACGGAGGTCAATTTCCCAGCCAGCCAATCCAGAATGCAATTTTATTATTATTATTTTTTTAATGGCAGAGAGACATCCCCTCAGAGATCTCTTGAGAAGGCAGGGGATGAGGAAGACAGGGAAAGAAAGAATGCAAGTTCAACTGAAAGAAGTTTGAGACAAAGGTGACTTTGGAGCCTTGAACTCCACCTGTCGTAGACTCAACATGCTAGTAAGAGGCCAGATGATAAACGGCAGTCAAGAGCAACGCATCCGTGTGCAGGGCACTCTGTGGTGTATAGATGCTTATCCACCTCTATGGCTGGGAGGCCAAAGGTCAGCAGAGTAGGGTCCTTGACCCTGAAGGGGTCAGACTCCTACTGTTAGAATCGCAAAGGTGCGGAAAACACACCCTGGGGATGTGGAGGCGGAAGACGGGAAGACGCCCTCCCAGAGCAGGTGACTTTTGTGCTGAGTCTGAAGGGTGAGGAGGAATCTTCCAGGCTGAAAAGGAGAAAGGAGAATCCAGACCGAGAGAAGACCTTGTTCCAAGGCCCCCAGTAAAGGCAGGCAGGCAGGCAGGGAAGCAGGGAGCAGTATGGTATGTGGGAGGGCGGGGTGTTCACGGCCGATGATGCTGGAGAGATGGGCTGGGCTGTGCTTGGCGACTCAAGAGTTCACACTCCATCCTGAGTCACTGGGGAGCCCACACATGTCTCAGCATTGGGGGGAACACTCACACTTCCTGGTGCGGAGTTGTGAAGCTTGAACCAGAGTGGAGGGAGGCGGAGGGGGGGGGAGGCCCGCCAGGAGGCTGCTGACACAGCCCACGGGAGAGATCACAAAGCCTGCATGTGCGCATGTGAGGCCGTGAAAATGAAGAATCGGATCTGAGCGGTTTGGGATTTGGAATGGACAGGACCCTCTTAAAAAGAGGGTTTGGGGAAGGATGATTTTGAGGTTTCCCACCTGTCTGGTGGCATCACCCAAAGCAGGGGACATGGGAGGGGGAGTGAGGTGTTTTGGTCGTGCTAAGCCTGGTGTGTCTAGCTGGAGATGTCCAACAGGCAAGCGAAAATGTGGGTGTGGAGCTTGGGAGAGAGGACGCCGATGGAATATCTTTCTGATGACACATTCCTGTTAAGCTTCCATTCCGTGGGTTTGGCAAAGGCCACTGTGGACAGATTGGTGGGGGAAGTGCTGTTCTGAGGTCCTGGGTGTAGTCTCACAGTCCTAACTGCGAGGCAGCCTTCCTCCCTACCTCTGTTTAGGGACCAGACTGTGCACTGGCTCGTGTGCCTGGCAGAAGGTAAAGTGAGAATATATTTCACAGCTCGAAGCCTAGCATTGAAGTTCCATCTTCTGCCACGTTTTCCAGGCGAGCTTCTCGTGCCGGAAGGACAGACCTCTGCAGAACCACAGAAGGCTCAGGAGCCCAGGGTCCGGCTAGCAAACCGAACCTCACGGTGGGAGAGGAAGGCAGAGGGGGAAGCACCCTCCCAGGAACCCCGTGGGAACGGCCTCAGGAGAAAATCAGCACTAGAAGCAATGGGTGGTTGCTGTTACAGGATGCAGGCCGGCCAGCACCGGGAGAGGAGAATGAGAAAAACTCCCGGCAGAACTTAATAGAATTATCTGATTCTGGATAACTGCAGGGTAACATCATAATGTTATTTTACACCTAACAATATTGTGAGAAGCTTCGGGCACATAGCCTCTGTCGTTGGCACGAGGTTGTTGACTAGACACCATCCCTATGGGTTTGGTTCTCCCCATTCTATGGATGAGGAAAATGGAGGCAGAGAGGTTGCATGACGGCCCATCTGGGAAGCGGTGTGTCTGGGACTGGGCAGCAGGCTGTCTGCCTCTGCACCACCAAGCCACCGGCTCCCCAGCACACGTGGGTAATGGTTGTGCTCCATGGCCCTCTGCACTGCTGAAAGCACTCTCTTACAGGTAATGTCCTGCAAGGTGGCAGTGATGGGGCCAAGCCCGAACCTTTCACTGAAATAACTGTCCACACAGGCTCTGGGGCTCCAAGGTAGAGCCGGTAGCTGGTGCACTGCAGTCCCTTCCACACGAGCCCAAGAAATAGTGTCGAGTGGACCCACCAGCCCCACCTACGCAGGACGCACGGCCTAAAGCCGACCTTTCCTGTAAGGCCGTGCGTGCCCCCAACCCCGCACCACGGCTGCTGAGAGGAGCTGAAATGAAGTGACTCACAGAAGGCAGGCGCGAGTTACATTTCCTGCTGCAAAACTTAAACATGTGAACCTCCGTGCTGCTTTTGCGCTCCCTTTCTTTTTGTCTCCTAAACTCTTTGGGGAACACTCAGAGTTCTATTGTTTGGTTAATTGACAGAACAGCTATCAGTTACTTAGTATGTGTGTCATACTTTGTTCAAGTCTTAGTTTTAGACTTAGAGAAAAGTTGCTAAAAGAGTAAAAATTCCTCAACAGCCTTTACCCCCCATATCTCAAATGGTAGCACTTACTATGTTTGCTCTATCTATCAATCCTATTTTTCTTTAACCATTTAAGATGCTGTAGATCTGATGCCCTTTATCCTTAAATAATTCCTAAAAGCCTGCCTAAAAATCCCGCCTCTCAAAACCACAAGGCGACGATCTATATCATGATGTTAACATTGATACCTAACCTATAAACCTCACTCTGCTTTTTCCAGCTGCCCTATAACGTCTTTTCTAGCCAAAGAAAACCCATGGTTATGTACTGCGTTCACGGGCTGTGTCTCTGCACATCTGGAGCGGTTCCGGAACTCCGGCTGTTTCACGGCACTGACTTTAAACTAACAGCCCGGTTGATTTTGTAGCACACCCTGAGCTTGGGTTGTCCTTCTCATGGAGCGATTTAAGTTATGCACTTTTTAGGAGTGCCACAGAGGACATGACGAGTTCTTCCCACTGCCTCATAGAAGGTACATGCTGGGAAGGATCAATATTGTTGAAATGACCAAACTTGCATATATTTCCTAAAAGCCTGCCTATAAAACCCAGCCCCTCAAAAGACCACGAATAGCCAAAGCAATCTCGAGGAGGAAGAACAAACTTGGCTGAATCATGTTCCCTGCTTTCATATCATACTATCTAAGCTATGACATCCAAACAGTATGGTACTGGCCCCCAAACAGACACATAGATCAATGGAACAGAATAGAGAGCCCAGAAATAAACCCTCACTTATATAATCAACGAATCTAAGGCAAAGGCAGGAAGAATATACAATGGAGAAACAACAGCCTCTTCAACAAGTTGTGATGGGAAAACTGGACCGATGCATGCCAAAAAATAAAACTGGAGTGTTGCCCTTGACTGAAACTGAACCTGGAGTCTTCAGTCTGCTGGCCGACACTCTAACCACTAAGCAACCGGCCAGGGCTCATATTTATTTTGATAATCAAATTGTCCCAGATAGTGCCAGGTACTTTATGCAAATTATTTTATTTAAATCTCAAAACAACTCCATGTGGTGGGCATTATGATTACCCTGTTCTGCAGAGGGAGCTGCAGCTCAGAGATTAACCTTCACATTTCACTGGTGGAATATCCAAACTTCTTGTGCTGAATGCTTGATATCTATGTACATATAATGTATATATATTCCACCCCCAACCTCCCGAAGCCCCTGCCATAGAGGCAATATCTCCCCCCACCCCCTCCTATTTTAAGATGAGAAAATGGGTTCAGAGAGGTGAAGTAACCATTTGCAAAGGCTGTGCGGAGAATTCAGAGACTTATTGGAAATGCCATGTTGTTCTCAACAGATCGCAAGGCCCCTTTAAGATGACTTTCCTTTTATAGATGGCATACTTAAGCACCTGTCTTTTCGCCATTCATTCAATTCTATTTAGGACAAAGGAGATAAAAGGAGAAACTGGCTTTTTTTTTTTTTTTTAACAGATAGCCTGTATTTGTAGCAGTTTCTGCTTTGGCTAAGAGCTACCCTGATTCTAATCAGCACTCAAGCTAGGAAGTGGTGGCAAACCAGATCTTGCCAGAATCCTTGGTGTTCTTGAAAGAGTTTATGGCAAAAGAGTCACTGAGGATTTAATCTCTTAAAGTGAATGCGTTCATTCCAGTAGTTAAAGGCAAACTTTGGTGAGGTTTTTTATAATAATAGAGTCACCTCTAATTGGTTTATGGAAATAGGGATTTTGCCATTACTATGCTCATGTTAATCATGGAACAGTGAAGAAATTATTCATGAATTTGTGAGCCCAGGAAAGTTGCTAATCTATAATAATAAAAGCATAATATGCTAATTAGACCGGACAGCCAAATGACCTCTGTATGTACCTTCCAGACGACCTTCCGGATGAAGCTGGGGCTGCGAGGGCCGAGCCCCTTGCACGAATTTCGTGCATTGGGCCTCTAGTAACTACATAAAGAGAACCCAGAACATTTTGACATTTCATTGAAAAGGAAATGAGTGTATGAAAGCATCAATCATGTCCAGCTTTGAGCAGGGGTGACCATGGGCCTTACAATCACGCAGGTGCCCATTATAAACACAGAGAGTCTGGGGCCTTGTCCCAAACTGACCAAACCTGAATCCTTCGGTTTTACCCCACTTCCCGGAGGCTCCTGATGCTCACTAACATGGGAATGGCCGTGCTGGGCCTGGGACCAAGCTCGGAGCTTGTTGGCGCACAACAATGCTGGCGCCGTGCCAGCCACGTCAGCCTTTAGGCCACTTGACCTTTGCCTTGCCTCCCACAGCGATCACCACGGGAAGAGATGTGGAATTTGCCTGTTCCACTGCCCTTGGGGAACGAACCTGGGCAAGCTCTCGTCTCCGCCCTCCCACGGGAATGAGCAGCAGGGGGAATTCATCATCCCCCAAGTATTCAATGCACAGAATCTGTATATAGTTCTTGGAAGTCCTGAGCAGTTCTGAGAAGCTGCTTTGAAGGGGTGGGAGTAGCGAGCCAAACCTCTCTCTCGGCTCTGGTTAAAACCAGTGCAAATAAACAAAAACCAGCTGTTGATTCACAAAGCAGAGCGCGGCCTGTGCTTAGGAAAGCTGCCTTTATCCCCTGACCGAGATCACTGTGCAGGGACCCACTTAACTCCAGGTGGGGTGTCCGTAGCCTCTCGCCAACTCTGTGCCCCCAGCCTGCACTGAGGCGGAAACCAGTCTAGGCTGTGAACCGAACCAAGTGCGTTGGTCACTTATCACGTCAGCTCCCAAGTAGACGAGGCAGTGGTGTGCTGGTGAGATCCAACCACCAGCCCTTTGGGGGAGGGCGGATCGGTAGCACTTGTTCATTTCCTTGGTGTCAATACTCCCACCGTGGCCAATTTCAAGCTCCCGGCAGCTTAACAACTGATTCAATATTTCTGCATATTTAGCAATTAGCTCTGTGAACTTGCACGATACTAAGAATAAGAGTCATCAGCTTTAGCGGGGCCTGTGCAGGGCGGGGAGGAGGGGTTACTTACTCTGTAGCACAGAGGATGCACCGGGCAGTGCTCTGCGTTGTGAATCAACAGCCCAGAAGAGGAAATCCCTGTCCTGCCTCAGATTCCCACCTTTCTCCCCAGCGTCTGAGCACAGCGACAGGAAGGAGGGCGTGAGGTTTCTCAGGCCTCGGGGTGCTCCGGTTTGCCTTTAGAGAGAACCACCCATGCCACACCAATGGGAAGAAGGTCGAGTAGGCAGAGGAAGTAGAAAACAGTCACTTCCTCTTGGCTCTCCCTGCACCTCTGCGGTACATGTGTTTCAAGGGCAATGGGTAATGTTAACAATACAAAGAGATTAAGTTAGTCTGTGGAATTAGTGGTCAGCCCAACGCACGCCAGTTTCTAAAGCCATCCTTCCGAACGGGCTGGAAAAGTGGTAGGCTGGCCGCACCAGGTGCACACACCGCCCTTGCTCCTGGCGTAGAGAAACCTCAGAGGGTTCCCTAGTCCAAGAGCTGCAGACCAGTGAGGGCCCAGCGGCTGGCTACAGCTCAGATCACTACGTGATGAGGGCCGCTCACTTAGCGGCCGGAGCCCCTGGCTCCCCATTGCAGTTGGGACTCACTGGGTTCTAAGGAGCGCCCTGATGTTGCAGGGAGCGGAAGCTGTTCCAACAGCCCCAGTACAGCCAGGCACTGACTGAACGAACGCAGGGATCATGTGGGATTCCGGAAGAGGGCATGCAGTACACCCAGGTGCGCTAGGAAAATACAACGCTGTTCAAGATTGAGACAGCCCTTCTTTCTTTCTGTCCCAATATCCTTCCCCTG
Organism: Eptesicus fuscus; assembly: GCF_027574615.1. Classification (NCBI taxonomy): domain Eukaryota; kingdom Metazoa; phylum Chordata; class Mammalia; order Chiroptera; family Vespertilionidae; genus Eptesicus; species Eptesicus fuscus. The sequence continues at coordinate 82,028,713 of NC_072478.1, read as the reverse complement.
AAGACAGGCTCCTTGTGTCTTTAAACTTGTGCCCAGCACAGCATAGCCACCAGTCACAGCCTGGCATCAGGAGCTCTCTCTCATGCATGCATCTCCAAGGGCAACTTTCCTGGGAGGTCAAACTGACTGGCATGAAATCTGATTGGCCTATGGCATGGGCTAAGCCCAGCTACCCGAGTCTCAGGACGCTGCATTCTGATAACCTTCGGCTTAGGTGTCTGCCCATGTGCAGTCCTCTTGGTCATGACTGGGGAAGCCTGTGGAGGGAAGTACAGGACATGTAGGGGGATGGTCAGAGTCCCGCCAGCTGCAGATGCCTCCAGGACTGGTAGGCTGGCCGCACTAATGGCTATGAATCCAGGTCACAAACATCTAGAGGTTTCCAGCTCTTTGCAAGGTACTCAAGAAATCCATATGGTCTCCCTATATCATTGATTTTTGAGGACAGCAAATTTTATAAAGTGCATTGTTATTTCATTTAATTGAAACAACCTAGAAGGTCAGCATCCTTCAGTCCATTTGCAAGATGAGGAAACTGAGACTCTGAGAAGATGCGTGATACCGCAAGGTCCCACAGTTGGGAAAGGGCAGAACCAGGCTTCATGCTAGGTTTTCTGACTCCAAGTCCAGTTGTTTTTTCTTTCCCCCTGGCAAAGGATCCAAGGGAGGGGGGCTGCAGAACCCACTCCGAGGCTGCATCTGGAGCTCAGGACTTCCGCTGTAAGTGAAAGAATCCAACTCACACTGTTCTGAGCAAAATGAGAATTTATTGGCGTGTGCAACAGAGAAGCTCGGGGGACAGGCCACGGAGACCTGCCATTCCTCGTCTCTCTTGGCACCACTTTAAGGATTCCTGGTTTGTAGGCAGCTTCCCCTGCCGGGAGAGTAGATGACCACCAGTACTTGTGGTTTCAAATCCAGAAAGTCTCTCAGCACAGCACTCTGGGAAATCCAGAAATTAGTTGTCCTGGGACTTAATTAGGTCCTGGGCCCACTCCTGAATAAACCAATCACAGCTGGGAGACCCGAAGCTCTCATAGGCCTGGCTGGGTCACAGGGCTCACCCTTGGGTCCAGGACTGATGTCAGTCCACCCAGACCCACGGGACCTGCGAGGAGGGAAGGGTGGCTCCCCAAAGAAACCCCGAGGTGCTGTTATCAGAAGAAGGGGTAATGGCGGCCAAACAGGCAAAAACAACAGCTATTCCCCGTGGGGTGGGAAAAATGAAGGGCATTTGAGCCTGAGTTAAACTCAGGGGCCCAAGTGAGAGACAGCACCTAGCACTTGGGCGTGGACATACTGGTAGTAGGTGCGCAATAAATACTGACGAATGACTGAATGAATGTATGTTCCTTCAGGCTGTTGTGGGAAGAAGAATTGGTGCCTCTGGAACTTAGGATGCATAAAGGGACACTGGAGAAAAGACGGGGCCACACTGGCGTGGTGCTCCGCAGGCCACGGGAGCTTCTGAGGGTTTTTGGATCAGGGTCCTCCCATGGTCAAAATTATGGAAGAGAAAAAAACTTGAAGATTTTAAAGCGACATACTTACGCTGAGAACATTACCCTTCATGGGCCCGAGTGCCGCCCGCCTTTGCAGGTTTCCCTGTGAGAGTTGGAATCCCTTTCTGGGGAAGTCCTTGAGACAAGAAAACTGTGCACAGGTCCCCAGGGAAGTGCAGGAGCAGGGTGTCTCTGACTCGATACACCCACCCCCTCAGGGCCTCCAGCTATGCGGCCCCACCCCAAGGAAGGTGAAGGTGAACTTGGTGACATGAGTTTCTCAGACTCACATTCGTGGGGATGGTTGAACAGGTCTGGGTGCGGCCCCCGAGTGTGTGAACATCTTTCTTTACTGAGGAGCGCTTTCTGCCACCCAGTCGCACATCTTGATTAAGCATGATTTATTGCCTTTCTCCAGGACATCGGACGGGGGGCGGGGGGGGGGGGGTTCTTCGTGAGAATTCCAGGACGGAGTGTCTCAGCACTAATGCACCCCTGGGATGGGCCGCCTCACTGAGGGACAGCATAGTCACCTGGGGTTGGAAAGCATGCACAGTGGGCCCTGAACGGCACAGTTCTTCCCTAGTCTTATGAGATCCTGCCATGGCTCCTTCCGGTCCAAACTGGAGAACTAACGCCGGAGTTTTAGAAACAAGCCGTGTGTGCTGAGTTCAGGCATCAAGCTCCTCTTTGGGTGAATTCATTCCAGGATTGACCGCACTGTGTTTGTCCATTTGATGTTGCAATTAATATCTCTGCTTGCTCTCTGAAGCAACTTTTCCGAGAGGTAAACTATTACAATCTCAGTACAGAAGTACTCAGCATAAGGTATGAGGGCCCTCGAACGAAGACAAGTGGCAGACAGAGCTCTTGCTAGGAAGTCCTTTGAGGGTGGGAGCTTGACTTCCCTGCTGTGTCCTGCATACCTGCCCCGGGACGAGGCCCTGCACTGTGGACTTAACTAGGTCCTATGCCCATTCCTGAGCCAACCGATTCCTTTGACCCGGGACCCTTGATCTCACAGGCCAGAGAAGGGCCACAGGCTCGTCATCATTGGATCAGGGGTTGATACCAGCCCCCCCACAACCCATGGAACCTGAGAACCTGAGAGTAGGAAGGGCGGCTCCCCAAAGAAAAACCCAGATGTTGTTCCCAGAAGAAGGGATACTGGATCCCAAACAGGCAAAGACAACACATATTCCTTTGGGTGAGGGAAGGGAAGGGTATTTGAGGGCTGGAGTCTCTGAGACCTTCCCCAGAGCAGGGAGAGTACGGGAGTACGGGAGTACAGAATGTAAGCTCTGGTGTCAGCCTGCTGGGGTTGAATCTCTGTTCTGTTACTTATTAGCCCAGTGACTTTGCACAAATTACTCAATCTAATACTTGGCTTCCTCATCTGTAGAAAGGTAACAACAGTATCTACCCATAGGGTTGATTTGAAGATTAAATGAGATGATGCTTGTAAAGCAATTAGTACAATGCAAGTGCTTCATCAAAGAGACTTACTTCATCACTGTCACCAGCCATGGGACAGGTCACCACCGTGGGACACTGGGGAGGGTCTCACTTTGGAAGAGTCCCGAGTGGAAGGCAGATGCTCTCTGTGCCCTGCAATTACTTGCCCATCACTTGCTTTGAGTTCTCATGCTCTCTCCTCTGGCTCTTTTTCAAATCAAGACGGGGGTAAAATCCCAAGGAAATTCTCTGCTCTTTAGCCCTGGCAGGTTAGGCTGGGAACAGTGCCTGTCCCACAAGAAGACACACGCTCGTGGGATTTCCCTGGCAATCCCCTAAAGGTCTGTCACTGGCAGCCGATCAGTGCGAGGAGGCGGACTGTCTTTAAATTGTTACATTTAAAAAATTTTTTTGCACATTACATATTTCCAGCGAGCAAAGATGGCTGTAGGAGCTGCCTCCTGGCTGGGTCCGCAGGGGCAGTGAAACTGGCCAAAGACTGCAGCTGCAGCCCCTGGAGCTGCCCAGAAAACCAGGAGTGTCTGCATGGAGCTCCATAAATGGGGAGCTATTCACCCAAGATGAGTGAGCAAAGGGCTCTTAGAAGGAAAGATTTCAATCAAAACGTGCCCTGCTCTGATTCTAGCCGCTGCAAAGCCAAAGCTGAGTGTTTGCCAGAGATTATGCTTTCTGAAGGGCTCGCGGCTGGACGGGCATAATGAGTTTCTTGACATCGGTTATGAAAAGAAGGAGGCTGACGTGGAGGATGGAAGAACCAAGTCAAAAACGGAAGGAAAAACTTCCATCCAATTAAAGAGTGTTTATGCATTGATGTAAAATTATGCATATAACCATAAAGAAATTTTAAAGATGCTCAGAGCATGTAGGCTATGGAAGCAGACCTATGTTGGAATTGTAGTTTCACCACTTCCTAGCTTGTGTGACCTCCCTGCTCCTCCGTTTCCTCATCGATAAAATGAGGGTAATTTCAGTACTTCATTCATGTTTTCAAGATTGAGTTAACGCATGTAGTGTCTGGTACCTAGTAAAACAGTAACACATGTTGGCTGATATTGTTGGTCATTGAGAGAAAAGGCTAGGGTGGAGGGTGGGAGAGGGTGAATAGTTGACAGTTCCCCAGAAGCCCTCATGCTCTGCTCATAGTGAACTCACCTCTCCCCTTCTCTCCTGCATGCCTTGGTCCTTGGGCGTGGGACACTTTTCCATTTGCAAATGCATCTCACTCTTTCAAGAACCACCTCCAATGTCACTTCGTCGGTGACGCTTTCTCTGCTATCTACCTTCCACATAGAAAGAAAGGATCACTCTTCCTCGGAGCCCAAGACTACCTGCCAGCACATGGCTAATGCGGTCTCGTGCACACTTGCCTATCACCGAGGCCAACGGTGAGTCCCCTGAGGCAGAGATGGTATCCATGCCTGCCGGTTTCAGCAGCTCCCGGCACAAGAGATGGTCAAGAAGTGTTGGCTGAATGGAAACACGAAAATGGTGGGTGGTGGCTCTAAAAAGGTGATGGCCAGTTGTTCTCCACTCTAAGGAAAAGCAGAAAGTAAATGGACTTAAGCTGCACCCTGGGAACTTCAGTTAGACTCAAAGAATTCCCTTCATGAGAATGTTAGATCCCAGACCAAATTCCCATGGGACAGTAAGGAATTTTCTTTAAGGGTCCTTAAAAAAAATGAATACATTTTATTTTGGGGGGTAATTCTGATGTGGGTTTGCTTGAAGGCAGGTTCCCCAGCCTGGTATGAAGTTTGTAAAATAAACCATATGTAATTCAGGTGACAGCAAAGGATCTTTGGCTTTTGGTCAATTAGTTCTCCAGATGGTTCCCTGCCCCAAGCGCTAGCGAGGAGGCTGGGAAAGAATGTGGCTGTGTGTGCCTGAATGGAGGGTGGGAAGTCTCTGCCCACAGCCCAAATCCCAGGACGAGAGCAAGTGGAGTAGCCTGCCAAGGGTAATGAAGTCACCTTGCGTTCAAGCACCCAAGTCTAATGACGCCCAATTTCTTTCTTGCCCCCAGAACTTTCGAGAAAAGCAGGAAGGAGGGACTAGAGCTGACAGTAGTGCTTTACCTGAGTTCTTTCACTTGCTATTGGGCACCTGCTGTGTGCCAGGCCCTGAGCTGGGTGCTGGGCAGCGATGGGTCAACAAGGCCTGGTCTCTGTCCTTGCTGAGCTGTTTATTAGGAGAAAAACAGGCCCCAAACATTTTATGACAAATAATTAATTATAGGTAGAAAGTACAACAAAGGGGCAAAATGACGTGATTAGGAGAAAAGGTGGGGAAAGAAAGACTGCTATGCTTTACTGCCATTCCTTCATCTCATTTAACACAGGTGAGGCAAGCCTTCCCATCCCAGTAGTGTGGGCACAAGGCCTGGAGGGTAAAATGTGATTTGTTACCTAGAGAAAGGACCCGTGAATTCAAGTCCTGACTAATTCGCTAGTTGGCCTTGGGAAAGCCTATGAGCTACCTGGGTTTTAGCAAATCAAGGCTGGGACTGGCCTCCTGGGGTTAACGACACACACAAAAAAACAGGTACACACGTGAGAGGAGTTGCTAAGTGCTGTGAGATACAGTGGGTCGAGGTTTTGATCATTTCAACCTAAAACCTTGCTGCTTTGGTCTTCCTGCTTTGGTCTGGGTAGCGCAGGGTGGCATTCTGAAGGATGGAACCCCGTTGGGGCATGCTCCTCCCTCTCCTATGCAGTGAGCCTCACGCACCCTAAGCAGTCACTGCCTCGGTTAGAGGCTCCCTTGGCTGATGTGCAGCCTGAACTCAGGCCATCCTGACTCACTGAGCAGAGTTAATTAGCTGCAGCTTAGCTTAGTGCTACGAAAAGCAGGGCAAACCAATGACAGTGACACATTGGGTAGGAGAGATGTGCATTTGAGTGGAGTTTGAAAAAGAACAGAGACAGAATTAAAGCCCTGACTTAATTCCCAAGAGACCAAACATGTTTGGGGTCTGAGAATATCTTTTATTTACCTCATTTCAAGTGTCAATCAAGTCCATTTCTAACCAAGGTGCTCTTATGACCAATCATAAACCAGAACAAACAGGTGAAAAACACCAAACCATAAGACGTGACACAAGTTGAGCTCTGGTCTTGAGTGGCTGCTAAAAAGCAAAGTGAAAAAGCCTAAGAAAAACAAACAAACCCTTTTCTGTTAAAAAGACATGAACGTTGAAGTGATTGGAAAATCTGTTGGAAAGGCCAAAGCATAAAAAAAGACACAAATACATACCGTATTCTTTGTTCCCTGCGTGGTGGGCATCAGATACATGGGCCTTGTAGAGGTACCTGGTGACCTCACATATGTATGCGGCTTCAGATGCTGGGGGAATTTTCCAGGCCAGGGGCAAGCTCAGTGAAGGCAGCAGGTACTGAGTCTGGGCTGTTCATAGGGGTAAGCCAGTGCCTTGTTAAGTGACAAATGGGAACAGTATAAACTGCTCATGCATCACTGCACGTTCAAATGGCCACCCCCTCAGAACCAGGCACCAGGGGAGCCTAGAGCTTCTGTTTCCCCAGGGCAAGCTTCTGGAACCAGAAACTTCACCCCTGGTCCTCTAGCCCAGGCGCCCCCTGCAGAAGCCAGGTGCACCCTGTAAACCCGGCCTCCAGGCTCCAACTCAGTATGTACCTGGAAGGCATATGATGAATAAAAAGGCTGAATAACATGAGTGACCCGGGATTCATGTTGCAAGTAACTGAATTGCAAACCTGTGGGGCATGCCCAGCTGTTGGTGGGACTGCCTGTGTTCTGGCTCTTTGATTATTCCACACCATGGCAATGACGTTCCAGAAAAATGGTGGATTAGAAAATCAAATTTAGAAGAAAAAAACCCCAATATGTGCTCTAGGAGAGAAAGTCAGAAATGTTTATTGGAATATGATTCTTTGGGGCTGAACTGTTTAACATGCCTGATTGCTCTTCCTCAAGGGAGGGCACCGGCATTTGACTTCTTCCTAAAGGAAACTGAAGCTCGGAGCATGTCAGACATCAGACCGAGTTGTCACCAGACCCACAGGAGCCCAGGTGGGTGACTTTTGTTGTTGTTAATCCTCACCCAAGGATACTTTTCCAATGATTTTCAGGAACAGTGGAAGAGAGGGAAAGACAGAGAGTAACATCGATGTGAGAGAAACACATCGATTGGTTGTCTCCTGCATGAGCCCCAACCAGGGCCTGGGCAGGAGGAGCCTGCAACCAAGGTATGTGCCCTTGAACAGAATTGAACCCAGGACCCTTTGGTCCACAGGGCGACACGTTATCCACTGAGCTAACCCTAGAGCCAGGTGGGTGACTTCTGATCATGGTCCTTGCTGATTTGAAGATATATTAAAATATGCATGTCAAAACATTATCAGAAGCGTAAGAAAAAACAGACCATCAAATGGAAAAGTCATTTAATTCAAAAATCATACTTCCACTTGTTTTATTGGGATTGTCACGTAAACCAAACAAATGTAAGAAGGCCAAGTTTCAAGGCCACTCAACAGAAATTGTACGTCTTTATAGATATGCTTTGTGATGCAAAAGCACATTATTTTAAAGCTTGAACATGGCAAAACTGTTTCATTAATAACAGGAGAAAAGTTCTATTCTAGCCACAAATTACTTTGTAATTACGGAATTGGATTCTACACACCAGTCAATATTCAATACTGAACTGAAGTTTAAAACAGTGCATTATTTATGATTTATAAAAACATTAAAGTGCCATTTTTTAAGTACTTTATTGATATTATACCACACTGCACTTTTATAATATACTCAAAGGTAGCCTAAATTATGAATTAAACATGCAGATATTTTCTTCTCCGAAATATGGTCCAAATGTCTTTTATAGTGCTTTGGAACACTAGTCTAGTTTAGCTACTAAACACTTATGCATTTGATCTTTTTTCAAGATGACTTTTAATAAGTTAATATGGAATATAGCTGTAGATAGTAATCATTTAATATGAACAAAGTTTTAAAATGGCACTTCATTTACATGTCTGGTCATTTTGATAGTCAATCAACAGCCTCCCTTGTTTCTTGAATTCTCAACCTTCAACACTTAAAGGCTGCAAAGGCTCAGTGACCGCCAGTTTATGTGAGTTTCTATGAGTATCTTTTCATGTGCAAATGTGCACCACACATACATCCACAGACACATACTGATACATGTATACTTTAGAATCGTCAGAGGAACTGCTTTCACAGGTACAAGGTTGACTCTGGCATCTGGATCCCCAAGGAGGCGCTCATAGGTGTCTGAACAACTTTGTAGGGATGGTCCATGCAGAATGGCGTAGAAAGTCTTGATCTCTCCAGGTTATTCCGACATCTTGATGACCAGTACTCTGGTTCTTACTACACTCAAGAGAATTTTGACCTAATAGTAACTGCTACCCTTTTATGGGGTTTAGGGCAATGCCAAGCCTTTGCTCTCTAAACCATTCCACCTTCAAAGATGTTTCTATCTTGTCGTGTCCTCCAAAACTTTTGTAAAAAGTGGTGAACTTCTTTTGTGATAGATTTTCTTCTTCTTCTTGTATTAAGAACTATATTTACCCCTCTTAAAAAAATTCAAAGTTCTTCGGTCTGGCTTGCCTTTTTCTTTCTCTCTGCTCCTATCATTGCTTTACACCCAATACTTTCCCAAGAATCCGTGTGCTTCCACTAGAAGACCACGATTCAGCAAGGACTGGCTCTGAATGATGTCTGCACTCTCTAGGGTCTCTCCCTCTGCTTGGGGAGCTCCTTAGTTAGACAACCTGCTGGGTTCTGCTGTGGAGCTGTGCACAGTGCACTGCTCTGCCATTGTTGTCACTTTGACGCTACAATTACAGAGTAGTTCTGCACCTGGCAGATCAGCGTGGCTGCCAAACACATTTGAGCACAAGATAAATTTTTTAAACACCAGTACAGGGTGTGTGAGAGGACACCCAGCTAACTTAAAGAGATGTGGGGCAGGGTTGTCTAGGTAATTGGTTACTGTCGAGTTTGCCAGAGATGACAGATAACTCCTGGGACAGAACACCTAGGACACTCCTTTGAAAGCCAGGCAGCTAAGAGGCTGTTTGGTTTCTTCAGTGCTGGCGACCCACTTGGGTGATGCGGTGGCTCATCAGACATTCAATACTAGGGAAACTGCAGGTGCCACGATGGCCACTCTTGTACCTGGCAGTCCTGTGTCTACAAAGATGGGTGGTCCAGACTTGTTTTTGGAAAGAGAAGCCAGAGGATGAAAGGTGCCAATAGACAATCACAAATAGGTGATCAAGTTATCATCAGTCAATTATTTGTCTCCCTATCGCTCAATCATGGATGTCTCTGGAGTCAGGACTAAACTTTTGGTGATAGTGGGGTTGCTGTTTTCAGGAGACACAAATGCAGTTGGTAGGACTTCCTTTCAAGCCAGATATGGCACACACAACCATGGGGTCCTGACCAATGCCTGAGACCTTGTCACTAGGAACTTGACTGTCTTGATCTCTCTCTCTGCCTCTGTAATACAAAATCCTCAGCAAGAGTGGATAAACTCAAATGGGGCTGAACAAGACATTTGGTCTGACAAGAAAACACATTGGCCATTGAAATACTAAAAGAGTAAGCTAAAAACTGGCTCCAATTAAGGATACCAAGGAAGGCGGCTTATACTGGGTCTACCCCTATACGTTTATTTTTGAAAAGAGAAGAGAATATCACCAATCTTGAGTGAATCAGGAATCTACTTGCCTGGTGGCAGGGGTTTAAAACTAGTTGTCTTCTTAGGACATGGCATTCTGTAGACATAGACTTCTGTGAGTACCTGAAGGGGTGAGAGGCTGATCTTATTACACAATAAAGGCTCAGGCTCTGTTAGCCCAGCAGATCCCAGGGCCTTACAAAAGAAACTAGGCCCCCTGGGGAAGCTCAGGGACCTTGGTCAACAATCTTCCACTCTAATGCCTGGTTCACACCCCTCATCTGTCCTAAAGTTCCCCGTTCAAGCAGAACCAATAAAGGGTTGGGGGGCAGAGACAGTGGAGATGGGAAATCTAGTTTTAGTCTCTAGAATACTTCCTATTTGTCAGCTCCTTTCATATGCAGTTTCTCCAGTTCTGGGTAGGGGTAAGCCTGGCTGGGCCAAGAGATGGAGCAGCCATCTGCCACCGGTCCAGCATGGCCACAGGGATGCTGGGAAAGGATCTACTTAAAAATTCCCATTAGCAGCAGCTCTATTTCCCCCTGGCTTCAAATCAGGGCCAACTGAGGAGGGAGGGACATGTTTCCAAGTGATCAAGCCGGGGCCAAGTGTCCACTGGTATGCTCCAGCAAGGACTCCCGGCCAGGGCCTGCACCTTGCTCCTCCATGTTAGCTCTAGTCAAGGTTCCACGGGCTGGTGACAATATAAAATGTGTTAAAAGCATCACATTGCACTCCTCCTATTTGGGAAGCACAGCAGAATAGTGTGCTTGTCTTCTCAGGCCCTTGGAACAGGTCCCTAGGCTGTTCCAAGTCCATAGGAAGTAGGCGGAGCCTATTCATAAATTTCCTTCTTGGGTTTTCAGTGATAGCTTTGCCGAGTCCTATCTGGGTTTTGCCCAGTCTTATTCCTTGCTCCCTGACCCTGTCGTCGTGTCTCAACTGCTGCTGGGGGAGCTCCTGGGTGGTCGCTGTGTTACCCTGAACCCGCGAACTGAGTCATGATGGCAAACTCCCAGTAACTTGGAAACCAGCTATAAACCTCTAACCACACATTCTCCAATCCTCTTTGGAGTTTTTTCCTTTGTTTGGGGTTACAGGAAATCTGAGATGAACAGGAAGGGCAAGAACATGTCCAGGGAAAGGAGAAGCCACAGTATAATGAGAACAAAAGATCCAAAGAAGCCAGTTTTCCTCAGAACTTGGACACACACAACATTTACAAATTCGCTTGGCTTCACTCATAAAGTCTTAGAAGATGTGCAGAAAAAGGTGTACGCAATTATCCTATATCCTTCTGTCCTGATATCCTGGGGTACCAAGAAACACACCTGAGAAGAAAAATGAAAAAAATAATCTAAGCCCTGGCCCCATCTATTTAATCCTGAGCTGAGTAGGAGCAGGAGTTCTTGGCAAGATTCTTTGCCTGAAGATGCTCTTTCCATCGCCAAACCCAAAGCCCAAGAAATGCTCAAAACCACCTCTGGATAAAGAAGACTGGACACCATCGATGTGTTATGCCCACTGACAAGAGCCAGCAGAGCATGTACAGAAATATCTTCTCCTTCCTCAAGGCTAGGGAGGGGTGACCTTGACTCCCTTCGACCAGACCCATTTCTCCCTCTTATACACACTTGTTCAGCAATCAAAGCTTAAAATGTATGGGGCAACTAGCTTCAAGAATATCAAATATAAAACTTTGCCATATAGTATTTCAAATCACTCTATTTACAGTTTTATCTTTTCAAAAAAATGTAAAAGATACAGTAATCCAACACAATTCAAGTTTTTCTTTTCTTCTTTCAACTTCCCTAAAAAGGAATTCCAGGAGCAGGACACACTATGAAGCGTGGCTGCCATCGGAGGGGTCCGGGAGCCTGACAGTCCATCAGTCTAGAGTTCGTCTGCCCAGAGCCACTCTTGCAAAGACATTCAAGTGTGGAAGATCCTGGGGACTCTGTCCTTTGGAGGCCAAGTGAATCTGAGTGTCCAGGCCGAACTTCCCCACCCAAGGCAGTCTGCCCCAAGACCCAGCCCCTTAGGGACCAGGAAATGCCCACCTTCTATGCGTCAAGCTTTTGGTGTCCTCCTGAATCACAATGGCTCATGACATTAGTCTCATGCCTCAAAAGCTTGAGAAATAATTCCCTTTTTCTGAGAGGCAGTGAACATATATGTCCTTTTAAACAATAGACCATAGGGTTAGCCTAGGAACCAGCCCTGTAAACCACCAGGGCAAATGAAAACTGCCAGGGGTGGTCAGTGATGGGCTAGAGGCAGATGAGTGCAGGGGCAAGGACAGGTAAACGGGAGGCCATTAGGGACTGAGGCAGGAAAGGGAGGGTGTCACCCATTGGGAGGCGGCATATTGCCCTCTAGAAAGCAAACACCAGTTGCATGGAAGAACAGAAATATTAAGCCTAGATGTAATTTAATCTCAAGAGGTTACTAGAGTTTACTCCAAATATATCCTGATGCTGCTGAAATAAATCGGAAAGGAAACAGTTCCCAGTTGCTATTCTTTCTGTCTGCCCTGAGCAGACCATTGGAAAACCATTCAAAAAACTACCCAAAAGGGGGGAGAAAAAAATATGTGATGCAAAGAGAGTGTGTTATTTTTTTTTGGTTTGGTTTAGAGTAGATTGGGTTGCCATGGTTACGAGGCAATGGCAGCCCTCGGTGGCAGAGAAGTTCCTAGCTTGGGAGGAGGGGAATGTTGGGTGTGTGTGCTCCCTTGCATGAGAGGACTGGACTGAATTCTGCTGATGCTGGGCCAAGGCTGTTTTAGAGATGGTGAGAGATTGGATCTTATGTAAACAGTGCTGTAAGCCCTCTCCATCCTGCATGCTAACAAACAGCCCCAGCTGCTGGAGCCCTGTGGGTCTCGAGTATGGAGAGGTGGGTTAGAGCGTCTGCTGTAAACAAGAGCAATGGCCCAGCCTGGATCTCGGAGCTGTGACCCAGCCCCACATGCTCTTAAGGATCTTACTTCCACTTTCAGAAGGTTGGGAATTTGGGTGACTGTTGAGACAAAAGGAGTGCTCTCCATTGGGTGCTGAATGAGAGAGATGGCTGGGCCAGCCTTTCTCTTGGGTTTTCAAAATCAAATGGCCTCCCCTGCTGATTTACTTCTGTTTCTTGCAACGTTACCACAGGTCAGCTGAGATGATCGTGGGGATGGGTGACACCAAAGTTCACACAAACACTGGTGTTGACAGGGAGCAGCAGAGTCAGTCACCCTGCACTTCTCGGCGGCAGAGAAATGGCCTGCAACACTGGACTCAGCAGTTGTCATGGATACCATGGAAAGCTCAGCAGTTCTGCTGGGCCCACGGTTAGAGGAACTCCACATAGTTCTCGGGGATGAGGCCCGTCTTTCCATTCAGAGTCCCCTCCAACCAGCCTGGCTCCTGAGACGGGTGAACTGTAACAGGAAGGGGAGAGAGCAAGAAGAGATGACTTTACAGATAGGGCGGGAGGGGGATGTGTGCGGCGTCTGCGGATGTGAGGGTGAAGGAAGTTTGCTCAGTAAGTTACATAATCCAGGGACTTGCTAAAACCAGAGCTTCTGAACCTTTTGTGGGACATAAGCCTTCTGATGATGGCTATTCTGGACTTCTTTCACAACAAAAAATGGAACAGACAGACATTACATATTCTGCATATAATTTTAAGGGGTTCATAGACTTTCTGAAGGTCCTGGTTTGAACTAAAAAGAAGGGACAGATGTTAGGTTAGAGGTCACAGTTATGGTGCTCCATCTGTATATCCATCTATGTATCCGTCTGTCCATCTGTCCATCCATCCATCCATTCATCCATGTACTTATCTATCTACCTAGTTTTGACCATGTGCCAAGGAGTGGCCATACTAGTAAAGGACTGCTAAGAACTAGCCTTTAAAGATAACTAGCTTCTAATCATACATTTGACCCTTGCCTGCTGCTTCTAATTTCCTTGAAAATTCCCTCTGCAGGCTTTTTGTTTGATTTTGTTTTTGTCTTTGCATTTTATAGTCTTTCAATAGCCTTCTCTCTGTTCCACCCATACCCTTTCTTAGCTTTCTTTCCTGTTCTCTAGACTGTTCGTCCCTTCTGTAAACAAGTCTGAAAGTTGTCCTCTTCCTCTCTCTGACAACTTTCAAAATGTCTGTCCCTTTGGTGTTTCAATATCCAAAGAATATATACCCACTTCTGTGACATTATAATCCATCTCCATGGAAACTACTGTGATATTTCAAAGATTATATAAAATCCAGCTGAGTCTGCAAAATAGTCAAAGTAGGAAGAAAGAAAGAAGGAACTGTGGGACGTGGCGGGGTGGGGGGGATGCTGTTCATGCTTATGAGCTGGGAATATACAAACCACTTGGGTGAGGCAGGGCATCTGCTATTAATGGACTAGGAAAACTTCAATTTTCCGAGATTGTTTGGAGAGAATGAATTTTCCCCTATTCCCTTCCTAGGCTAATTAAGTGACTTCCTGAGCTTGTTTTAGAAAAGCATTACTGCCAACTCTACTATACAAATCTAGCTTCAGCCTGTAGGGAAAGAAGCAGTAAGGGAAGTAAATGGGGAAGCAGAAGGACACACACTGAGGCTTACAGAGCACGGTCAACCTTGTCTAGATCATGAGCGTTCCTGCAGGAAAAGACAAGGCCAAATATCTGTTAGGTGGCCTTCAAAATGCATACATAATTTCCTCTCACTGGGCTTCAGGAATAAACCAAAAGTAACAAGGGTACTTTGAGGATTCATGAACCCCACATGAGGAAAAATCTGGGAGGGCAATGTCTAGGAAGAACATAGCACAGCTGAAAAGCAACTTAGCCACTCCAATGACCAACCTCTCTCATCTTGCCCCTAGAATATCAGCATCCCACCATCCCTGCCTTCCACCTATCCATCCAGCTGACATCGCCAGGACCGTTTCAGTTTCTGCACTTATTAAGTGGTAATAATAAAACTCAGTCCCCTCATTCGGCTCTTGTGAGGGTTCAACATGGAGAAAGCACTCCACAGATTCAGGACACAGGAAATGCTCAGTGTGGTTAGTTAGTAGGGGCCCTGTGTCAACCTGCCAGCCACCTGGACTGGTCAGCAAGCATCTCTCCTGATGAAACCTGGGTAAGAGCCTGGTGCAAACACCCACCTAAGCTTTGGGAAACCTCAAATGCTTAGATCCCCAAACAAACAAATCAAACTCACTCCCCCAAATAAAAGACCTAGAAAGAATAACCAATCAACCAACCAACCAACCAAACAGAAGAAAAATACGAGAAAGACGCCCCTCCCACTTTGTAGCAGAGCTCCCAGTGAGTTGTTACTCCACTGGATGCAGGGGTCCGTGTCTTTCAGACAGTTTCCAGGTCTGTCAGCTGTGCAAACACAGCTCAGGTGCTGAGGTGGCAGTGTCTGTAAACATTAGGCATGGAATTTGCAGAGCAAGGGAAGAATCAGGGGACAAAGGAGGTCCTCCAAACTGGAGAATAAGAGGTGTGTCACAGGGGGCTGCAGGGAACAATTCAGCCTTTGGGTCAGGCTGCTGCCTCACTGGAGTCTTCAAAACAGGTTTGATTAAAGCGGGGAACCCACCCTGATGCTTATTAAGACTGCAGGTTCCTAGGCCCCATGGTACATCAGTTCAAGCAGAATCTAAGGAGTGGGGCCTAGAAACCGTTATTTTAACTCATTCAAAGAAAGTTAAGGGTTATAACAAAATGCCTCTGTAATGAGGGTGGCAATAAGAACTGAAATGCAAATTTTCATTAAGTCACCAAGGAGGGAGACAGCACCAGATCCCCACCTCACCTTTGCTTCCCTAACTAGTATTATATCATTCAACATTTGTCATTCCTCCTCTGTGTCTGATTAATTTAAAATGATAGAAGCTAACACCTAGAAATGGTGACTGGGAAACAGCCCTGGGCTCAAAGCTTTAGGTATCTATTGACTCATTTGACCTTAAATATCCCTACTTAACAGATGAGGACATGAAGGCTCAGAGAAGTTAACTTGTGCAGGGCCACAATGGTAGAGCCAGAATTTGAACCCAGCTTGTTTGACTCCAGAGCCTAAGCCCTTTTCTACAATGGTATGCCTATATTCTACCAGAGAATGTAGTCCTTGAGGATGAGAATGATGGTACATATGTGGAGCACATACAAAGTCAAGCATGTGCTCAGGCCGCAAGTTTGACATGAGTGTACAAAGTGGAGGGTCTTTTTCTAAGGGCTTGGCCAGCATCACCCACTTTCATTTTCAGAATGACTACAGAGATGGTTCTGCTATTATCCTCATTTTACTGATAAGAAACTGAGGTTCAGAGAGGTTAAGCATCTTGCCCCAAATTACACAGCTGGTAGATGATGGAGGTGGATCTGAAGCTAGGATATCTGACCCCAGAGTCTGTGGTTTTAACCACGACCACTCTGGCTCAACCCAATGCTTTGGATCTCAAAGATGCTCCTAAGTACTTGTTGGGCTGAACTATATACCAGTGTCCAACCTTCTGAATTGCACCAGTGTCCAATGCGCTGTATAAACACACACGATGCTGCAGAGAGCTGCCTGGGCAGCACTCCAGCCCAGCAAGCATATAATAAATATAAGCTGCTGCTGACATGGGCGCGCTTCCTGCCAACCACTTTCTCTCAGCTCTATCCATATAACACCACACACCCCTGTATATACAGCTCATGTTCTCTCCCCTCCTTCGCTCACAGTGGACAAGGTGCAAGTGTGCGACTAAGACCTGTAATGGCTGGCTGCCCCATGGAGAAGCAGCACTGACTGGAAGAGGCACTGTGGAGTTTGGATGCATTTACTCATTTAACAAGTGTTTATTAAGCACCTACCATGTGCCAGACACTGTGCTAAGTCCTTTCACATATTACAGAGCAAGCAGACAAGATTCTGCTCTTGGGGGAGGGGGTAAACAATCCTACCTAATAATAGACAAATATGCAAATTGACTGTACCTTCACTATGCCCACGATTGGCCAGGAGGCACGGGGGGGGCGGGACTCGGGGTGGCTGGGGTAGCTGATTGGGCCGGCGGGATACTGAGCTGCGTCGCCAGCAGTGGCATGAGCTCAGCGTCTGTGCCATGTCTGTGCTGCGGCACAGAAGAGGCCTCTGGGGCAGCGAGCTGACGTCCCGCCGTGCGGACCATCAAAAGCGGGGGAGCTGAGTGCCTGCTGCCTGAGCGGACAGGCACTCAGCTCCCCCGCAATCGAAAGCAAAAGTGTGGGAGCTGGGTGCCTGTCCACTCAGGCTGCAGGCCTTTCAGAAGCCTCCACCACGCCGGAGGCTTCTGAAAGGCCTGGTGCACCAGTGATCGAAAGGGAAAGCGTGGGAGCTGGGTGCCTGTCCGCTCAGGCTGCAGCAGGCCTTTCAGAAGCCTCCGCCACGCCGGAGGCTTCTGAAAGGCCTGGTGCACCAGCTATCGAAAGTGAGAGCGTGGGAGCTGGGTGCCTGTCCACTCAGGCACCAGACCTTTCAGAAGCCTCTGGCGCCTGGTGCACCAGCGGACAGGCACCCAGCTCCCCTGTGATCGAAAGCGAAAGCGTGTAGGGCACCCTACGCGTGCATGATTCAATCATGCACTGGGCCTCTAGTCCTATATAATAAAAGGCTAATATGCAAATCGACCGAATGGCAGAACGAGCGGTTGCTATGACACACACTGATCACCAGGGGGCAAACGCTCAATGCAGGAGCTGCCCCCTGGTGGTCAGTGCACTTCCATAGGGGGAGTGCTGCTCAGCTAGAAGCTGGGCTCATGGCTGGTGAGCGCAGCAGCGGTAGCGGGAGCCTCTCCTGCCTCTGCGGCAGTTGGACATCCCCCAGGGGCTCCCAGACTACAAGAGGGTGTAGGCTGAGATGAGGAACCCCTCACACCCCCCCAAGTGCACGGGGCCTCTAGTCTATAATAAATAAGCATATACTTTTAGGTAGAGATGAGTGGAGAGAAAGAGATTGGGATGGATATGTGGGTGAGTGGGGAGGAGCTCAACAAACTAAAATCTAAATGACCTAAAGGAGCCATTGGTTAGGGATGATGCAAGTGCAAGGGCTTGAAGTTGGGGAAAAGGTTGGTGTGGTTTTAGAACAGTCATCAGCAATTTTTCTTAAAGAGCCATATAATAAACTAGAGGCCCAGTGCATGAAAATTCATGCACTGGAGGGGGGAGTCCCTCAGCCCGGCCTGCCCCCTCTCACAGTCTGGGAGCCCTCAGGGGTAGGAGGCAACCCGGCTTTCAGGGGAAGGCAACACCCCCATCACACCTCTGCTGCTGCCACTGCCGGCAGCGCAAGCCTCGGCCAGCCCTGGTTACCTGAGCCTTGGGCAGCCGCCATCCGAGGCTTGCCTGCACCTCGGGCCGGCCCTGGGCGGCTGGGAAGCCGACATCTGAGGCTTGCCTGAGCCTTGGGCGTCGGCTGGACAGCCACCATTTGAGGCTTGCCTGTACCTCGGGCCGGCCCTGGGCGGCTGGGGGGCTGAGGGGACTGGGGGACTCAGGAGGCAGGCGCGTGGAGCCGCCTGGCCTGCCTGCAGGTGGGCTTGGCCTTGCTGCATGCCTGCTGCCCCTGAGGGGACTGGGCACTGCCATCTTTGAAGGCTGGGCAGTCAATTATCATATTCCCTCCTTATTGGCTGTGGGTGCCACCATCTTTGAGGGCGGGGCAGTTAATTAACATATTCCTTCCTTATTGGCTGTGGGTGCTGCCATCTTTGCAATGGTGTGAGGGTCAATTAGCATATTCTCTCTTTATTAGATAGGCTTGTGTCTCTACTCCACCCTGCCACTGTTTGTGCCATAGATGATATGTAAAGAGATGTGGGTAGCTGTGTTCAAGTAAAGCCTTATTTACAAAAACAGGCAGTGGGTTGGGTTTGACTGGCAGATTACGGTTGGCTGACCCCACCTGAGAAAATAAAGGCCTGTGAGGCTGTAGTGTATGGAGGGAGGGTGAGGGGGCCTGAGGGGCAGGCCCTGGACTGAGGAGGGGCTTGTCAATGATTCTCAGAGCAACAGGAGGCCCCTGGAGTATTTTAAGCAGGAGAATAATATGATGTGATTTCCATTTTTCAAAGGTCACCCTGGCTGCTGTGTGGAGAATGGGATGAGGGCAAGAGTGGACATGTCGAGGCCAGTTAGGCAGCTGGTGGAAACACCAGGTGAGAGATAGAGGCAGCTTGGGTTTGGCAGCAGAAAGGGCTGGGAGGCTGGAGACTCCATAGAGGAACTCCCTGCAACCCCACTGCCTGAGCGGCTCGGCAGCCCTGGTGAAGTTCCCTATCAGCCAAGGAGACCTGGGGCAGCCCTGCCTGTACTCACACTGCACCCTGGACTCTGGAGATAAATGGATCCAGTCCATCTCCAATCTTGAAAAGAATTCAATTTTAGTGAACACCATGTGACTTTTCCAGGTATTGCTAATCACGTAGCTTCAAGGTGAATAATGTTCCTGAGAACACGAGTTATTTCTCTTTCCAGTTACTGTTGGAGGTGCTGGCTCCTGGGGAAGTGGGCAGTTTCCGGGTAGACTGGCAAGGGCTGCCATGGAGTTATTTCCGAGTATTGCACATCCACTCCCGGTTGCACAAAGTCCAGGCGCTGACTGCACAGCATGGGCCCCTGGAATCCAGCCTTGGAGATGAGTCACTACGAAACACCAGACTCCCCCTCTTCCCTCCTTATTTATTCTTCTTGGTCCTGAAAACACACACACTCATGGACTCCAACCCTGTCATTAGGAAACTTTCTTCGAATTGGTCTGATAACTTCATCTGACAGCTGCACAGCATTCTACATAAACAGTCCTTGCCTAGTATCTCCAGCACTAAACTAATGAGACAGAACAAAGAAAGAGACCTCCCTGCCTGACGTGTAAATAGGGTTTTCCTCCTCTAATGCCTGTGAAGGGAAGGGGAAAACAGAGGATATGTAGCATTTCCCAAAAATCAGACATAATAAAATGCTATCAGCCAAACCAGTCTATAAAGTGGAGCAACATTTTGTCAGATCCTTCCACTGCAGCTCAAAGTAAACACTGAAAGGTGTCTTCTGGGCTTCATCTGGCCTTTTGCTCTTCAGGGAATTCGAAAGGTCACTGGCATTGCTGATTAAAAACAAACGAGTGTCAGTGACCTCTGCCACGACTCCCAGAGGCCACGGAGGCTTGAGCAATGCTGCTTCTTAAACCAGGCCTCCCTCGTGCTCAGTTGTCAGGACGGGTTTGTGACGATTACACGTGTGGGGTGGGAGAATCCCAGGGATGTGAGGCAGAGCACCCGGATGGGGAGGAAAGGACCTGGCAGTTAAAATTACCTACGTATCTTTTCTTTTTCTTTTTGTGGTTAGCTACTTAAACTACTTCAAACAGAAGACTTAAAAACAAATGGTAGGAATGTAAAACAGTTTTTTTTTACATTGCACCCCCCCCCCCCCCACTGGGGATCAAAAAACTTGCCTTTTGTAAATCAGTTTGGCAGTTTCTTAAACAGTTAAACATAGTTACTGTAGGACCCAGCAATCCCATTCCTGGGTATATCACCAAAATGGAAAATACATGTCCTCACAAAGACTTGTACATGAATGTTTATAGCAGCCAAAAGTGGAAATAATCAAAATGTCCATCCACTGACAAAGGGATCAAATGTGATATATTCATACACTGGAATATTATTCAGCAATAAGAAGGAATGAAGTTCTGACACATGATACAACATGGATGAACCTTGAAAAGATGCTAAGTGAAAGAAGCCAGCTAAAAAGGCTACATACTGTGTAATTCCATTTATATGAATTACCCAAGCAGGCAAATTTATGGTGACAGAAAGAATAGTGGTTACCTAGGCTGGACGGGGTAGGGTTAGAGGTACCTGGGGCTTGACTGCTAAAGTGTACAGGGTTTCTTTTGGGGGTAATGAATAGATTCTGGAATTAGATAGTGGTTATGGTTGCACAACTTTGGATATATAAAAAAAACCCTGAGTTGTACATTTTAAATGGGTACCTTTTATGGATTGTGAATATCTCAATGTAAAAGTTTAAAAAAATGGAAGAAGGGTTACACTCGAGAAAAGGAGTCACAAATCACACACACACACACACACACACACACACACACACACACACACACACACACCTTTGGGAGCTTAGACCAATTCTGTCCCTGCAGTCAGGGGTCTTCTGTGTTGTCAGAGTGAACAGCTGGTAGGACCATGCCAAGTCCCTTGCCCAGGGGAACAGTGAATTGGGGTTTAGAGGACAGATCTTTAAACTGAATTCACCGGTAAAGGTGGGGCTCTCTCAAACCCTGCGCATCTATGGGCAGTCCCTCCCCTGCAGACAGAGCAGGACACAGAATCCTGTGCGCAGCCCACTCTGGTTTGTCTGCTGCGGCAGCTGTGTCGTGTGATGACTGGGCTGTGATTCCGCCATGTGGGCCTGTTCAGGGAACACTCGCCCAACAACATGGCTTTGGACAGCCTTTGGTGGACCCACTTCCCTGCAGGTCTCTTGGGGCCGGAAAGCCCCAGCTGCTCATGGGGGAGGAGGCTGGGTGGGCTGGCTGAGCGCTCTGACTTGCAAGGGGCCCATGAAAATGGAGCAAAGGTTTAAGGACAGTGCTTTGGGGGCTCTGAGGACCATCAAAGAGGACACAGGCCCCGCAGGCCATGTGCAGTTATGGGCTCACACTGAGCCCTGCTGGCTGAGAAGGTCCAGTGTCAGGTGTGAGCTGGGAACTCCCAGGTGCCCGGTGCCTGCTCAGAATCCCTGCCATGATGAGCGCAGGGACCGTGCACCCCGGGGCAGCCCCTGGGCATGCGGATGCAGTCAAGGCTGGTCCCAGGAGCCCATCTCTGATCTGGCTTGGACCTCGAGGCCCTAACACAGAGCCAGGGCCCAGGAGTCAAGGTGATTACCTCCTACCCAGCCGAGATCCAGGCCTGGGTCCTACCAGCTGAAAAGGAAAGACGGTCACCAAGAACTATGACAGCATCAGGGTCTTGTCTAAGATGGATGGAATGACGACAATAACCACAACAATAACGTATTGAACACTGAGTATGTGTTGAGACCTATTTTACATATGTGATGTGCACTATCTTGATTTTCTCACAACCCTCTGTTTTCTGCTTGAGGTCACACAGCCAGGACTTGAGCTGGAGTGGCCTGAATCTAGAGTTCCTGTTCTCCAGTGTTACCTGTGAGCCTTGGCTGCCCTGTACTTCTGGGTTTCAGGCAGGCGGTAGGAGGGATGGTCCGTGACCCTGTGCCAAGACTGCCCATATCGGCAGACCACACGTTTTTTTTAAATATATTTTTATTGATTTCAGAGAGGAGGTGAGAGGGAGAGAGAGATAGATACATCAATGATGAGAAAGAATCATTGATTGGCTGCCTCCTGCACACCCCCACACTGGGGATCAAGCCTGCAATCCAGGCATGTGCCCTGACCAGAATCGCACCTGGGACCCTTCAGCCTGAAGGTCCACTGCTGCTCTCTCATTTTGGGAAAGGACACACAAACACACTCATTTTCAGTCTTATCCATTCAACTGAGGTTTTCCTTAGGTAGGGACTTGGAAAACTCCAGTTATTTATTTGCTGCCCCCATCTTTGCGCGGGGACAAGAAAACTCACCATTATCGAAGACCGTGCCTGCGATGAACGAGAGCTCTGAGTCGTGCTCAGCTTTGCAGGCATACAAGGCTTTTGCCTTCCGGAACGGGGTGCTGTGTGAAGACAGGCGTTTAGTTAGCAATGTTTAAAAACCCTCTGAAAGCTCCAGATACTTCTTCTCTCTTCTTCCCCTTCACTGTGAGCCACCTGGTCCTCTGGGGTGGGGAGAGCCTAACCAGGCAGCCAGTGGGTACATGAGGTGGAAAAGTTGCAAAGGTCACCAGAAAAAAAAAAAAAGAGAAATATTCAGAGAAAAGCCATGAACCCTGAGAAACCGCACTTCTTGTGGGGTGACCTTGTGCCATGTTAAAACTTGACCTAGGAGTTACAGCAGCGGAACAGTGGGAGGGCAGGCTGGAGAGGAGGGAGGAAGGGGTGGAGAGGACTTCCATTAGTGCACAGAGAACACTCCCAGCAGAGCCTGCTGAGAGCGGGCACTGCTCAGTGAGTCAAAAAGGAGAAATTCTAGCAAAGCCAGGTTTCCACTCTGGGCCACAGGCTGATATCAGCTTCTCCAGATGTTACTTATTTCTCATGGGGCTGGTGGAGCAGGATTCCAGAGCTGGAACTCCCTGACCGCCAGGGAGGGCAGGGAATAGACAAGGTATGCACGTGAACATGTGTGGGAGTGTGGGAAGAAGGGAGGGGGGGGGCACAATGCATTTTTTCCCCCTTCTCATGTCCAATGAGTGTTGACAACCGCTCTCATAGTGTATCAAAATCACCTGGGGAGCTTTTAAAAAAGTGCAGATGGCTGGGTTCTAGCCTGACTTGCAGATATAAACAGAGGCATCAGGATTTTAAAAAGGTCTCCAAGGGACTCTGGTGCGCAACAGGGCTGAGAACCACTGTTCTAGAGTTGGGGGTGGGCAAACTTTTTCTGTAAAGGGCCAGACAGGAAATGTTTTAGGCTTTGTGGGCCATATGGTCTCTGGTGTAATTACTCAACTCTGCATTGTAGCCCGGAAGCAGCCATAGATAGCATGTAAGCAAGTATGTGTGGCTGGGTTCCATCAAACGTTGACTACAAAAAACAGGTGGTGGGCGAGATTGGACCCAGGGACCACAGAATGCAAACTCGTGTTCCAGAGAGTAAACTGTAAAAACAGGTAAATCCTATTAAGATCTATAAAATTTTGCTTTGATATCCAACTAGTTCCAAATCTATGGAATTCTCAGGGTCATAAGAAAAATTACATTTAACAGCCAAGTTGGCTCTTTATTTGATAAAAGCAATTTCCTTCTCCCTCCAAGCCATCTAAGGAAGCTTATGTAGGAGTTCCAGGGCAGAATAACAAACCAGTGATAGGTGCTCTGGGTTAGACAATTACTGGAGGTATATACAGTATTATTTCATCTTCATGTGATTAATGGGCAGCCTCAAGGAGCCAGTGGTGCTAAGCCTCCCATGGTGTACCGATTTCTAGGGACCAAATGAGATTTAGCTGAGGAATGGTTGGTGTCGGGTAAATCCAGACAGACTCAGAAGGGGCAGGGCATGGTGGGTCATTCTGGAATTGTTATTTCCTGGAATCACCAAGACAGCTTTGGGAAAGAGAAGCCCTGGATGGTTGGAAACCCATCCCAGGGCCAGGCATCTAGAACTTCTAGTCTGGGCTCCATGAAAACTGAAGGAAAGAAGGCTGAAAAGGTCTACTGTGCAGAATGATAAGAGTAAATGACTATCCAGAATTTGTTGCCAGGGTGAAGTTTACTGCATTCTCTCTGGTCTTCTAGTAGCCACGAGATGATGGCCAGGTGGGAGAAAATTGGGAAATTCAGAAAAAAAGGAAGTGGGACCTCTGGGAATGCGGGAAAGAACAGCCTTTAGAACTCATCAGCTCCAATGGAAAACAGCTCTTTCTGGGTAATTATCATTAAACAGAATAAAGTTCAGAACAAGGGGCACATTCTGTGAGCTAACCAAACCCAGTCAGTGCATTGGCCATCAAGGGCCAACTATCCCACGTGCAACTTTCCAGGAAGGAAAAAAAGTTTTGGTTTTCTTTTCTTTTCTTTCTTTTTTTTCTTTTTTTTTTTTTTTTAGGGAGTGGGGAGCAGAGAGAAGTCACCTGGCTGTGAAAAGTGCTAAATCACCTAACCCCTATACTGACAGGTAAGTAGAGCCCTTTGTGACATGAAAGATGGAAGGAGAGCTCAGTGGACATTAGCCAGGTCACTGCACCTTGAGGACATGGCAGAGCAGGTGAGGAGAGCCCAAAGAGACTGCGTACAGGGAAATAAAAGGTGAGGGAAAGATCAGCTGAGGCCAGGCCCCTCCAGCTGGATTTTCATAGAGGTTACTTATTAATCTCATTAAATAAAGGGAATGGGAACAAATAGGGGCAAGCCAGGGAAACCAACTGGGATATCTGGCAGGAGGAAAGCCGAGGGTAAGTTGCCCAAGATTATCATTCGAGAGGAGTAATTTTTCACTAATATTAGGCTTTTGGAATTGAATAGTGAATTGACAATGAAATAGTACAATCAAAATAAACACAGCTCTGGCCGGTGTGATTCAGTTGGTTGGAGCGTTGTCCTAAGAACAGAAAGAAAGGTGGCAGGTTTGATTCCCAGTCAGGGCACATACCTAGGTTGCAGGTTCGATTCCCTGTCGGGTTACGTTCAGAAGGCAACCTATCCATGTTTCTCTCTCACATCAATGTTTCTCTCTCTCTAAACATCAATGAGCGGGCCCTCCTCAGGTGAGGATTAAAAAAAAAAAATCTTAAGAATAAATAAATAAATAAATAAGTAAATAAATAAATAAATAAAAACAAAGGTCAGGAAAGGGCCTTGCTTTTCTTTCAAATTAATAGGTGACTGATGGTCTATGAGAAGTTCTCTTCCCCAGTGACTTATCCCACCCCCTTGGGACATGCACAAAGATAGGAGGGATGACAGAAGGAGTGCTTTTTAAAGAGACCACCTCCATTCTCCTGGACAAGGGCTGCCAAGTAAAATATAAGATACCTAGCCAACTTTGGATTTCAGATCAATAAGGGATACTTTCTAGTATAAGTATGTCCCAAATATTACAGGAGACATACTTACACTAAAAAAAAAAAAAAAAAAAAAAATTAAAAAAAATCTTTTGTTGTTTATCTACAATCCAAATGTAACTGGGTATTCATTTTATTGGCTAAATCTGGCAACTCTACCCAGGAAAGAGTCTTATCATTTTTAAAAGTGTGTCAGCCCAGCAAGTCCAGTGTCCCATGCCATACTCCCTGCAAAAGCCTTGAGCAGTTTGCTTTAGGTAGGGTTCCTACCCAAACAGCTCCTGTTGGCACAGAGGCAGTGTTTGTAGGATTTGGCTCTGAGCAAAAAAATAAAAAATCCCCAGCAAGCATCTTTGGTTCTTTGGCTCCCTCTTTTCCACGGTGCCTCTCAGCACTGAACATAGAGAGCCTGGGGTGCCTTCGGCTGCTCCTGTAACAGTGCCCTTCAGATCTTAGCTGGGCCTTCAAGGGCATGAACAAGTTTGGAACCCTTTGCCAGTTCATTTTTCATTTTTGCCTCTGAGCATGGCACCAGGCCAGGAAAGCACTCAGAGGAGTTTCCCTCAAATGCCCTTGCAAGCCTATCAAAATGAAGACCCACTCTCCATTGTATGGCATGACAGGGAGGTGGGGCCTGACAGATTGGCAGGTTGCAATGGCTTAATCATTTAGGTACCATTTCCAGAGGCCCCCGTGCAAATGCAAGTTATGGGTTTGGGGCTGGGTGGTTTTCTGGGGTTACGAATGAAAGGCAGCTACGTTTCTGAGCTTGAACTAACAAGCACTAAAGTTGCTTGGAAGAGGGGAGAGAAAGCCACTTCTAGGGGAGACTATGTAGACATTTAGGAGACCATTGATTAAGTGTAATAAAGTACTTATTTTTATCTGCTCTCCTAGGAAAGGAAATCTGAAGTTCACATTCTGGAAGTAGATTTGGGGGAAGGCCCCACTGGGCCTGAATAATAGGTATACACCCCACCTCTTGGCTCTATATTGCAATGGCAGTTATGGGATTTTAGCCCTCTTTGTTGGCGAGCTCTGATGGGCTAGCGCCCCACTACTGTCCGTATCCGTGCTCACCTTGGCATACTAGTACATATTTAGCTCAGTGACAGCTAATTGTAAGCCCTACTCAGCCTTGCATATATCACAATGGTAGCTTCCTACAGGGTTGTGGAATAGGATCTTCAAATGGTGCTGTTTTAACCATGGCCAGAAAAGGCAGTGCTGAGTAACCATGACCCCAAACACAGCAGTGAGAAGCTTCTACTGCCTCAGTCCTCTGCCAATCTGGAAATCCTTGGGAGAGGAAAGGAGTAGCTAAAGAAAACAGACAAACAAACAAACAAACAAACAAAAAAGGGAAATATCTTGGAAGGTGAGAAGGAGTGGAGAGGTGGAACTACTGAATAGGCAACAGGGCCCCAAAGCTCAGAGACACAAAAAAGTGAATAATCTCAAAGCAGAGAGTACATTTCAGGTTTTTAGCTCAATGATTCTACTGTCCTCAGTCTCCTAACTTATCCTGTCCAAGGAGCCAATGTCTTGAATTTTTACCCCTTTTTGATCAAAACGACTAAGTCTCTGTTATGAGTGAGGGAGGCATTTGGAAGGTTATTGTCTCTGGTCACTGTGGTTTGCTCTGGTTCAGGTCTTCATGGATAATCAGTGATCTAATGAGATGCATCAATGCCATATCTACCATATCTAGTGTCCTAGAAAGTTGACAATTCCCAAAGTACCCAGAATGTGTCTAAGAAATAATTAGGAAATAACTTGAGTGTCAGGAAAATATGATTTGAATATTTACCTTATTCCTGGGTGAAGATAAAAGGAGATACTGGAAAGTTATCTTTCTCATTCTGGGACAATGTTAGGTAGAAACCCTCAAAGACCAGGACAGGCTCTGGGGCTGAAAGTTGCACGGAACCTTGAACTTGGGACCACCCATATGTTTGACAGAAAAAATGCTAGGTTGAGGGCCGAAGTCTTGAATTCTGGATTGGCTCTAGTTTAGCCACGTGACTGTACAAATCACCTCTTTGTGCCTTAGTTTTCCCTCCCTGTCATAGGGTTCAGGCCATTTCTCCTCTCATTCTCATACAAGGATAGAATGAAATGATAGATATAAAAGTATGTGGAGGACAATAAAGTAATATATACACATCTATGTATAAAAAGCACCAAGTTGTTGTTTTTCTAAGTGAGACTCATCTTTATAAATTATTTAAGCCTCTCTGCTGGAAAAGCAGGGAAAACTATAGCATGGGCCTTGGGGAGAGGAACTAAGTCAACCCTCAGAAAGAGGTGTTGGCTGCTCTCATGAGCGGTAACAGTTCATTGCACATGGAGACAGGAGTAGGCTGGGAGCACTGATGATTCCTGGGAGTGCATGGAGGGAAGGAGCTGGCCATGAACAATTTAAAGAGAAATCACTTCATATTTGGGTTCCTTATTCTGTGTTTATATTCATCTCTCTCCCAGTGGTCTGGTTTCAGCAATTAGGTGTCAGTGCTCAGTACCCACAAAAAAAAAAAAAAATGTTGCCTGATGCTGCCTAATAAAAATGAGGGAAGAAAAAGCCAGCACATGTCTTAGCACTGTTCCCTCTGAAATCATCTAATACCAAAGCACAGACAGCTCCAGGATTCAGAGTGAGCCAAACAGAAACCCATTCAGGAGGTACTCTTTCCCCAAACTTCAAGCATCACAGATTATTTTTTTTAAATATATTTTTATTGATTTCAGAGAGGAAGGGAGAGGGAGAGATAGAAACATCATTGATCGGCTGCTTCCTGGATGCCCCACACTGGAGATCGAGCCCCCTACTTGAATATGTGATCTGACCAGGAATTGAACGGTGACCTCGTGGTTCATAGGTCAACAATCAACCACTGAGCACACTGGCAGGGCAAGTATCACAGATTATTAATTCAAACTGAAGGAAGGTTCAGAAGGGTGTGGAAAATGCCAGGCTGGTTCATGAGAATGGTCCCTCCCAGCTTTGGCTCTTAGGGTGGAATTGGGGGGCGGGGGTGCAGAGGCTGGCCACCTGCTGTCTCTGACTGCCTCTGGATAAACGAGACTGGATTGGCCATGATCCGTGACTTTACCTGGAGTCTTCATGAACTGCTTCTTCTGGCCTGTCAAAAAGCAAGTGCAGATTTGGATGGCAGGGAACAAAGTTGACGAGGAGGCTGAACACTGCATGAAGAGAGGACCAAGCCAATGAGAGAACAACGGCAGCAACAGAAAACCAAACAAACCCTGCCACAGACCTGATGGGGGATGAGTCGCTGGACGTGGATGAGGTGGGCATAGGGCTGGATGGCGCCGAGAACATGGGCCAAGATGGCGAGAGGGGTGAAGTTGGGCTTGGATTCGGGGGGCTGCAAGACATAACAACCAGAAAACTCATCAGCACACAGGGAAACCACAGTGGGAGCACAGGAGGTCCATGGAAGGCCACATGACAGGGAGCTGGAGCAACTAGAGAAGCACTGAACCCAGACATGTCATCAGTGCCAGTCAGTTCTTCCAGCTAAAGCTTGTCCGGTAATCCTGGGAGCATTACCGTGTTTCCTTGCCCTGCAGGATAACTGCTTTCTCATGACAGGAGCTTCACCAGTTGTGTCCATTGTGCCTTTGGCCAAAGGTGATAAATGCCCACTCCCATACCCTATCCCAGGGTGATAAGTTCCCACTCCCATACCCTATCCCAGGCCTCTGTCTGGGGGAGGGCTAGCTTTTAATCAGCCTTCAGCTTCCCCTACTGCATGAGTATTTTTAAAGTCATGTCTCAGCAAAAATGACCATTTTTTCCAGGCCACACAGGCTATTGAGCTAGAAAACAATTTCCTGTTTACATTTTTAACTAAATGGGCTGTCTGCCATTTGGAGACCCGGAGAAGTACCGCGTTAGAAAAATGGCAACGGATGGAGGATGTGTCTGGAAAGGACACACACCTCTAGAGAGAGGCCTTACAGTTACGGGCAGTGTGCTGTTTCTCTGAGGTTTGCTTTCCAGGTCTGCTCTTCCTCTTTTCATAGGTTCTGGGCATTTTGATGCTCAAAGAAAAACCCCAGAGGGGAGGCAGTAAAAAAAAAAAGAGGAATGGAAACCTCAAATCTGTCATTTTGTTCTTTGGTGGCTGGCTGATCAAAAGTTTGGAGAGGAAAGGTTGAAATTACTCACTAAAATATGGTTTGATTTTAATTGGTCATGTTAAGCCCTTCGACTTCTTTCCACAAACAAACAAACATTTCAGCAACTCTGTAAAATTGCATGAAATCACAGAAAGTGCGAACACTAATGGCTGAGAAAACAATGTGAGGACCACCTGGCCACACCACCACCTGCAGCCCCTGGACCTCAGCCAACGCTGGACTGTTTGGTTCAAGCACTTTGTAGAGGTGAAAATGACAGCACTCTCATGCAGGGAACAGACTTTCTCAACATAGTGGGAATTAGCAAGAACATGTAAATGTACTACTTAATGGGACATACTCAATTCAGACACGAGACTCAATTACGGCTCTAATTACCTAGAGTTGCAACATAAATTCCTATGGCAATATACAGTAAAAACCCATTGTGTGAGTTCATCAGATAGCCTCATACTTAATGAATGAAACATTATGAAATACTATTATGTGTATTACATTTCTAGAATATAAATGCTATGAGGTAGGGATTTTTGTCCATTTTGTTTACAGCTATACCTCCAGAGTCTAAAATAGTACCTGAAGTATTCAATAAATAATTACTAAGTGAATTAGTGAATCTTGTTTAGCCCACCCAACAAGTCAAAAGGCACTACTGTAATTCATGCTACACAGATGAATTTTGAGGCTTGTCTGAAGATGCTCAGCCTGTTAAGTTACAAGACTGAGAGGTTCAGACCCCAATGCCTGACTCCAAGCCTCTGGTATAATAAGACTTGCTCCGTTCCTCGATACTATGCCAAGTGTCTTCACAGACTCAGCCATAGCATCAGAAGCCTTCTGAATCACTGATTTATGACTTTCCTTTAGATGCCAAACACATTTGCAAGGGAAATTGGGAATGCAGTAACAGACTCAATAAGACTCAACAAATTGTAATTCTAACAAAATTCCCAATCCTGCCTCCAGTCTTCTGTCTGCTAGATTCATCCAGCAGATGGAATCCACAAAATATGAGATTAAATTAGAAGAGCATGTCTTTTTCTCCCATTAATTTAGCAAAGACTAGTTAGTGAGAATTTAGTATGATCAAGACAAAAAAGTGGAATACAAGTTAGTATTTGCCAAGGTTCCTAACTTCAAGAACTTATGACGTATTTGACAATATGGCACAGATTTAAAAACAATTGCAGATGCTAAAATCCTCAACAAAATATTAGCAAACGGATCAAGCAATACATTAAAAAGACCATATACCATGATCAAGTGGAATTTATTCCTGGGATGCAAGGTTGGTTCAATAGCTGCAAATCAATAAATGTGATACACCACACAAACAAAATGAAGAATAAAAAACATTGATCATATTGGCAGATGTAGAAAAAGCACTTGATAAAACCCAGAACCCATTTATGATAAAAACTCTCAGCAAAGAGGTAATAGAGGGAACATATCTCAACATAATAAAGGTTATATATGACAAACCCACAGTCAACATCATACACAATTGGTAAACACTATAAGCATTTCCCTTAAGACCATGAATAAGATAGAGATGTCCTCTTCACCACTCTTATTCAACAAAGTACTGGAAGTCCTAGCCACAGCAGACAAGAAGAAGAAATAAAAGGCATCCAAATTGTAAAGGAAGAAAACTGTCATTATTTGCAGATGGTATGATACTATATATAGAGAAGCCTAAAGATCACTAAGAAACTACTAGTACTTATAAGTGAATTCAATATAGTAGCAGAATACTAAATAAATATCCAGAAACCAGTTGCATTTTTATATACTAATAACAAGCTATCAGAAAGGGTAACTAAGAAAACAATCCCATTTACAGTTGCAACAGAAAATAAAATAAAATACCTAGGAATAAATTTAACCAAGGATGTAAAAGACCTGTACTTGGAAAATTATAATGAAGAAAGAAAGGCAAGAAGGTACAAATAAGTGAAGCATATACCACTTCATGGGTAGGGAGATGTAATATCATTAAAATGTCCATATTATTCAAAGCAATATAGTATAGATTCAATGCAATTCCTATCAAAATACTAATGACGTATTTCATAGAACTAGAACAAATATTCCAAAAATTTATATAGAACTACAAAAGACCTCAAATAGCACAGCAATCTTGAGAAAGAAGAACAAAGTTGGAGGAATCAAACTATCTGATATCAAACCATACTACAAGGCCATAGTAATCAAAACAGTATGGTACTGGCACAAAACAGTAGATCAATGGAACAGAATAGAGAGTCCAGAAATGAACCCACACCTATATTGCCAGTTAATATTTGACAAAGGAGATAAAACATACAATGGAGTAAAGATAGTCTATTCAATAAAGGTGTTGGGGAAATTGGACAGATATGTGCAAAAAGTGAAAATAGACCACCTTCTTAGACCATACACAAAAATAAACTCAAAATGGATTAAATACTTAAACATTAGACTCGAAACCATAAAAATCCCAGAAGTAAATATAAGTAGTAAAATCTTGTATATTTCTCGTAGCAATATTTTTTTCTGATATATCTCCTCAGGAAAGAGAAACAACAACAACAAAAATAAACAAATAGAATTTTATCAAACTAAAAAGGTTTTGCACAGCAAAGAAAACCATAAGCAAAATCAAAAGACAGCCCACTGAATGGGAGGACATATTCACCAATGGTACATCTGCTAAGGGGTTAATACCCAAAATTTATAAAGAACTTATACAACCCAACAGAAAATAAACAAACAACCCAATTAAAAAATGGGCAAAGGACCTGAAGTGACAACTGTCCAAAGAGGACATACAGGTGCCAATAGACATGAAAAGATGCTCAACATCACTAATCATCAGAGAAATGCAAATTAAACCACAATGAGACATCAATGAGCTATCATCTCACACCATAAGAAGGGCTATCATCAATAAGTCCACAGAAAAGTGTTGGCAAGGATGTAGACCCTTGTGCACTGCTGGTGGGAATGCAGATTGATGCAGCCACTGTGAAAAGCAGTATGAAGTTATCTTAAAAAATTAAAAATGAAACTGGGAATATATCCAAAAAGCTGGAAAACTAATTCAAAAGACTATAGACACCCCTATGTTTATTGCAGCATTATTTTCAACAGGCAAGATTTGGAAGTAGTCCAAGTGACCATCAGTAGATTAGTGAATAAAAAAGCTGTGGTATTTACACAATGGAATACTGTTTGGCTGGAAGAAGGAGAAGGAGAAAGAGAAAGAGGAGGATGAGGAGGAAGAGGAGGAGGAAGAGGAGGAGGAGGAGAAGGGGAAGAGGAAGGGGAAGAGGAAGGAAAAGGAGAAGGAGAAGGAGAAGGAGAAGGAGGAGGATGAGGAGGAGGAAGGGGGGGGAGGAGGAGGAGGAGATCTTACTCTTTGTGACAGCATGATGGACCTGGAGAGCATTATGCTAAGTGAAATAAGCCAGTCAGAGAAAGATAAGTATCACATGACTTCACTCATGCATAGAATCTAATGAACAAAATAAACTAACAAACAAAATAGAAACCAACTCATAGAGAACAAATTGACTGCTGTCTGAGGGGAGGGGAGTTAGGGGGATGGGTGAAAAAAGGTGAAGGGATCAAGCAAAAACAAACAAAACAACTCATGATACAGACAATAGCATGGTGATTACCAGAGGGAAAGGAGGTGGGAAGAGGTAGAAGAGGGTATAGGGGGATAAGTGGTGATAGCAGGAGACTTGGCTGCTGGTGGTGAGCACACAATACAATATACAGATGATGTGTTATGGAATTGTACACCTGAAACCTATATACTTTTGTTAACCAATGTCAACCCAATACATTCAATTTAAAATAAATAAAACCACCTCCCTTTTAGAAAGCAAACAGAAATAAACAGGAAAAAAACAACTCTTATGTAAGATAGTGGATTCATTGCTCTATTATTAATACCTGCTCCCACTTGACCTTGTCTCCAGTCCTGGGAGAAAGTGCAGCCTCGTTTGTATGTGCAGTCCTCAGTTTCTTCCGTGGCTGCAGCTGGTAAGAAAGGCCTAACTTTCTCAGTCCTCTCACCACAACCCACCTCACTAGATAATGACCCAGCAGGCACCAATGACCTGGTGATGACTTCCCAACTGCAGCCTGGCCCAGGAACCTGAGTTCTGATCAGGACAAACTTGGAGGGTCAAGAGTGCAGCCCAGGCCCAGAGGCCGGGACTCATCTGGTCCTCTGGGCAGTGATCAGCATAAGACAATTAAAAAGTCCTTAGGACTGTTTCTGAGAAATTTTTTCCCTTTTTAGTGGCTTATATAAGTAGGAAACACCTCCAGTTTCCTACCTCATCTGTATCGAGAATGATGCCTTTGGCTAAAGGCATGGTTGGCAACATAGTCAATGAAGACAATTGGGTTCGAAATGTTTTCTCATGTCCTTGGATATCTCAGTGGTTTTTGGCCAGACATACACTGAGATTATCTGGGGGTACAGCTGGAATGCAGGGTATTCATAAAAACTATAGGAATGTACTCAATCTCCATGTCAACTGCCATGGTATTAACTGTAATTTTTACCAACTAACAGAATTTAATTTGTTTGTTTGTGTTTAGTCATAGCAATAACATTTATGTGCTATAAAATGACCACAATTTAAATTTATGAGCACTAAGTTTTAGTATAACAATAAAACGCCACAGTTCTTCTATGATTTTTTAAACTACTGTTTATTTGTGCTTCATAGCCACATCAAGAAAACTCACTGTCACCAATACCATTGAACATTTTTATATACCACAATGATTGATGTCTGTAGTGGGAGAATGACTGTAAACATATAAATGCTCCTCCAAGGAACAGGCAGCACATTATATTTTAGTTTTGATGCAACTCAGAAAACACAAAAGGGGGAAATAATGGCGCACAAGGAGGAGAATGGCCCGAGGCTCTTTGTATCATCTTTCACGCCGGAAGTGTCTGGCTAGACGTTACTTAAAACTCACAACAGCACCCCAAATGTCCAAAACAAAACAAATAAAAAATGACCAGCTTTCCTATTGGCTCTGAAACCTACAATATTAAATTCTCAAACTCTTTTCCCACTAATGAGGCCAAAGATAACAGGATAGGAAAAAATAATTTTATAACTACAATCTTAGCATATGACCCCCAAAGGCCTCTGTAGCCCTCAAGACCAGCTGGAAGGGAGTCTCTGAGCTGAACACCCCAGCATACTGTTTATCCTAAATACTTTTGAGGTTCTGCCAGGCCCCCATATCAAGGCTCAACTGTAACAGCAACAGCTTACATGTTAGCATGGAAGGAACACTTGCCCGTTTGACTTGGATTCAAGAGGAAGGCTTGCATCAGCTCTAGTTTGCTGGTCTACAGTGTCCTCAAAAGTCCCAGTCAATCCCTTTGACATTCACTGGACAGTGAAGAAATAACGGTTT
Organism: Eptesicus fuscus; assembly: GCF_027574615.1. Lineage (NCBI taxonomy): Eukaryota > Metazoa > Chordata > Mammalia > Chiroptera > Vespertilionidae > Eptesicus > Eptesicus fuscus. The sequence goes on along the minus strand of NC_072478.1, from coordinate 81,993,744 downwards.
AGGAAGATAAGGCTCAAAGGCCTGGCAGCATGCTGGGTTGTGGCTGATAGTTCATGCAATATCATGAGCTTGACACCTTTCTGTGGTGACTCACTGGAACAATGGCATGTCTGCTGCACTGGCCAGAGCTTGCCTGCCATACTGTGGAGGGGGCTGCCCAGCAGCTCCCAATCTGATCATGGCTGGGGCAGCCCCTAGTAGTTAAAACTTGGGCTGCTAGAGGCTGAGCAGTAAGCTGACCTTGAAAAAGAAAGCTATTCTTTTTTTTTTTAATTTTGATACTCAAAATTACAGATGGCATTGTAGAAAATTGGAAAATACCAAAAAGCAAGTAATAAAATCATATCTAATTTATAGCCCTGATAATGCCTGTTACCATCTTGACATATTTCCTTTTTTTTTGGGGGGGGGGGGAGAGTGATAATACTACATATAGGATGAGGCAAAAGTAGGTTTACAGTTTTTCATACGGAAAATACAATAATTAATAAATAATAATCAAGAGTAAACTCTGTTTCACATACTCACAAAGGTACACCTACTTTTGCCTCACCCTGTACATAGTTATAGCCTTTTTCACCCAAGTAAGCATTTTCTTATGTCAGTAAATAGCCTTTGATATCATGTTTTTGAAATGGCAACAGGGTATTCGGTTATGGGGTATATATACCTTGATTTATGTAACCATTCTCTTTTTGTGTACACTCCGATTATTATCCCCCTTCAGCTATTATAAATAGTGCTGCAACTCACTTCCTTGCTGAGGATCATTGTCTGTGTCTCCAATTGTTTCCTTAGCATAAATTCCTGGATGTTAAATTAGTGGGTCAAAGCTTAAGAGGCTTCTTTAAAGGGTCCTGATACATACTAGCAAGTAGCTTTTCAGAAGGTTCTACTGAACTGCATTCCCACAACAGTGTGGGGACTGCCTCTTCTCTCTCACCATGGCCCCACCAGCATGGAGCATTATCATTTTTAAAAAATCAAATGGGGCTTTGTTTTTTTCCAGGTCACAAAGGTTACCTCGATTTTTCTCTTCCTAGCATTTCCAATGATATAAAAATGAATATAATTCTCTTCCTGTGTTCTGTTTCCATCTGGAGGCAATGGTAATTTTCCAAAGGGCATTCTGCCAAGGAGGTAGTGTGGGGAAGGAGACAGGAAGATGGATAGAAAGACAGACAAACACAACTAGGGATGTGGGACCTGGTCAAATATTGGTATGGCTGCTCCGAGAGGAACTGGGAGTGGTGGATGGTTAGCTTAGTCTCGGACTCTCAAAGATTGAACTAAATAAAAGGGATGATGTACATAGGCGAAGCCAGAGTCTTGCGCCAGCAGCATACTGTGGAGAAGTCACAAAACTAGTATTTATATCTCTCTGCCAGGCAGTAAACTGTGATCTGCAGCTCAGGTTCCCAGTCATGGGCCTCAGGCCTGGGCTGGGCTGTGGGATTGCTGGTCCAGGGATGACCTAAATACTCCCTCAGTCCTCCTTCCCAATTAGACCTGGGCCAGGAATGCTGCTATTAAATCCAAGGACTGCTTATATATTTTTTTTTCTTTCCTCCTATAATGAAAAAGAAGAGAAAATTCCATGAACACCTATCTAATCTAATCCAAAATTAGTGAATTCTTCTGTTTTGGAAAATAGCCCTTTACGTTTTGACTTAAAGTACCATAAAAAGAGAAGGAACCTCAAACTTCAGCCAGGGAAACGGCCAAAAGAAATACTGGTAAACTGGATAGTGGTGAATCAGAGCATATTACACAAAAACTGACTTTTATTTGTTGCAAATTTGAACACATATATTCTTTACATGTGTCCACTGAAGCTTTTACAACACAGAAATCCTATACAGATCCCAACCTGCCTAGTGTTCAGTATGTGCCTGACAACTTTACAACAGAAAACCCACGCGCCCCCAGGTTGCACTGTTCTGTGTTCTTTTCTGACTCTTACCAGTGTGCATGGGTACTTACAGATTCTTTCCCCTCATCTAGCATAATTTCATATGCATTTTATTCAGACAATGACAGAGTCGTGATGTTTATTTTAATGAGAGGAGCTGGGGAAATTCCCCCTAAGGCCTTAGCAATTATACACAATTACTTTAAAAATAGTTTTTAAATTATTTGCTTTAAAAATAGTTCGACTAGTCTAAGTGCAGTGATTCAGTTTTCCAGCTTAAAAAATTGTTCTGAAGTACAAGTTTCAAATAAAATTAAATCTCAGACAAAGTGTGGTGGGAATGGCAAATAATTCCATGATTTAAGTAAAATCCAAAATTCAAGATAGGGCCTCTGTCACTGTTAAGGCTCCCCAAGTCAATCATGCAAACATCTTCATATAGCATAATACAGAAATATGAGGTAGAAGGAGAAACTCTGAATTGGAATGAAAGATACCTGGACAAGGGTCCCAGTTCAACCACTCATTTCCCAGGAAACAACCCCAAGGGAAAGGACCAGTGAGGTTAAATGGGACAAATGCCTCTCTCATGCTCCATGGTACACAACACATACTGAGCCTAATATTCTTTCCTGTTAAGTCTGAATATAGCCCCTCAATCTTTTTCAATACCACATTTCAGGTACATCAGAATGGGTCCTTAAAATGTATTTACTCTCTTTCAAGTAACAAATTATGAAGTTATTTGTAAGGAAACACTGAAGCATTTTGGGGCACTACAAAGGATCTAATTATAAGATTTGCTATTTCAAAAGATTTGAATGGTTGCTGAGAAATCCCAATACAGCCTTACTATTGTAAACTGAGTGCAGTACAACTGTTGTTCTCTGTATAATGGAGATATTGCAAAAACAAATCAATTCACTGTAACTTAAAAGGAAAGCAACAGATCTCTAGATTTAATTTTCTACTGTTCTGAGGCATAACTTAAAGCCACCATTCGAATGCTAGGAATGTTTAAACACTACTCTTAAAATAAAATCTGCAAGCAAGGAACTGTACCTGCCTCAGGGGGTTGAGAATGGGGACCTGGTGCACAGGCATGCAATGGACATTCAGTTTTTACTTTTATACTGTTTGGATTTTAAAAATCATGAGCTTATATTATTTTTCTAGAGGCCCAGTGCATGAAAATTCATGCACTGGAGGGGGTGTCCCTCAGCCTGGCCTTCCCCCTCTCACAGTCCAGGAGCCCTCAGGGGCGGGAGGTGACCCGGCGATCAGGGGAAGGTGACTCCCCATCACACCTCTGCTGCTGCCACTGCCGGCAGCGCAAGCCTTGGCTGGCCCTGGTTACCTGAGCCTTGGGTGGCCCTGGGCAACTGGGCAGCTGCCATCCAAGACTTGCCTGCACCTCAGGCCAGCCCTGGGCAGCTGGGGGGCTGAGGGGACTGGGGGACTCTGGAGGAAGATGTGTGGAGCAGCCGGGCCCACCCCCAGGCCTTGCCGAACCTGCAGCCCCGGTGGGGCTGAGGGGACTGGGTGCTGCCATCTTGTGGCTGTGGGTGCTGCCATCTTTGAGGGCATGGCAGTCAATTAGCATATTCCCTCCTTATTGGCTGTGGGCACCGCCATCTTTGAGGGCATGTCAGTCAATTAGCATATTCTCTCCTTATTGGCTGCAGGCGCTGCCATCTTGGAGGGTGGTGCAATCAATTAGCGTATTCCCTCCTTATTGGCTGTGGGCACCACCATCTTTGCAACGGTGGGTGGATCAGTTAGCATATTCCCTCCTTTTATTTTAGATAGGACTTTATTAGGATAATAATAGTGGAAAGCACTCTTCTATAAATGGTGCTAGGATAATTGGACATCTGTGTGGAAAAAGTGACACTTGATCCTCTATCTCATATGATACCTAACAAATGATTTCCAGGTGGATTATCGATCTAAATGCCAAAGGCAAACAACAAAGGTTTTAGAAGAGAATTACTCTGGGAACTAACCCAATAGGGCATAAAAAGCACTGATCGTAAAAATAAATATTGATATGCTTAACTACATTAAAATTAAGAACTTTTATTAAAAAATAATGTTAAGAGAGAGTAAAAGATAGCCTACAACATATAAGTACACAAAGCCCTCATAACCCAACTACACAAAGAACACCTTCTGATCAGCAAGAAAAAGACTGATAACCAAGTGGAAAATGAGCAAGAAACTTGAACAGGAACTTTAGAAGACAAAAATGCAAAAGAAAAATTGTTCAACCTTTCTGTAAGGCTGGAAATATAGATTAAAACCACAGTGAGATGATCCTGTACACCTACCAAAATCTCTCCCTAGCTAACATCTAAATGCTGAAAATACCAAGTGTGTACATGATGTAGAACATCTAGAACTCTTGTACTTTGCTGGAGGAGGGATGTAAATTACTACACCCACTTTGGACAACAGTTTGGCATTATCTAGCGACAGTGAAGATATCATTCATTCTCTATGACCCAGCAGTTCCATTTCCAGACATACACCCTAGAGCACAATGTGTATGTGTGCACCAGAAGACATATGAGAACATGTAACCAAGTTATTTGTAAAAGCAAAAACTGAAAACAACCTAGAAGTTCAGCAAAAGTAGAATGAAGAAATAATTTTAATATTTTAACATAACAGTCCACTCTACTACAATGAAAATAAAGAAACTACAGGTACATTAATGACTTAAAATCTTTGAGCATAGGAAAACAGACTCAAAATAATAAAACAAAATAATGTCTTCTAAGGATGATCCTCATTAGTTGTAGACTAGAGGCCCAATGCACGAAATTCGTGCACTCGGGGTGGGGGGGTCCCTCAGCCCCTCTTGCAGTCCGGAGCCCTCGGGGGATGTCTGACTGACGGTTTAGGCCCGCTCCCTGTGGGATGTCAGTCAGACATCATTAACGCTGCCACCACCACTGCGCTCGCCAGCCGTGAGCCCGGCTTCTGGCTGAGCAGCGCTCCCCCTCTGGCAGCGCACTGACCACCAGGGGGTAGCTCCTGCATTGAGCATCTGCCCCCTGGTGGTCAGTGCACGTAACAGTGACTGGTCGTTTGCCGTTTGGTCGATTTGCATATTAGCCTTTTATTATATAGGATTCTATGTTTGCGAATTCATCTACTTGCTAAATTTTATTTGTAACCCCAGAGACAATACTTACAGTGCATTCATAGTTCCTTGCAGACACACATACAGCAATGAAACACTTGAGTCACTCTGAGTCACCTGACGCTCACATTTCCACTGAGGCCAATCAAAGAGATGCTCTGCCTTCTTGTTTCTAATTGCAAGAGGCTGTGTGTGCTGTGCCTTATGGAGACAACGTGCTAAGACTTCTAATGCTGCTGGTCATAACATCACTGTTAATAACATTAAATAAGCTGTCTTTAAACAGACACACACATAAAACAAGGTTATGTATTGATCAGTTGACAAAAATGTGGTGACGGAAGGCTCACAGGAACCTCACCCTACATTTCCCCTAGGAGTAGTATCCTGTGTCTGCAGTGACTTCACTGAACATAACCACTGCACATAACGAATATCTGTATTTAAGAGGTAAAAAATATAAATAAAAACAAGGAACTGATTACTGTAAATATCACATTAGTGGTTACGTTTGTGGGAGAAGGGAAGAGGATTATGATAAGGAAGGAGAAATCAAGAAATGTGAACACTTCTGGGATCTTGGCAAAGGTTGTATTTCTTAACCTTTTTGGTGGTTATGTGGGTGTTTGCTAAATAATAATTTATTTTATTTATTAAATGTAAGCTGTATATTTATATTTCATGCCTTTTTTATATAACAAAAATATCTGCAAATATATCTTAAAACTTATTTATGGACAGTCAGTATACCAACACATTAACAGCATTCTCTGGGTGATGAGATTAAAAGTAATTTTTATTTTTTGTGCTTTTAAAATATTTTCTACATTTTCTGCAGTTAATAGGTTACATTTATAACAAAAAAAGAGTAAGTTTTAATAGAAAAAATAATCTCCCTACATACAAAGGCTACTTTTATTCTCTAGAGGAGGGGTGTTTAATGGGGGCAAATGACAGTTCAGTGTTTGTTGCACTAATCTGTGGTTTAAGTTGCATAATACAGTTTGGCAGTTAGCAGTTGTTTGTACTGTTTCTCTTCTTTTTCAGTCAAATACAATCAACAAATACTTATTGAGCACCTTCCACAGGCTCAACCAATTTTTTCATCCTTCTCCCCTCACTGAAAAATAAGGTTGGCTCTTCTGGAGACTTTTTATTTTGGTAAAGTTATTACAGTAAACCAATGGTGCCTTCCCTTCCCCCCGTGCAAGGGGAAGTTGAGGAGGACATCTCCGATGTCACACTGAGTAAGCTGGACAATGTGTTAACAACATTGGCTGAAAGTCACTGGCCATCTGGCATACTTTTCTATACGGTCTGCTTTCAGGGGATATTTCCTGTTTGGACTTGGGGGTGGAGGGTGCGGGGAGAAGAGGGAAAAGGATTCAATAAGAATCTAAATGACCGCTGCTGAAAACAAAGGAGTATCTAAAATTAGCAGTGGTGGCCCAAGATACGTCAGCTTAAAAATAACCCTGGGGAAAGGGGGTTCCTTGAATAAGAACCTAAAATATTTCACTGTGTTCAGAACTCTCAGCAATAGAAGAAAGCACTCCTGCTAACAATAATATCCAGGTCAATTAAGTTAAAGTCCCATAACCCGACAAAACTTGGGTCTGAATACCATGAAAGGCATATAAGGCAGAGAGATAAGGAAAGATGAACTTTGATGAAAAGGCCGCAGTCTCTGATTCCACCCCATTCCAAACAAATAGCTGTCTTCCCTCTAATTCTAGTACTTATTCAACAGTCTAAACATATGGAAAATTGTTTTTGATCTACTTTGACCTACACAAACCTCTTCTCTACTCCATTTGTATCTTCCATGCCTGGCCTTGCTCCATTGTGTGACCATGCACAGAACCCGCATGCGCCCATGACCATGCTCCTTCTAAAGTGCTGGCTCAGGCTGCACTGAAGGAATGCAACCTCACTAGGCTCCATGGTGAGTTTCACCGCTTGTTCATTTGATTCTGAGGAGCCTATTGACTCGACTGGAAAAAAACTTTAAATGAGTTTCCAGCAAAGTCACCCTTTCCAGTGGAAAAAGAGAGTTCTAACATCTGTGAATAAAAACACACCAAAGGAAAGGGATTTTTATATGCTGCTTTGGTTCTTGTACTCCAAAACCAACTCCCCACTGAGAAGTCAATGAAAATTGACACAACCAAACACCATTAATTCTGATCTCACAAAATTAAAATTTCTATTGTTTCCCAAATCTGAGGTAGATCCAAATTACCTTGGACAATCTTCACATTACTAGGAAAAATTACACTATAAGCAAGGGTTTCAACATAGATGCTTTAAGTTACGAGGACCATTATTCATGATAATTTCAAATGACCAGGCAAATCTGATTGTAAACATTTCAATGCACACTCCCCCACCCCCGCCTCGCTCCTAGAATGAAGACCATGGCCTTCCAGACTAACCTAAGAATCTCTATCCTGGTTTATTTGCCTTTTAGCAATCCAATCCATGCTAGTTCACCTCATAACCACATGCACCTCCTAAACACATAGCTTAATAAATAGGTGTTGAACGAATAGCAATTTCCTGCTCATAAACTCCCAATTACCTACTGAAAGTAGAACAAATTTCCTACTGGTATAGTAGAATATACAGTTACTGGTTTTCACACTCCCTTTCTGGTTCATTTGCAGTTCTTTTCCGCTCCAAGTGATACAGCATCCCATCAATTTCATTGCAGAGCAGGCATGTGATCCAGGCTGGCCATTCAGAGTACCCCTTCCCCCTGGCCACAGTGACAGGACCAAGGATGAACATGTAACTAATCACAGTTCATTCATGGGGTCTAGTATATGAATGCTCTTCCTTCTGGATACAAGCTCTAAATGTATTGGCTTAGGGCGACCAGAGCTTTTTCTCCCACTACATGGTAAACATCTGTCTGCAAGTCAAGTTAAAAAAAAAAAAAAAGGAGCAGGGAAGAAGAGCCAAGTAAAATAATAATTTGGGCTCCGGATCCAATTGTGCTCGAGGTTAGATCCACCCTGAGAGTTCCCAAATTGTAAGTTTCCAACTTCCACTTTTTCCTGAAGCTAGTTGAGTTTTTGTCATTTCAAGGTCTTTCACAACATGGCCCCAATGCTCTTCGTGAACACAACTTGTCTTCATGCCCTCAGTGCTCTCTAGGTCAGCAAAATTTCTCTTAAAGGACCACTCAGTAAGTATTTTTGACTCTGTCGACTAAGAGACACAAGTGAGGCTGTTTATGAACAAATTAAATTTCCTCTAAAGCCTCAGAAGCTGGTCCATTTGTGCCATCTGTTATAAGGGAAACTGGAAACCACCTGTCTGCCTGCCTGAGCTCTGCTCTTATCAAGGAAATTGTAATTACCTCTTTGGTGAAGGATTTGAATCATTACAGTAAATCCTTTATTCAGCACATCTTGTATTAGAAAGGCATTCTGAGCCTTAGAAGGGTTTATTCTCCTCTCGCCCTGGGAAGACGCAGTAAAACAGCTCTTCGAAGCCTGGCAGAGTGAGTGGTACCTTAGCTTTGTTTGTTACTGGACGACACGTATTTACTGAACAAATGTTGGCTGCGCACCTGGTCCATGGCAGGTGCAGGTGCAGGCACAGGGAGCAAAGCAGGAAGAGGTGCAGGGAGGCTTCTGCTCTCAAGCAGCTTCCGATCGAGTGCCCTGAACTGCAGGGGAGGGTGCGAGAGGACAGGCCGAGGGAAGAAAAACTTCCTTTGCGGTCAGCTCCTTGTAAGATTTGTATTTTACTTATGTTTTCTGATGCATGTACTATGTCAATTAGTAAAGTCAGTATGTATTTGATAAATAAGTCAATAAAAACAAGAAACATATATTGGAGGTATATGTCCCAAATATTGTTTTCTGATAATATTTTGGTCATTTTAGTGATCAGAATGGTTTAGGAAACACTATTGTGTGTGTGTGTGTGTGTGTGTGTGTGTGTGTTTATAACAGTCAATAGACAAGTAAACAAATAAGATCATTTTAGATGATACAAAGAACTATGAAGAATTAAGAGCTACGAAGCGGGATGGTGTGAAAGCGAGTGCCTGGGTGGAGAAGGTAGCTGGAGGTGATCTGGATTTCGTGGATGGGCCCCACTCCCTTCAGGAGAACCCTCTGAGCCAGGACTTCAACAAACTAGACTGCTCAGGGTTCATATTCCTAAACACCCCTGCATCTTTTTATTTTAACCATTTGTGACTAAAACCAAAACCAAGGCCCATTTCCTCCTAAGCTCCCTCTCAGTCTTTTTGCTGAATCACTGAGCTTTTTCCTAGAATACCATGGGAACTTAATGGAAAGGGTCCTATTTGGAAGGAAAGAAAATCAGTAATAACTGTTGGCCTGGTGATAGCAGAATTCCCAGTAGTGGCTGGTGACAGCTAAACATACTTTTCCTACAAGAAATTGTTTCCTGGTAAAGCAAAAAAGTCATTCTGTTTGGGGACACAAAGGTTTGCTTTTCAATGACATCTCCAGGAGACCTTAAAAAGTATGTTGCTTAGCCATAGCTGGTTTGGCTCAGTGAATAGATCATTGGCCTGTGGACTGAAGGGTCCTCGGTTCGATTCCGGTCAAGGGCACATGCCCAGGTTGTGGGCTCAATCCCCAGTTGGGGATGTGCAAAAGGAAGCCGATCAATGATTTTTTTCTCATTATTGATGTTTCTATCTCTCCCTTTCCCTTCCTCTCTGAAATCAATTTTAAAATATACTTAAAAAAAGAAAGTATGTTTCTTGTTCCTTCTTGGAAGAAAGGAACTATATAAGCCACAAACAATCAGCCTGGAGACTTCTCTTCCTTTGTGTGAGTTGCCACATCTCCAGGTTTCTACAGATCACGTTTTCTAGGTCATTGTGACTTCCACTACCCTGAGGTATAACATTTCTGAAGTTCTACTCACTTTTTGTCAATATATTTATGTCCATTCGCTTACAAAGGTTTTCAGTATTACAAGCCCATTCAGAAATCACCAGTCTATATTTTCAAACACACCCACCTGCACTGCAAGGATAAGCCTTCTCCAAGTGCCATCCCCCAATGCCCACACCAGTCTCTGTTGGCTCTTCCTTCTTATTGCCACTCAGGCTTATAGTGACAAAATGCTACTCTGCACAGATTTAATCTTTCTGTTGTTCTCCCAGGAAGCTGTGGGAAGGAAAGGAGAATCCTCCCGAGGGAAGAATATTGCAAATCATAAATTAGCAAATTACAAATATGGAAGGAAATAAAATGAATTTTCCACAATGAAAAGTCATCACACCCTCAAATAATGAAAGGAGTCAGGCTGGGTTGGGGCCCCAAAATTTGTATTTTTAAATGCTCTCCCCACTAGCCCCTACCCCAGCCACGTGGTTCTGACAAGCAAGCAGAGACGGGAACCATGATCCTTATTTCTGTAGGTTCCACATCAGCTTTGGAATGTGAACACACCAGGTGCTCACTAGCAAAACATGTTTGTGATTATTTTGTTCCTTCAAAAATTGATTTATTTGTGTGGCTATTCTTATTAATTTTGGCTTGGCTAATATGTGTCAACTTTTTAGCCAATGAATTAATAAACTCTCAGTGTTAATCTATAATTTGGTCAAAGGAACCAAAGGAGTTCTGAGAACAGAGGGATCAGTTTAAGCTGCAGGACTGGCAAAGTTCCCCGTGAGTTGGAATGTTCCCATTTTCCATTTTGGAATTGAGGGGCCTGCTCACAGATGGGCAAGGAGAGTCAGTGTTAGGGCAAAAGGAGCCCCCATTCCACTGAGACAAGATGCAGGGACAACACCACACCTCGCCTCTAAAGAAGCAGCTCCCTCTAGTACACAGTGCTTATGACACACCAGGCTCTGGGCCGAGCATTTTTTGTCACTGACTTGTCCCAGTAACCCTGCAAGAGCTGGCCTGATTTTGCAGAGAGTTGAGCGGCACACTGGAAAAGCTGAGTAATTTTCTTAGAATCAGAAAGTGGTGATGCTAGAACTGAACCAAGGTAACATGACTCCAAACCTCGGGCTCTTCTGAACGCCCGTCCATGCCCACTGCTGTCCTCTGGCCTTCCCTCCGTGGCTCCCTAACACGGTCCAACAGGCATGTTTCACATACTTCACAGGTGGACAGAAGGGGCCAGCTGGGCCTCAGGCAGGAAAAATAAGCTGACTTAACGAGGATTTGCCTGAATTGCCCTAGAACCTGTTGAAACAGGTGAAAACCCAGTTCCAAGATCTCATAAATCACGTTAAATAGAAAATAAAGAAAAATAGTTTGGAAGCTTCTCAGTACTTTCATCGGCTGTCTGTTTTCAGGGAACACCTGCCATAATTCATAAAGAGACTTCTAAATGAAAACAGTATTATTAAGAATAATGAATTAACAGTTAAGTGCAGAAGTCTGGGGTCTGACAGAACCCTCCAATACTGGTTTGAATCGTGGTTCTGCCACTTATTGGCTCTGTGACTGTGGGCCACTTAATTTGTGTCCCCCATTTCCCTCTCCTGCTTAAAACAGGGATGATTAATAATAACCATCCCTCATAGGATTGCTGAAAATTAAAGGGGATCAGCCATATAATATACTTAGTATACAAAAGGTTGGTATACAGTAGGAGTTCAGTAAATGATATTATGATTAGTATATGTGTGACTTGTTCTAAAAAGAAAAATGGTTCTATTTTTAAATGAAAACTGGCCTTAAGGACCTGTGCCATCTATAAAACTTAAGGTACAGATCCAAACAGAAGTGAAAATGAAGAGAAAATGTCAGATTACTTAACTGAAAGGGAGACAGAGTAACAGGCCTCAGGTTCTAGTGCTTTCATCCTAGGATGATTTCCCCTCTTAGCATAGCCCTGTTACTGGTGTATGCACAGCAAAGCCCCCAACAGAAAACACACTGAGGCAAGTTCACGGGCGCTCGGGTTGTGTTACCCGTGGCTGGTAGGTCTGCAGGTATCATATAACCTGTGCCCAAAGCCCAGGATTTCATGTTCAGGAGGAGGTGTCAATGCCAGCTCTGGACCTTAATTAAGGCTCAGTCTCTGTTCAGGACAGGCTGACAGGAGACCTCTGCTTTTCCACTGGCTCTCTCAGATAAAAGCTGGAAGGCTGGATGGTGCAGAACATGGGTCTGGAAAGATGGGAGGACGGGCACTACCCACCAGCCTAAGTTCATTCTGGGGGGTGTTGGTGGAGAGGATCGCAATTCCAGGGTGCTGTGGACAGCTTCCTGAGAAGCCCAGGGGAGGGCAGGTTGTAGCGGGGGGGGGGGGGGGGGGAGTGGCATGGGCTTTCCCTCAGGGCCGACTCCACACTCTCCAAAGCATTATGGTGCAGGTTTCAGACAAATGCGGTCAGGGATGGGGCTGCTCCTTCTTCTAATATCCTGTGAAGTAGGCAGCAATGAGCTGCCAGCACTACCACTAAGTGGACAAGGAGGACAGAATGGATACTTGGACATTAGGAGGCAATGAATGGCTGCATTTCTTGGGGTGCAGGTGGGCCACGGTAGCCGTTTCCCTCCCTCCTTTGCCTTCTACGCCATGGTCCTGTCTACATCTAACTTTCCCTTCCCCTGCCGCCCTCACCTCTGCCAATAGACTTGTACTGGCTCTTTATTTTTATTTATTTATTTATTTATTAAAATGTATTTTATTGATTTTTTACAGAGAGGAAGAGGGAGGGATAGAGAGTTAGAAACATCGATGAGAGAGAAACATCGATCAGCTGCCTCCTGCACACTCCCTACTGGGGATGTGCCCGCAACCAAGGTACATGCCCTTGACCGGAATCGAACCTGGGACCCTTGAGTCCGCAGGCCGACGCTCTATCCACTGAGCCAAACCGGTTTCGGCTTGTACTGGCTCTTTAAACAGCGGGGCTCCTTTAGGAAGACAGGCCTAGAGAAGACTCACTGGGAAACTTCCTGCAGGGAACATAAGGGTGTGAGAAAAGAGCAAGGGTGTGGAGGCAGGTGGAGTGAGGGTGAGAATCCCTGACTCCACCTCTTCTCCTCATCTGAAAACCAGGGAAAAGGTTACCCAAAGGGCCTTTGTGAGGACTGCATCAGTGTACATACAGGGCTGGGCACCGCCTCCAGCACATAGAGAGTGCCCCTGACTTAATGTTAGTATTGATACTTACTGAATTTGATAGGAGAGTTAAAAAAAAAAAAGAGGAATAAATAGCTAAGCAAAACTAATCAGGAAGAAGGATGCCAGGACATGTTTAATCCAAATATTCAAATCAGCTTATTTCTCTTCTTTTTGCTCCCCACCTTGTTTTTGGTAAAAAACAAACAAACACAAAAAGAGGAATACCCATAATATATTTTTAATACATATTTATTTTTAAAATACAGAAATAAAATTATTTTTTTCTGTCTCTAGCTAGAAAAGCAATTTGTATTCAATGTAAAAAACAAAGAAACAATAATAGGCAAAATCCCAAACTAAAGAAAGCCTCCAAAATTAAAAAAATAGAACTAGCAATTCCACTTTTGGGTTTTTATCCAAAGAAAACGAAAACACTAACTCGAAACAATATGAACTCCCATGTTCATTGCAGCATTATTTACAAGAGCCAAGACATGGAAACAACCTAAGTGTCCATCAACAGATAAATGGATACAGAAGATGTGATATATATATATATAAAATGGATGGACCTTGAGGGCGTTATGCTAAGTGGGATGAGTCAAACAGATCACACTTATATGTGGAAGCTAAAAAGAAGGAAGGAAGGAAGGAAGGAAGGAAGGAAGGATGGAAGGAAGGAAGGAAGGAACCTGATCTTATAAATATAGACTGGTGGTTGCCAGAGGTGGGGGATGGGGAAAATGAGTGACTGGGTGAAAAGATACAAACTTCCAGCTATAAAATAAATAAGTCAGGGGAATGATATAACGTACAGTATGGTGACTGTATTGCATAGTTATTACTAAAAGAATAGATCTCCAAAAAAATTTATCACTATTTTTTTTATAACTACGTATGGTGACAGATGTTAATTAGATTGATGTGATCATTTCACAATTCAGGGTGGGATAAAAGTAGGTTTACAGTCGTCTGCATGGAAAATAATACAATAAATCATTAGTAATAAAGAAGAATAAATTGTTTCACATACTCAGAACTGTAAACCCATTTTTGCCTCACCCTGTATATACAAATACTGAACCATTATGTTGTATACCCAAAACTAATATAATATTATATGTCCAATTATACCTCAATAAAACAAAACAAAAAACTAAACAAAACCAACCATCAATACTCCTGCTCTAAGGTACCACTGTTAACATGTTGGTGACTGTTCTAGAACCTTTATGTGGATATATGCACCCATATGCATTTTGTTTTGTGCATTAAGATGGTACATTTTATATAATTTTTTATTCTGCTTCCCCTTCCCCCCACAAAGCAGTTCATTATAAAAATACTCCCATGACAATAAAAGTTATCAGCAACATAATATTTAATAGTTGCATTATAGTCTATGGCTATGTGATAATTACCAAATCATCACCATTGCTGGACATTTAAATTCTTGTTTTTTCTATTATAAATAATACTTGGATAAAAGTCCATCTACCCTTGCATGTATCTGGTAATTATTTCCTTATGATAATATTAGGAGTACAACTGCTGAGTCAAAGGGTAAGGTGCCCTGGCCGGTGTGGCTCAGTTGGTTGGGCATCATTCCGATTTGATTCCTGGTCAGGGCACATGCCTGGGTTATAGGCTCCATCCCCAGTAGGAGATGTGCAGGAGGCAGCCAATCAATGTTTCTTTTTCTCTCTCCCTCTCTCTTCCTGTCTCTCTTTAAAAAAAAAAAATCAATAAAAAAATATATTTTTATAAGTGTAAGCCCATCTCAAGGCCTCTGACCTTCCATACTGTTTCCAAGAAAGGACATATGGCTTTATAATCATACCCACAGTGGGGCTGTTTGACCTCACACATGTTCCTTCTACCCGCACCCACTTTGGTCTCTTGGGTATATGGATTTTGTTGCTTTTGCCCAATGAGCCAATTGTGACTACTAGTACAAAAATGGGGCTGATCTAATCTAGGTTCACATCATTCCTCCAAAATAAATGAGACTGCTCTGAACCACTGCAGTGTTTTAGAACAAGGGGATTGGTGAGAGAAAGGCGGGTAGGCTTGTTCTCCCATAGCCTCTTCTCCTGAATTGTGAATGACTGGCTTCCTCCAGTCCATCAATCAGCAGGCTGAGTCTCAACACTGGATTACAGCAAGGGGATGAATGAGCTTATATATAGTAGGGACCTACATGCTGAGCACAAACACACACGCAGACACCCCCATCACACCTCCAGCTGTGATGCTGGGGACATTCTGGCAGGTAAAACGCCCTTTCGTAACCCTCATGGAATCAAGGGGAATGGTCCTTGCTCATTCTTTTTTTTTTTTTTTTAATAATAAATTAATTTGGGTTGGAGACTAACCTATTTGTAATGGGCATTTCCACTTCAGCTCATTAAAAAGTGGCATTCTTCACCCCCCAATGAGCAGGAAGGGACAGCTGGCATTTTGGAGTTGGCAAATTCCTCCTGAAAGATCAATGTTGCCTCTGTATTTGACAGACGGTCTGGTCTAAGGTTTATTTGTTGAAACAGATAATGTAATATTCAGACCGTCAGCGTGTGCACACATACAAGGGCGGTTGTCCTTTAACCCTTTTCCCTCCATTGAACTTTCAGAATCTAAATGTCTTACCCACTTATTTGAGAGTCAGAGTTTCTGACCAGGGGCAAAGGGAACTTCAGAAGGTGTGGTTACCAGAGAAAGAGAATCTTGAAGAACTACAGGTCATCCAAAATCCTACTGAAATTAAGAAAATGATTCCTTCCCAAATCCTTTCTACCACCTCCCAAACTTTGTGCCTGCTTACAAGCACTGCAGAAAGAGGCTTGTTCTGATATCTGCGAGGAGCAGGGTCACTCTGCGGAGCCTTGGGCTTGCACTGGTATTTGCAGACCTCGGCTGGACACCTAGGAGTGGGGGAAGGAAGCCCTGCCCCTGGTATGCGTCTGCCCAAACCAGAGGCACTGAGTGGCCTGGGGGAATTTCCACTGTGGATGCTGCTGCTGTTTCTGGGTAACACATGTATGTGTGGGCAGGGAAGAGCTCGAGAAGTGAATTGTCTGGAGCCAGCTCATTCTGCAAGTTGCTCCTCAGCCGATGACGAACTATGGGTGAGTTTTGCAACTGCACAGGATGGGGTTAGTGCCAAAACCCAGGGCTGCGTGTCCTTCTAGAACAGGAGCTGAGGTGAGTTAACAGTAGTCAAGAACATTTACTGAGGGCTCATGACAAGGCAGACCACAGGGTGCTTTGCTATCATGATCCCCTCAGTCCCTACATACATTCGGTGTTCTGGAAAATCACAGAAAACCTTCCGGGATGTATTACGCTTTGCCTTCACCAACCCATTTCCTGCCCCTCACCTTGCAAGGACTTGGCCAAGTACTCTGTTTACACATGTTTTGCGTGGTTATGTTGCCACCGGGAACAGTCCAAATTCCCCTACAGGCCTTATCTAGGAAGAGAAACTAGCTTATTTGCCACTTTTAAATTGCATGAAGCATAAAGAGAATAACTCTTAAAACCAAAGTCGTCAACCTGCTGACAACGTGTGGTTCAGATGGAGTCAACAACACTAGATGACCAGGGCTCTTAGCAACGGGTAGCATCAACCTGCCAAAGAACCTGTGTTATAAAGGGTCAGATGGACTATGATCAGAAGGTTTTCTTGACATGATTTATGGAAACTACTACTTACATATAATCTGATTTTGAGAATGAAGTGGCTAAAGATAGAGTGACTATTTAGTTAATCAGTTAAATGCCACGCGTCCAAAATGAAAACCATGCCCCCATGCCACAATATTTTGAATTTAATTTAAAAAATCAATTTGCAACGAATATTTTAAAAATAAGTATATTACAATTCAGCTGAAAAGTCTCACGAAAAATCATTTTAAAGTTGGTCAGGGCTGCCACTTAGGGAAAACATTTTAATAGACACGCGTGGCGTGTGGGGAAGGTCCACTGTTTGCATCTACAGAGGCTTATGGTGTACAATGAGTTAAGAACTGGATGGCCAGGCCACCATACAGAGAGTGCAAAAGGTTTGTCTCTATTTCTAGGAAACTTTAGGACATACCAGTCCAACATTTAGTGATAAGTAAATAAACTCCATTATATGTGAATTATTCCTTAGGCCATTTACTTACAGTCGACAAGAGCTTATCTTGTGCATCTTCTGTGTTAATGAAAGGTTTTTTTTTTTAATTTCTTTATTGATTAAGGTGTCACATATTTGTCCTCATCCCCCCATTCCCATTCCACACCCCTCCCCAGGATGCCCCAACCCCCTGTTGAACTTAACCGTTAGATAGGCTCATATGCATGCACACAAGTCCTTTGGTTGATCTCTCCCCCTCCTCCCAACCTCCCGAAAGGTTTCAAATAAAGGAATTCTGAGCTCATCAACAAACCAAGTTTCATTTTTAAAAAAAACTAAAATGGATTCCTTTAATGAATAGTTATGAAGTATCTACTCCGAGCCAGGCCCTGGGTAGGCTCTAGGAATCCTGTGTGTGAGGCACAAGATAGGATGGTCCTTACTCTCATGGGGCCTACAGTATCTTGAGGAGAGAGGGACATTATGCAGGTAAATTATCAGGCAAGACGATTTTAGAGGCAAAGTGCTATGGAGATAATAAAACAGGTGATGTGGTGAATAGTTAAGGGCAGGGTTAAGAGTAGGCTGGGGCATGTGAGGATCAGGGAAAAACCTTCTAAGGCAGCAAGCAGGCCCTATAGCAAGGTTTGTACAAGGAAGAGAATAAGCACAGGAGCATGGCAAGCAAGGGGGACAGACATATGAAGTGTGTGTGTGTGTGTGTGTGTGTGTGTGTGTGTGTGGGGGTGTCGGGGCGGGGGGGGCGAGGCACAGGCATGTGAAGAGAAGTTGGGAGATTAGGTAAGGCAAGCAAGGCCATGTACCCAGGAGAAAGAGGTTAGATCTCACTCTCTGTGCAACTGAAAAA
Source organism: Eptesicus fuscus (assembly GCF_027574615.1). Lineage (NCBI taxonomy): Eukaryota > Metazoa > Chordata > Mammalia > Chiroptera > Vespertilionidae > Eptesicus > Eptesicus fuscus. The sequence goes on along the minus strand of NC_072478.1, from coordinate 81,975,605 downwards.
CACTGGAGAGTTGAAACAATTTCTTGAATCTGAGGCACTGCTAAACCTCTGATGTGTTTATAGAGTTAAAAAACATAAAACAGTTAAAAAACTCCTTAAAAATCTCAAAGATAGTGTAATTTCCATTTCCGGGGGCGGGGGGGGGGGAGGGGCGCGGAAAAATTCCACTTTTTGCAAAACTGATTGTCCAGAAATCCTTTTCAATGTATTTTATGTGTTTACTCATTCATGTAAGAAACAAATTTTTATTACTAAGTTCTAGGCACTGTGCTGGGTTCTAAGGAGATGCAGCAGAGAGAACAGCATTGGCCAACAGAGAATGACACAAATACCCGGGTGATGACAACACACTGTGACAATGCTGTACTGGGAGGGGGGTGGTAAATGCTTTCCTAATGTGCAGGGGTTACCCCATCCAGTAGAGGAGGAAGGATCAAAAGAGGCTTTCTGAAAGAAGTGATGTTTAATAACAACATCTCATCTTCCTGTAGGTGAGAAGACACAGGGCAAGATTAGGAAATGAAATAGGCTCAGTAGGGCCCAAGTGAAGAGTTTAAACTGAGACTGTGGTATCAAGCAGGGGTGGGCTATCCAGGTCTCTCCAATAAAAAGGTTCCAGAGTTGATGGTATCTATGGGAACCATCAAAGACCTTGAAGTGGGCAGAGGGAGTGCTGTGTTCAAGTTTGCACATTAGAACAACCCTGAGGGCTGCAGTACAGAGAGCGGGCTGGGGGCGGGGGAGATAGTCAAGAGTCAGGAGGACGAGATGGGCAGGCTTGGGTGAGGGAGCAGGAAGGGAGACAAGTGGCTGATGTGAGAGAGGCAGACTTGACATGTCTTGATCACTGGGGAGAAGTCAGTGATAAGTACAAAGGAGAGTAAAGGAAGCTGGCCAGGTTTCTGGGCACCAGCTGGAGATGGGTAGAATTCATGGAAACAGAAAGCACAGGGTGAGGAACAGGTGGGAGTGCAGGGCAGAGAGAGGAAGCATTCACACATGACAGTCACCTGGCACTGGCATGTTGCTGGTGATTGGAACCATAGAAAGGGATGTGCTCAATCGAAGAGTTAGGAAAGATTTAAAACCAGACCCTAAGAAATAAGAATGTCTAAGGGGAAAGGAGCCCTTGGAGGAGACAGGCAGAGAGAGCAAGAAAATCAAAGTGGTGTCACCCAAAACAAGCAAAGAGAGGGCTTTAAACAGAGGGGCCCTTGACCATGTCCAACGTTGCCAGAAATGAAGTAAGACGAGGCTGAGAGGGGTCTGTGAGATGTGACAGGGAGGTGACTGGTGACCTTGGTGAGAGCAGTGCCAGCAGGGGCGTTGGGGACAAAACCCAGGCTGAGTGGGGAGGTCGGGAAAAGGAAGGCCCATATTTAGGCTCAAGAGTAGGGATGAAAAAAATATATCACAGGACTTTCCCCACATTACAAATTAAATGTGGATTTTCCAAACATTGGAAATAACTCCATATTTTTAAAATGGGAAATAAAAGGACCATTTTGGAGAAAATTACCTTAAGCAAAAAAAAAAAAAAAAAAAGTCAAAGAAATCCTCCCAAGATTTCTCCTTTCAAATGCCCCCTGGAGTGGCCACCCAATAGTGTGGCGCTAATGACTCTAATGCACTCTGGGTAAGCCAAGCCCTGGTTCGGGGAAGATAATTCTGGAGTGCTGGATGTCAGGCACAGCTCACTGTGTCCCCCCTGAGCGGCAAGGGCAGCATTCAGCAGAGGCGATCACAGCCAGCAGACCAGAAAGCCACAGTCACGAAAAGCTACACCTCACAGGCGGTCATGGGCTGGTCCAAGAAGCTGACAAGGTTACTGTTTACATTTGGGGTCCCACAGCTCTCCCCTCACTGCCTCTCTTGCTCCTCCACCCAAGAACTATTTAGTGAAAGCCACCTTGATGCCAGGAAAGGTAGTGGATGCCAAAGAGAAATAAGACCCACTCTCAGCCCTTAAGGAGCTCGCTGTCCAGTGGAGAAGCTTGGGACCTAAACAGATGTGTATTATGCATTTAGTTAAGTGCTGTGTGGTGGGTTTAGGAAAATAGAATCATGTGATGGATTTTTCAGTCTGCCACAACAAATGGTGTGACCTTGTGCTTTCTGAGCCTCAGTTTCCCCACCTGAAAAATGAGGTCATTAACACTATCCCTCCTGGATAATTGTGAGTGAATGTGACACTCTCAGCTCAGTGTCTGACTCCAAGGGAGCCTCTGATGGGTGGCAGCAGCTGTTGTGAAGTATAATGACAGAAATAAGCACTGGCTATTGGGATAGCACTTTTTGAAAAGTGGGCCATGGTGCAGTCAAGGGCGAGGAGGTTAGGGAAGGCTCCCTGGAGGAGCTAAAGTGCATCTTCAAAGGGACGACAGACATTAACAAGGGCAGAAAGAGGGAGGAAACACCAGGCAGAGGGAACTGCAATCTCCCATTTTTCTACCTTTCTTGAAAAGTTGTTAATTCCATACAATGAACACCATGCTGTCTTTTCTGGGTGCTGATTCAACAGGAAGAGCATAGGACTTGGAATCAGAAAGTCTAGACTTAAATGGCAGCCTCAGAGCAACTTAAGACTCAAGCCACTCTCAGCCTCAGTTGCTCTCATCACAAAATGTAGGCACTAGCTGCCCACACTTCTCATTTGTCAGTCCATATTTATGAAATGCCTACAAACAGCACTGCCACGTGCTGAGGAAACCACTGTGAACAGGAAATGGACATGGGTTTGAGGTATGTGACAGCTTAGTGCAGGAATTAGAGATGTAAATGGGCAACCATAATCCAGTGTGCAAAATGCTATGACTGGCGTTAATGCAACAATCAAATAAAATATCTGTATGAAATGGCTCCAAATACTGGGAAGCACTATAAACATATATTTTGTAATGTTATTATTCTTGACAATAGTGCTAGCCAGGTTCTAAATCTCCCAGGACTTTTTTCAAACTTCTGGTCTGCTGGTCTGTGGATGGTACCTTGTTTCCAAGGCAACTCTGGGTCAATGTGTCTATCAAATATGTGTGTATGTCTGCGATATATACGGTGTCCCTGCCAGGTTCTCTGGGGTCTGGTAATCAACCACGACAGAGTACCTTGGCATTCGATAAGGCCTGCATTGGGGAGCATTGTGGTTGGTGACTTCACATACATTTCATGGATCCAAACCCTACAGGCTGGTGTGATGCTGCCTGAGATGTCAATTCCTTCATTCAGTGTGCATTACGCGGCAAGCACCAGCCAAGCACTATCCTGGGAGGCCAGGCTATAGAGACAAACATGGTGGCCCCTGGTTAAAGATGATCAGTTTAGTGGAAAAGACACCAGGGCACCAATATGATGAGGTGTTATGATGAATGCTGTACTGTATATAATTGGAGTGATCATAAAATTTATCACCCAATCTAAGTAACAAAATAAACTGATGAACGGAGTGGATCCAGAGACTCAAAGCATGCAACAGAGGTGCGGAATCTCAGAGGGAAGGTGGGGGGAGGATGGGAGGGGGGGAGTTAATCAACCAAAGACCTTGTATACATATATGTATAACCCAAGGACACAGACAATAAGGTGCTGAAGACCTGGGGTGGGAATGGGAAGGGTGGCAGAGGCGGGCTGGAGGGGGTCAATGGGGGAAAAAGGAACATATGTAATACTTTCAATAATAAAGAATTATTATTATTAAAAAAATAAAATAAAATTTATCGCCGAAACCAGGGTAGTGAAGGAGGGAGACACTACTAAATTTATACCTGGGCTACAGATACTAGTATAATAGGTGGACCAAGATATATGGTCCCTACGTAGAATACAGATGTCAAAATTTTGCTTAAAGCAGTGCCAAATGAGTGCTAGCACCAAAGCATATTGACACTGTGCCCAATTTAATGTAACTCACATTTCTGCTTTCCATGAAACTGCTTATCTCCTTTTCGTGGTCTCTAGCAATATAGAATTTTCTTTGCATGTTAGACCCTAAAGGCATTTGTGGATTCGGAGATTATGAGCTGAAAATGGCATAAGAACGGTAATCAGATACCTAAGCCTTTTTTTATGGCAGAAATTCACATTATAGGATTGAAATTTAAGTTTCCATCCTACCTACACTGCTGCCTAACCGCCTGCCACTTAGGGTTATGTTAAACAGCCATCTACAGGAATTCCCTCCTCAGGCTCCAAATGAACCGTCTTTCCAAGTGTTTCTTAATATCAGCATTTAAAAGCATTCTCCAAGCTACCCTAAGGCGAATCCAAATTAATTTCTCATTTTTAGACTGGCTCTTTCTATTCGATGGTAAAAGGACTTCTACTCTAATGTGCATGAGCAGGGAGGTGAGAGTTTTATCCTCCTGGTAAGGTGAACTGGAAGAAAAAAGAAAAACCTCTTGGAGACATCCATTAAGTCACTCTCCCGCCTAAAGCGCTTCCCTGCCAAGCCTGCGGGTAATTTCCCACATGAAATTGACTTTCTAAGTAAAGTGCCATTGGATGAACTCCCACCAGCTAAGAAGTGAGCTTCTGTTCATGAACCTGGAACTAGGCTTCATGAGTCTCTTCCCCAGGTCTGTGTGGCAGACATCTCCTTACACGGGGACATGCTGCTCATCTGTTTTAAGGACAGATGCTTAGCGAAACTTTGGCTTAGAGGAGAAGACACAAGTCTTATAAAGACAATTTCCTCTCATTTCACATGCCACATTTCAGATGAGAAGCTTAGAAAACAAAGGGGAAAAGTACAAGTTGGTTAAAAACAATTCCTTAGGCCAGCTCTCTCCCAAACCTAAAAGCAGAATCGGAAAGTAACCCCAGCCTGTTTTTGGCAAAAATACAGAAAACTCCATCCTCCCCTACCAAGTATGTGGAGTAGTATAACACTTCTGGGCCAGGTGTTATTAGGAATCTTCTACATTTTGGTGTCTATTATCCTTTATACGAGGAAGTGTATATATTTTTTCAGCCTTTTCTACTAAACACTAAAAATTAGGGGAGGGGGGAGCTACCCTGTCCCCCCAACCTGGCTTGTCCCCACCCCTCCCACATCCCGAGGTGCTCCCCAGCCTTCCCAAAAGAAAAATAAATTGGGGGGGGGGGTGGTGGTGGTGGTAATTTTTTTCTAAAAATATATACTTTCAACAGACAAATATGCCAAAAATTCATGGCAGGCATCCTTTCTTCAGGACCAGATGATTTCCAGCATGTCGCTCAGTGTCCCAGCCTACAACCCTGCATCTCAGGCACCCCTCAGCATTTTGTTTACACTTCCCATGAGCTGCCTTTCATGATATTTACCTTTGATCACCAACTGTTTATAAATTCCACTGGCTGCAAGCACAACCCTGGATGCCCGAATTTTTACCGCTAAAATAGTACTACCACTAATTACCTGTGAAGCATCAAAAAGTAAGAGTTAGCCCCTATGTCACCTAAACAGCTTTAAACAGGGGACATATCTTTTGGGCTCCTTTTACATAGGAAAGAAAAAACTTGTAAGAAGTTACAGCAACATATGTATTCTGAGCACACAGGCTCTCTGGCATCCTTCCTGCAGCTCCGTATCGTCCTTGAAATGTAGTTAAATCACAGGTTTACACTTAAGCTTGCTTACATCTGACAATGGACTTGGACACATATCAAAGAACATGCCCATGTGTACTTATCAGTCCCTGACAGGTATGAGGCTTAGAAGTTCAATACAGGACTTTATTGCTCACTTGTTTAGAAGCTCAGATGTACGGTATCAGCAAGTTATTTGGATGAGGGCTCCAATTACTTATGATCCCAGGTAATCCTATATTGCTACAGGGTTGCCTGGTTATAAACTACAGATTGAAAATACTCTTATGATGGATAATTCACAACCAGGGGATGGAGGTATATGTCTCTATCTCAAAATAAAATATACGAATACCCTTCAATTTCTTTGGGGAATAGGGAGGTTTTGCTCTTTAATTTATATGTTAATCTACTGCTTTGAATGGGTAACAGTAGATAAAATTTCCAGACAGTATAAAAAGGTACCAGTATACAAGGGTAGGTAGAAAAAGATAAGTCTCCCTTTCCATTGACCCACCCCCCAGAAGTAGCCAATGTTGTGAATTTCTTATATCTCCTTCTATTTAGAGATATGACATGAACATACAAGTGTGTGTGTGTGTGTGTGTGTGTGTGTGTGTGTGTGTGTGTGTGTGGTTTCCCTTTCTTTAAAAACAAATAGTAGCAAGTTATTCACATTGTTCTGAACAGTGCTTGCTTTCCTTAATATATCTTGGATACTGCTCCCTCAGCACACCAAGTTGTCCCCTGGGTTATTTTTAGTGGCTACACAGCATTCCACTGTGGAGATGTGCAACAGCTTACTCAACCAGATCCTTACCAACAAACATGTAGGTTGCTTCCTATCTTTTGTTTTTGAATGGGACAGAATCTCAGAGCTGGAAGAAGACAGAAGAAAAGGTACTGTATAAATATTAAGTTAGTCCTATCTAGCGCCATCATTCTTTTAAAAAAATACTGATGTCTAAACAACACGGAGAGTCTCTATTTGGAAGAAATGGATGTTAGCCTTCCTGCTCCAACACACCAGAAGACAAAACCTCTCTCTCTTCTAGAGCTAACGACTGGATTCTAAAGTTGATGAGGTTTAGGTGTGGCCCACACACAGCAGCTGAATCCTGGGAAGAGGAGCCTCTCAGCTCAGCCAGAACTCAATTCATCATGCTGGGTGGACCAGCCTTAGTATCTAGGCGGCTTCCACCAACAACAATGCTCTGTAGGGCAAATCTCTTAGGTTAGGGAAGCCTAGTGTGGAATGTAGGTCAAGGTCATTCCTCCCTTCCATGCAGACCTCTGATTCTGTTGGGGCTCTGATTTAGGACTTACACAGTCCTTGGACAAAAAAAATTTTCCAAACAGTGAGGTGGTGAAAAGCGTGTGCAGCTGGACTGCCTGGCCTGTGGGTGAGTTAGTGAACCTTTCCATGGCTCAGTTTCCTCTCTGTAAAAGGAGGAAAGTAATACCTACCTCAGAGGGTGATGGTGAAGTGAAATAATGCAAAACTGCTAAACAAAGTGCCTGAACTTAGAAAGGGCTCAAGAAAATGTGTTAACAAGTCTTGTTAATAAAACAAGCCAAAGCCACGTTTTCTTTCTTTTGAGAAATAGCTTGGTCCCACATGTTGTAAATTGTGACGGATTGCCATGCTTTCCTTGATTAGACAACTGAACTACACATACTTTCTCTTCTTTGTCATGGCTGCTGGGTAGCTCAGGGAAGTGAGATGCCGAAGCACTCTCTTCTCCCAGCCTCTGCAGTTATCTTTGATTCCAACTGTACTCGACTGTGTATGTATCGTGAAAAAGAGTAATGAGCCTCATGTTTTTGTTTGGTTATTAACAATGCTCAGAGAACAGTTGTCACCGAATACCTGGCACATGTAACACATTTGCTTGCACTGTCCCCCAACTGTGCTCTAAACACACATACCCGTACAGAGCTTGTCAGCACACAAAGACTTGAAATAAAAAACAAATGCCTGCTCTTAGTAAAGGCTTGAAAATCTTGAAAACGCTGGCCTAGATTTCACTGGCAGCAGGAGACCAGTGTGTGTGTGTGACGGTTGCCTGCATAGATCTTGAGATGGATATGCTTCCCAAGCTATAAAGTCATCCTTTAATAAATGCATTGAGATTGGTTCAGCCCTAGGGGGAACGATTATACCTGGATGCCAAGCAATAAAAGGAAGGAAAGGGAAAAATATGAAGAGGAAGTTCAATTCCCAAATCGCAAACCTAATAGCAATTGGATCTGCAGTCAGTCAACCCTAGGACTGTGCCTATGCCAGCAATAAGGCTGGACTTGCAAACATCCTGCTGCTGCCTCTTCTATTTGGAGGGAAGTGTAGTGACAACCAGATGGTCAGCTTTGGAGGGGAAACTGTCAGTTGTTTGTTTGTTTTTAATGGCAGAAATGAGCAAATGCAGGGAAATCTCCCTAGTCTGAAGAAACACTGCTTACCTGAGGTTAGAGGGTTCTGGAATGCTTGCGGAGAGATTTGCACCTCTGCCAACATACCCGAGGCCTGAAGAATTGGCTCTGAAAGCCTGAAGAGAGGAGTGCTGCAAAACTGCGTTCCCTACCGCTTCCCTTCGTGTGATGGGAGAGAACAGTAGTTGCCTCCCAGCAAAGGAAGGGCTGTGTCAGTATTATCTCTGAGTATCAGTCAAATCTCAGGATGAAGGCGGCTCATGTCCCAGGCTGCTAACCATGGCTAGGAATGAGGGACTGGTCCTCAAGATGATGAAAGACTTGATGGCCTGGGGGCTTATACTGGCCTCTTCCAAATTCCAGTCCTGTTGCCTCCCAGCTCTGTGATCTTGAGGAAGATAATGCATATAAACCCTCAAAACCAGCGTCTGGCAACAGCAGATGGTCACTAAACCTTCATCCAACTCTTCTTCCCTGAAACCCCCTATTTTCATCCTTTACATTCTCTGTCCTTTGTTATCACTTATTCCAACTATTTCTTGCTCTCCCCCTTTCTTTCTCTTATACTTTGGCCTGCTTGAGTGTAAGGTAATCAATCACTGCTCCCTTTTCTCCCACGGTCTTCTGAGCTCCCAAAACTTGCCCAGCATCTAAACTTGAGTCATACTTGGGGATTAAGGGTTACAGAGAACATGATGGAACTGTTGCAGTCTCTTTCGTCAGCGGTAAATTGCGGGTTATAACAGCACCTCATGCACTATGATGATTAACTAAGTAAGGACCTGTACAGTGTCTGGCATATCAGTGCCTAATGGATGTTAGCTACCATCATCACCACCACCACCAGGTTTCATGGGGATGTGACATGCCACAAATACACAGGGTGCGGCAAAAGTAGGTTTACAGCTGTGAGTAAGCGAAACATACTTTATTCTTGTGTTATTATTAATTATTGCATTATTTTCCATACAAACAACTGTAATCCTACATTTGTCCCACCCTGCATTTTCGACCTTTGAGAGCAAAATGTGTCCTCAGGAATATGAATCAAGCCCTGGAGGATCGAACTAAGGTAGAATTTTCCAGCCGCTCAATGTGGTGCTGGCAGAGCATCCATTCTTATCCACGCTCATAGCTTTTGGGCAATATCACCACCAGTTGGAGACTTGTGCAGAGCTCATGAGTTGGCTGTCGCTGCCCTGCCCAGTCTGACAGACCACCAGAAGGTGCCACCACCCAGCGGCCGGTGGCCGAGGAGCCGCCAGAGCTGCGGGGCCAGGAGACACACCATTTGTGCGCGTTCGTGGCTCTCTTTAAGATTCCTCTCCTCTGGTTAATCACATCCCAGGATGCACTCCTTACAACACTGTCATTAAAACTAACGGAGGCCACGCCCCGGCACACCAGTGTTTGCCATATGTCCTCTAATGATCTGTAATGGGCACTGATAATAAAAGCCTTTTCCCAGAAATTCGGTTTTTAAAGGATTCAACTCTGTCCAGAGCTACATAAGAAGATGACATTTTCTTCATGTTTAAAACTATAAAAAAATGTTGCTCTCAAAGGAGCCAGTCAGTTAACTAAGAATAAAATAGGAAAATCTGCAATAACCATTTGGACTCCAAAAGGGGACATTTTCAGAGAACGTGTAAGAAACTAGTGGAAACTACAGCAACAAAAAGAAGCACAGATTTGCCTCCGGGAGTTTAGTGAAGCCACGAAATCCTTCACTAAATCCATGTAAGAAAGGCCCACCGCAGTGGACGTCTGTGCTCTGGGGCTGTCTCTCCTCTGGACCGCCCCTTCTCCAATCTCAGAGTCCACGTGCTCTGCGCGTGCCAGTTAAGGACGACTAGGAGATTCCGGACGAGCTCGGCAGAGCAGCACATACTCCTGGCCGATGTGGACCAAGAGGAATTAGGCCCAGACCACTCTTCAGACTTTGGGGGAACAGAAGTTCTTTCCTTTCTCCTAAACTTAGAGTTTTAAGAAAGTTAAGCCCAGCTGGTGGCAACTATCTTGTGGTCAAAAGGAAAGTGCTCATCTAAGAGAAGCGAACATGGAGGAAAACTGAGCTGAGAGATGGAAAGAACTGGGGCCTGAGGGCAACATCTGAGCACCTGCTCCATCCATGCCTGAAGGCAGTGTTCCTGTGCCTCTCAGCACTCAGGTGAACCAAGAAGTTCCATTTCAGCCTGAGTTCGTTGGGCTGAGTTTTCTGTTATTTGTAACAGGGAAGCCTGATTGTTAAGTTTGCTGAAGCACAACAGGTGGTCTCATATATAACAACTACCTGTATATTTAAAAAAATGTTCCTATTAGGGATGTCTGTATTAGTGGTGCCCCAAAACATGTGAGAAGGACAGGAATAGCCAGCACTTATTAGAGACCAGAAAGGCCCTGGACTGAGAGAAAGGCAAACATTCCTAACAGGAATGTCTGGCAGTCACTTCAACAGTGCTGGGTGCTTAGTGACAATGTGTCAACTATAGTTGAGTGGCTGGGGTGCAGTTTCTATAATTCACTTATAATTTGAGAAAGACAATGGATGTTACTGATCCAAATGAAAATAAATACCAGACTCACTTTATCAGATTAAGCACAGTAACTGAAGGCTAAACATAGCAACTCTAAGGAGTAAAAATAAACAGGAATTTTCTGTAAGGCTATGTGATCGCTATTTATACTCTGTCCTTATTAAGCCCATTATGAATCTGGCCTGTTCCAATTGTCTCTGAGTTGCTCTATCCATTACAAATTCAGAGGTAATCTCTTAGAGGTACAGCCTGACTCCAAGGTAAACAGCGCTTGCTGAAACCTGAAGGTGTCAGAATGTGCTGGATGCATATAGGAGGAATATAGCTTATTTTCAAACCTAATTGTTAGTTTTTTACAGTACAATCTCAAAGCAAAGAGGATAAAGAAGAATGTTGTAGGGCCTTGTGTAACACTTAGAAATGAAATCAGACCCTTTGTGGAAGAATTTGGGCTAAAAAAATAGAGGAGTTCCAACATATATGCATATGTGCATAACCCATGGACACAAACAACAGTGTGGGGAAAGCCGGGGTGGGGTGGGGAGGAGAAAATGGGGGACATGTGTAATATTGTCAACAATAAAAAAATAGAGGAGTTCCAGATGGTGAAGCGTATTTGACTGTGAAGCAAAACTGTGATGAAACTAGGGATTGTTTCAGGCAAGTTAATTACACAAGATAAATCGATAGAAGATGTTCCATTGGGATCCAGCTAGCATGGAATTTTGGAATGGGAAGACAACATTATTAGGCTTTTCCAGCTTTAGCGCCTAAAGAAGTAAGAATCATATTGACATAAGAAACAAAACAATTGTAACATAATAGATGAAAAGCATATGTTCAGACAAAGTCAATTACGAGCAGCATGTGCCCTATATGTTCCTGCCTCTGAGTCTTTCCTTACAGTTCCCCTTGCCCAGAATACTCCAGGTCCCTTCTGTCTAAATCCAACCCATCTTTCAAGACCCAAGTTCAAATGCCAGTTTGATCACAAACTCTTCCTTGACCATTCCTGCTCAAAGTCATCTCTCCTGTTGGGGAATTCCAGCAGCGCTCTGTCCTATAGCATGTATTGTTGTATGATTTACATTTCATATATTAATATGTTTTCTATTTCTGTTATTTCTCATTACCAAGGACACTATTGCCATCTAACTCATCATTAATGTCACAGTGAGGACATTAATTCCTGTTGAATGAGGAATACTTAGTTGCAGAAAATGGAAATGCCCTGAACTCAAGTAAGGAAAAAGGAGTACAGGAAGCCACCTCTCTAGTGTTGCTCCCACTGTGTCCTTCCTGCTTCTCTCTGCAGATTGGAATGACAGCAACTAGGTTTTCTCACTGTGGTGGGAAACATGGCTGCTCACCATTCCAGAGGGCAAGACAGAATCTTAACCCAGCTCCAGTTAAAAAAAAAACACAAAAAAAACAACCCATGAAAATATTGTGGTCAGCCTGGCTTGGTCAGGTCCTCCCCCCATTTCCCCAAACTAAAACCAGAATTGTGCTACAAAATCTTTATCAGTGAAGGTTTTCCCTCTTGTAATTCTACAAATAAATCACATTCATTATTTAAGCACCCAGGTTTTATTTTAACCAATGGAAATCTAAGATACAGAACATTTTTTACCTTTAAAAAAATTCACTTTAAATGAATTACTGTCTTGTGTTGTTACATAATTTGTGACCCAAGGTGCTGTGGGGTGTGAAGAGCGGCTTGCTCTTTATCCAGACTCTGTATTATCTCAGTTTTCTTTTCTTTCTTTCTTTTTTTTTTAAGTTCTGCACCATGCCTCATCAGCAATTATAGGTAACGCTTGAACAACACAAGGGTTAGAGGTGCCAACCCCTGTGCAGGCGAAAATCAATGAATAACTTTGACTCCCCCAAACTTTACTACAGCTCCCTGGTACCTGTGGGGATTGGTTCCAGGAACCCCTATAGACATCAAAACCTCTTACATAAAATGACATAAAGAGAACAATGCATACAATCCGTTCTCCGAATCCATTGACTCCCAACCTGAGATCGAAAATGCTGTTTTTGATTGTGGTTGGTTGAATCCACTGATGCAAAACCTGAGACTATGGAGCACTGACTGTACCTTTATTGAAAAAAATCATATAAGTGGACGAGCACAGTCTAAACCATGTTGTTCAAGGGTCAACTGTATTACCTGTCTGTTGTGTGAATAAACAGAGTGGAGTATTCCAAAATATTGAATGACATAAAATCTAGGAGCCAAGCTTGTTATTTTGTGCAAAATAAGGTATGTCTTGGACATGGACAATCTTAGAACCTATTCTCCCCCCAGTTTCTGCTGGAAGGTTCTGTAATTCAGCCCCTTCTGGCAAGAGATGATTAAACTGTAGAAGCACCTGCCTCAGGGCCTCTGGTCCAGATGCTGGTGACCAGCCAAGGATGGGGCCCAGCAGAAAGCTAGCTCAGTCAGTCAGATTCGTCCTCTTAGGAATTAGGGCTGGGAAGCAGAGAATTCAATTCTGTGGAGAGTGAAGCCATGAGGTTGCTCTGTGGCCTACAGAATGGGTCAGGACAATCCAAAGCCATGGACTCAGAAGCCATGAGGGGAAAAAGATGCCTAGCCTGGTGGGGGAGCACCCAGCGGGGGTGTGGGGAGGGGCGCAGTTGGATGCCGAAAGGGCCAACAACTCAAAGGGCTGAAGTGTGGTGATGCTCAACTTCATTCTGCGGCTGGCCTTCTTCCAAGAGACCCCACCTCTTTCCAGCCTCTCCTGGGTTCCTGGCCTGTGATTCTGCTCCCCACCCCCACTCGCACTGCCACTCTCTCCATCCCAAGGTAACCTCAGTGTGTCTAACCAGGCTAGGAACCAGAAGGTGTGGGCTCTTCCAGTTCAGAGTATTCAGAACTACTCTGATGCTCACTGCCAGGTGTATAACTGGGATTGTTCTAGACTTATTGGGGGTGGGGTTGTGTTACGCTGTAACTAGGATCTGACTAAATCCCCTTCTCAGCCTGTGAGGATCAGCACTTCAGTACAACCCTTCAAGGACATTCCCATCCTCAGTTATTGTTAAAATAACAATTTGACAATGTTTATGGCAGGTAACTTTTTTTGAGCATTTATTATGTGCTAGAAACCATGCTAAATGCTTTATGGGAACTACTTCATTATATCCGCACAACCACCCCATAAAGTACCTACTAACCAGATGAGGCTTACAGAGATCAAATAACTTCATGGCAATAAAGTTAATAAGCAGTGAAGTTGGGCTATGCACTCAAATAAGTCTTCCCCAGAACCTACGCTCTTCACACTGTGACAGACCAAATAATGAAAACCTGACTTTTACCAAAGACTTTATGAGGTGCCATGGGAGAGGATTTATATCACACACCACATGGGATAAACTCCATAAAAGTTCCTTTTATAGAGCTTTGTTTCCCAAAGTTCCTCCCAAACAGACAACCCCTTCATCCCTATATGCCCTACTTGGTGAAACCAAAGCATGATCCTTAGGAGTCCTGACTCTACCCCCAGCTTGGCACAGCACCACACAGCCTCAGCACCACACGGAGCCAAGGCAGCCCTCCGTGATGTGCAAGGTCAGAGTTATCCTGTCCTTTTCAGAGAAAGGGGATATCTCTATACAGTGGCAAAACACAGATCAGCTCACTTGAGCAGAGATGGCATTTTCTTTCTCTTCTTTTCTACAAATTTTTGTTTTTCTAGATGAATCTGAAATAAAGCTAAGCTTGTGGCGGCTCACAAACAGGATTCTACCTAAAACCACATTGCTCTCCTATTCTGGGGGCCTGACACACTGATTACATAATCATACTCAAAAGGGTCTTAGGTTTCAGCTAAACCTTTTGTATATAGAGACCTAATTCTTCCTGAGGTGCCACGTTCAGTGGGTTACACAGTGAATTTGTTTATGAGGCACACCAAAATTAAGGAATAAGACTGGAAGATGGCTCTGTCAACAGGAGCACCGAGGATATGGCTAATAGAGCTCCCCATGGCCCGATTCAGGGCAAGCAGTATTCAAAATATCAACTCAACTCAGGTTCTTTTTGTTGTTTTTAATCTTCACCGGAAGATATTTTTTTCCATTGATTTTTAGAGAGAGTGGAAGGGAGGGGGAGAGCAAGAGAGAGAAACATTGATGCAAGAGAGACACACCAATTGGTTGCCTCCCCGACACGCTCTGACTGGAGCCTGCAAGGAGGGTATGTGCCCTTGATCAGAATCGAAGCCGGGACCCTTCAGTCTTCAGGCCCACATTCTAACCACTGAACCAAACTGGGTAGGGCTCAACTCAGGTTCTAGTAAGCCTCCCTTTATACCACCTCTGGAACAGGTTACTGAATTGTACCTTGGAAAGAATAAACTCCTGAGCTGACATTTCTGGAAGTAAAAAAAGAGCCTGGAAAAAACAGCCATGTATGCAAAGAAAATTACAGCAGGAAGAGTTTCTTTGCAATGATGAAGCAGGGTGCCTGCTTGTGGGCACAGGACCTCATTGACTTGTGCTGAAATTAAAGGCAGAACTTAATAGCTGGCTTGTGAGGAAGAGGGACTTTGATTTATGATTTGGAATTTACTTATAGATTGAGAATCAGAAAAAAAAAGAGCCCTCACCCTACACAGAAATTTGGGTGTTGCATGAAAACTTACCAGCAAAAGTTTTCATGACCCATGGCAAGGCATAGTCCCTTTTCACTTATGTTTTCCTGGCTAGTCTGATTCAGAGTTTAAAGAACTAACTCTCAAGAACTTTCCTTTTCCATATAAGGCCAGAAAGCCATTCTTCAAGGTATGAATTAAATTTCAATTTAACAGGATATTTGTGTAGGGCTTATATTAAAAAATGTTATAGATTGTTGCCTCAAGTATTGTTTGGGAGGGAAAAAAGTACTTTCCCAATGGAGAACTGTCCAAATGAGTAATTCTGGTAGTGGTAGTGGGGGGAAGGTGGGAGACTTCAACCAATTAACTGCCACCCATCCAAAACAGAAACCATTCCCATTTCTTCCATATGCGCTGGAATATTTACGAATTTAAGTTACCATAATTTTCTTTACAAACCCAGAGATGTCACTAACAAGTCTGATTTTAAAATTGGGCGACCAGAGTTGATATGTGAGGTTTGCGGCTATAGATGCCTGTGTGTGCGCGGAAGGTGGCCGCTTGCGTCTATAGACGCTTATGGCGTACAAAGGGTCAAAAAAAGCAACATATTCAAATGATCAAATTCCAAATTTTCATTCCTTTCAATCTTTTTTCTCTCTACATCTTTCTTAGGGTCCAAATTTTAATTTATTTTGGCATCTAAAATGTTAGGTCCATAGAAACCTCTGCGGGGGAAAAAACCCCCACAAACAAGCACTTGGGACATTTCACCATCTTTTATAAGCCCAATGCTTGATAGCTGCAGAGTCTGAGACATAGGAAGGCTTCTGGCTAACAGGATAGAAAGAGTTGGGTCATAAAACTAGAACTCCCCCTTCCTCTCTCTCAGTCAGCTGGACCAAGGCCGGCAAGGAAAGTACAAACTTCAGTGTAGATTTAGAAGATGAAGTAGGGAGATTACTGGAAACCCTGCCCACACAATGTAAACAGAAAAGACAAAATTGATTCAACCACACATAATTTTGAGTGAATGACCAGGCCACTCACTTACTACTGAAAATCTGTCTCGTATTAACAGCAATGCTGTTACATATGTAGATCTGACTTCCCCCATATGGGCTGCAAGAGATTTGAGGGAAGACTATTTCTTTCCTATGCCTGGAACAGTGTCTTTAACAGAAGGATTTAGCAAGTGTTTGCTATTGACTAGGAAGGGACTATCTGTCAGATGTAGCCAATTTTGAATGCTGACATCCGTGAGGGCTCCTGGGTACAGCAGCAAATATTCAACTGGTGGTGCCATATTCCACAGGGGCACATAAGATGAAGATAAGTCCGCATTCCTTTGAGATTTAAGAAAGGGTAGAATGTCGTGCAAGAGCGGTTGGTGAGTATTCTTCCGCAAAAAAATGACTTATTTGCAGTTGTCCCTTGGACAGTGCTGCGTCTGACTGCTGTCTGGGATGACCCCACGGCCATGTTGGTCACTAATGTGTGGATCTTGTCTCTACTGGGTTAGCGTGTCCAGGTCTCCCATGACTCAATTCTTGACTCCTGATTTCCTGCCAGTTTATTTTCACTGAGACAATTGCACATTGTAAGTGCTGCCATGGGATGACTAAGGGCATATTTCCTCTAATTCCACTTTCACACAAAGGACCAACAGAAGAAAGGGAAAGAGGATGCACTGTGTGTGTGAAAGGGTGGGCTCTTTCTCCCCCAGAAGGAACGGAGAGTTACACGGCGCTTCTACCACGAGGTCCGTACAGTGAGCCTTGGTGTATGGACGTTAAGGAAGAACATAGGCTTCTTCTGAAACAGAGTCAAAGTCAACACGTTTCTTTGAAGAAACCTCTCTTATGCTTCAGGTTTGACTTTTCCAACTTTCAAGCAGTCTTCTTCCGGTCAAAGCGCTGATGTTAATGGGCTTTCATCATCCTTGACTTAGATGTCTGACAGGACATAAGGAGGGCCTTGCCAATCTTTCTCCCACTCCATCCCGGGTGCTATCCTAAATTCTAATCTGAAAGTTTCGCCTGCTAAATCTTCTAAGGTTTTGAGTGCAGTGGTGAACACAATGAAACTGAATAGGATTTTTCAACTTGCTTAAAACCCAAGATGATTCTCTGCTTTAGTCACTAAATAAACAAAACAAAAACACTTCTTTTTTACTGTGTCTAATCACAAACAGTGTTCCTTCTATTCTTAAAATAGAAGCTGAAAAGGATTATGAAATTACTAAATTGTCCCGTTTTTCATTAGCAGGAAGCAGGTGATCATACTGCCTAGAAGGCAGGGGACAGTGACGATTAGAGGTGATTTCAGCAGTGCATCTGGGGTTACCAGGGCAACTGCTAATTATTATTGAGTAACTCTAATGTATCTCCACAAAGGTCAGGAGTTAAGGTTTTTCCATTATACTCCTTTAAAATGCGGCTTTCAAAGGAAATTGGGTGGGCAGAAGATGGAAGATGACAGATGGAGATCAGGTGAAAGAACTATATATAGCTCAAGAAAAACTGAACTACTTAAATTTCACGATGTCAGCTGAGGGGTTAGGGGAGGAGTTCACAAGTCGCTAGCTGCTCAATGTAAAATATGACTTTCTGGTTTCCTAAGTTAGGGCTTCCCAAATTAATAAGGAATCTGATATCAGTCCAGATGTAGGGGTCTAACAGGATCCACCCTACTTAGCTCCCTAGACAAATTTCCTCTGCTGTCCCCAGAGTTACCGATTACTAAACCGAACTGGAGCCTTGAACAGGCCAGCCTGATGTGGAGTAGTCATGTGCCCATTAAATAATTCAAACAGACTTAATTTTATTTTCATACACCAAAACCAACACCTTCTTGGTACAGGCCCTATTCTTCAATCAAACAGCATCTTCTTACACAAATCCCTAGCTATTGAGACTTTAACAACTTTTAAAGGTTAAAGAAAATTCCTCTGCTCCCTTTGGCAGCACATATACTCAAAACTGGAATGATACAGCATGGCCCCTGCGCAAGGATGCCACGCAAATTCATGAAGTGTTCCTACTTTTAAAATCAAGCCATCATGCTGTATGCCTTAAACATATAGAGTGATGTAGGTCAACTGTTGTTCAATAAAACTAGAAAAAATAAAAGCACATGTATTAATGAATTCCTTCTCACAAAGATGCACCCCACAACTTTCAGAAGACAATAAAAGAAACGGTGATTTCAAAACTGGGAAAATCTATGTTTACTTGAGTTTTCAAACCAGAACAATCAATGCATGCACATGTAAAAAAATTCCAACACTACAAAAGAGCATTGTTGAAAGAAAAAGCCAGTGTCGCTTCCACCACAGGCTACTGTCCCATCCGACTTCATCAGAGACAGCCACAGATTCATTCCCATGCATCTTTCCAGAAATATTACATACATGTACACACATCTGTGTATATGCCCCTGGATTCTTATATAAGTAGGACCATGCAATGCTCACTAATGGTTTTCAAATCTAGCTGTGTATCTAAATCACCTCAAAAGTTTAAGAAACATACCCAACCCTAGCCAGTTTGGCTCAGTGTATAGAGCATCGGTCTGTGGACTCAAGGGTCCCGGGTTCGATTCCAGTGAAGGGCATATGACTGGGTTGCGGGCTCGGTCCCCAGTAGGGGGCATGCAGGAGGCAGCCAATCAATGATTCCCTCTCATCATTGATGTTTCTATCTCTCTCTTCCTCTCCCTTCCTCTCTGAAATCAATAAAAATATATTTAAAACAAAGAAAAAGAAGCATATTCAAAGTCAGATCTCACCCCAGATCAATGAACTCTGAGGCTCCGGGGAAGGGGCCTAGGTGTTGGCATTTTTTATGTGAGGCTCCCCTGGTAATGCTAATGTGCAGTGTGCACTGAGAACCACAGTGGAACATTCTCCTGAACCTTGCTTTTGCCCTTAATGTACCTGTGAAGATTGCTCCATACCAGCGCATACAGACTTATCTCACTCCTCTGCTGTCCTGGATAGTGCTCCTCTCTACAATTTATTGAGGCAGTGCTTTATAATGGCAATCCCTTGTGGTCCCACTCCTTGGCTTTTATAAATGGCATGCAATATAAATCTATGCTGGATGGCAGCCACTCTCCATCCTATCCTCTTCTCAGGGAGTAACCAGCATGAAATCCATCAACAGAGTTTCCTGCACCCTCTGGATTCCTGTTAGGTTCACCAAGGGGGAGCTCTGGCAGGAGATTAGCAGGAGGAAGGAGAGGGACAGGGTATTTATTCCCTGTCTTCCTTTCTGATAGGTCGCTTCCACCTGGCTGAGTCCCTCGACCGAAGGTCCTTTTGAGGTGTCAACTCTATAGAACTCTCTCCTCTTCTTAGTTCTGATAAACACTTTCTACTCAAGCCCTTCAGCCTAAGGATGGTAATTAGTTGTGTGCTATTACTCCTGCCCCCACTCCTTTGTAATAAACCATCCTTGAATTATGCTATTTTCAATGTGCTGAAGTTTCTTCTTAGGATTCTAACTGCGTCCCTGGATAGGCATCTTTGCTTTTATTTCTTTGTAGAAAATATCATCTCGGTTACCTCTGAAGACATGGCTTCTTCACATAAGGCAATGAGGTGGTCCTTACAGCCACAATTTTATCCCTTTCCTGAGCATTTTGACAACAGCCAGGAACAGTGCCATCGCCTCTTCAATTTGTAAAGAGTAATGGAAGGGACACTGTCTTGGGGACAGCCCCACGGCTTGCTTGAGAAGGAAATTGACAGGCACTGGTAGAGAACCTGACAGAGCAAATGCAGGGAATGACAAGGGTCAGAATTTCAGAATAATTCTTTTCAGAAACTGTTTTTCTTTTTGCCACAATGACAGTCAAATTCACAGAGTCACAGGCTGCAAAGGAATTCCTGAGGCTCAATTATCCCCCAGTGGAAACTCAGGATTGCAATTAGGTTCTAGCCTAATTAGTATGGGTCCAGTTGGTCCACCCAACGGAGATACAATAGGGCAGATGGCTTAACAAAGCTCCCCAGAGCAAACGCTAAGCCTGCTGACTTGGGGCAAACAGCTTGAACCCTGTCTCCTAAGAGGAGCACTTCTATTGATTTCAGTGTATATTTTATTGGTAGTTAATTTAAGGTGAGGTGTTTTAATTTGTTTTAAAGTGACTGTCTCAATAATTTTAATTGGGGTTGGTTGGTTTCACACCAGTATCAAACAAAAGCAAACACTGAGTGTCTATCTATCTACTGCCACCACTGAGAGAAATCAACCCTAGGGGACTGTTCATTGGTAAGGGGGCAGCCTAAGAGCAAATACTGATAAGGAAATAAAAAATAATAGTAGCAACCAATTTTTATTAACCACTTATTATGAACCAGGCCATTTAATAAGTGGTATACAGGCATCATTCCATCTGACCCTCACAGCAACCTTGAAGGTAGGTCTTATTATTACTATTTTTTTTTTACTATTATTATCATTGCACAGAATAGGTTTAGCTCAGAGAAGGCAAATCACTTGCCCAAGTTGACACAGTTAGGAAATAGGCTTCACTACGGGCTTCGTGGGTTTTTCCTACACCAGACCCCACACCTTTCTGTGCACGACTGACCCTACTGTGTCCTTCAGTTAGCTATTTGTGGCAGTAAATTTATACATAAACTAAATCTCCATTCTCCTGAAGGATCTCTGCCATAATAATGCCAAACATTATGAGAAATACATTTTCCCCCTCAAAAGAGGAATGTTGATATAGAATAGCATTTCCTGAACTGTGGAAATGCGGCATAACACATGCCCTTAGGGAGATTCATAATGGACATATTAAAGGCTCAGAAGTCCTCTTAGTCAGGAATCTGCTGAACTTTATCCAAGTCAGTCCTTGCCCTTCCACCCGTCCCCACTCCCTGCACAGAATGGGGAATGCTGACTCAGAAGTCTCATCTCCTGAACATGTTGATGTGAGCCCACCCCTTTCCTCGTATCACATACCCCAAAAGCTGTTTTCCTGCCAATGCAAAGCTCTTGATTTTCTCATGTTACACACATAGTAGGTGCTCATTTTAAAAAATCTGTTGGCTTGCTTAACTGATGCACCAACCCTCTCTTATTTGTGACCACAAGGCATGCATTTGCAAAGCAGCTGGCTGGCTTCCCTGGGGAGCTGGAAAGTGCAGCATCGGTGAGCTAACTGGGTTTCCCTGAGAAGCAAACCCATCAGTCCTCAGCTCAATAAGTTGTGACAAATCTCAAAGGCTAAGAGCAGGTTGTTCTTGAGCCACACTACTGTCATCACTGCAGGCACAATCAGAGTGCCAGTGGCTTTACAATGAGACAAATCCTGACTTTGTTCTCGTAGAAGTCAATCACCCTAATGCACTAGGACCATAGACTTTAACACGTGTCAGAATCAGGGCTTGTTAAAACAGTGCTGGGCTCCTCCTCCAGAGCAGCAGTTGAACTGTAAGTCTGGAGTGGAGCCTCAGAATGTGTATACCTAGCAGGATCCCAGGTGATGCCATCGACTCTGGTCCCAGGAGCACACACCCCAAGAAGCACTGCACTGGGCTGAGACCCTGCCCAGCGAGACCAATGAAGCTGGCAGTAGATCCTGCTTCATTTTTTAGATTCTTAATGCAGAAGAGGGGTTAAAACTAAGATCTCGAGGCCGTTTCTAACTAGAAATGTGTTCTCAGCTGAGTAAGCATCTGCTTTCCAGACTGACTAAAAAGGTTTAAAAGGCAGTACTTTAACTCTAATATGATTTTCAGTTACCCAATTTAGGACCTGAATTACCAGTAAGATTTCCCCAATTTATATACAGAGAGAGAGAGAGAAACAACTTTAAATCTAACCCTAAGGGAGAAAACCGGCATTTTAGAGTTCCCTCCAAGTCTCCTTGTAGGCATAACTGTGCTGAAAGCCACACACAATCTTAAGCCTCTTTCCTTCTGCAAAGACTCTACTAAAAATTCAAGATTTAAAATGCCTAACACCTACCTAAACACATACAATGCAGTGCCATGCAGCATTTGGGGGCAGCTAAATTCAGAATGAAATTTATTCATTTGTTTAACTCAACTCCAAGGCTTTTAGCATCTAGTGTGTGTGCCATGGCAAATTTTGGGAATTGTAGAATATTAGCAAGATTAATTAATTTGAAAAAATACACAGCCTCTTTATGTGATTTTAGCTTGCAAAGGGGGAAAGAAAATAATGCATGTGAAGAAAAACATTCTTCCATTTGTGATTTTGCTGTGCTGGAAAACAGGGATGTGGCTAAGCGCCGGAACTGTGTCCCATCCCGCCTCCTCCCACACCCCCTCTGCTGACAGGCTGTACAGATCCAAGCGCCACTGGCAGCCCTGGTGCTTGGGAACAAAATCCTGCTGGGTTATTAAAGTGTGTGGGCTGCCTCAAGCAATTTCTATGTGAAAAAGAACTGCTAGTGACTGAACACATTTATCCAATAAAAATCGGATGGGTCACCAGGCAGGAATCCCCACCCTCAACCAAGGGAAGCCAGCTGGACTCCTGACTGGAGAGGGAGACCTTGGCTGGGGAACCGGAAAAGCTGACAGAAAGCCACTCAGAAAACAAGAATACGGCTCACATCAGTGGCCACCTCTGAAAAAATGGCAAGGGAACGTGCCCTGGTACTTGGAGATGCTGTGTGGCGGCGGCAGCCCCGGGAACCTTAGGTGTCAAAGGGGTGTTTGGAGGCTTGTCCACAAAAGGACCATGAGTGAGCAGGCTGGAACCACCACAGGGCTGAGGAGGAACAAGAAAAGGCCACTAACTCCTTGTGAAAATGATTATGCTCTCAAGTTATTTCCCAAGATGGGGAATGCCACCATGTTTTCTGGGAAAAGTGGGAAGAAATCTTTTCTACTTGGAGGTCAGTGAGAAACAGAATCCTCAATTCAACAGGAAAGATCCTCCTCCACTGAACACTGATTCAAACAAAGAGGAAAGCTTCCTCTTTCAAATCCGGGCATTCCAAGGATGACAAAGAAAGATCACTGTAGTAAAATCAGAGCTGCCTTTTTGGGTGTAACTGTTTTGGCATAAAGTGGCACTTAGATGGCAAAATTAGTTTAAAAATATGCCACGAATTATCACTTGTGTAATGCATATTATTTATTTTGTGATTCATTTGGTCTCAATAAATAACAGCTATGCATAAAGTTCACCAAGTATCCATGGGATCTGGAGGTTTCCAAAGTTTTCAGGAATAGGTGTGCCTACCCAACCTGGTCTTTATTTAAGGTGGGGTAGCACCTGCCTCTATAGAAGTTCCTTCTTTTCACGGATAACTCAAGGGCTGGACTGACCGCTCTGGTCTCAGATTCAAGGTGGGAAGTAGTGGGGACAGGCGAGGACATCTGTCTACACACAAAAAATACACATCAGGGCTGAGGGAGTAGAAAGAGAGAAAGGGTGCTGTGTGGAGACCCTCCTAAATAATGTTGACTGACATTCATGGTGATAAACATGTAAATGAGATAAAGAATGATCTCATTTAACCGTCACACCTTTTTGAGGAGGGTATGATTACCCTATTTTACAGATGAGGAAACTGAGCCACAAAGAACTAAAGTAACTTGCTTCCTTCCCCTACAAATCCATACCTCCTTTACTCTACATTAGTTTTTCCTAAAGAATGCAACATCTCTGATATATTGGATAGTGATTTACCTCCTATGTCCACTAGAATATAATATCAATGAGAAAAGAAACCCTAATTTTTAAAAATCACTGTATCTTTAGCACTCAGACTAATGTCTGGCACACAGTATGTGTTCAAATATTTGTTAAATGAATAATGACTGAATTTTAAGTAAAACGTAAGTAAAATTTTAGAGGTATCTCTGAAGGCAAGTTTCCCCCAGATTTCATCTGAGAGCAACTGCATCAAAATCAGGAGGAGCCAACAGCGCCTCAGAGAAACAAGCCGGCCTGGAAGCGGGCCTTGTTTATCCTCTGAATTCCAGGGGCTGTGCTCTCGCCTCTCACTGGCCACTAAGATGGGACAGGAGGGTTGACTCTGGCACAATTTGAAGGTGCTTGGCATGCACACATCTTTTAGTTCACCAGAAATAACTTGGAAATGCATGTATGTGTATGCTAAGTGGAAAAGAGGAGAAAAATTCATTTCATTTATGGGGCTACTGGGTAGTAGTTATTTTTTAGGAGTAGGGACCACTTAGGAAGGGAGAACTTCAACTTGAACCCCCCACCCCCTTTTGCTGTAATTATTCCTCCATCTTCTAATCTTCTTTCCATCTTAACAAGCCCCTCCATCTCTACCCCAGTGATCTAAAGCAGCGGTCGCCAACCGGTGGTCCGTGGACCACTTGTGGTCCATAGGGTCCGAAAGGTTGGTGACCACTGGTCTAAAGCATTCACCTAATCATTTCTAATTTGGAGGAATGACTGCAGTATCTTAGGCAGTGGGATGGGCCCTGACCTTTGTTTATTTCCTCCTTAAAAATCACTGTCTTCCAGAAGGTAGTGGAACAATGCCAACTCTATTATTCATTGTGAGAGGAGAGAGTGACTTTTCCTTCTGCAGTCCATTGAATAAGCTCTGTTCTTAGACAGGTCAACCCCATTCTCCCACAGGGAGTGAGGAGATGGGCACGCTCATGGCCAAGGGCTGGCACTGGCTAGTCGATGGTAGTGCCAAGATTACCTAGCGTTTCCTGCTTTCCATGCCAGTGTTTGAGCTATCTTTCTCATTGCTTCAACCATTACCTATGAGTTTTGTTTTGTTTCTTAACTTCTTAGAATCTCATTTATGAGTCATTTTCTTTCAAAGAAGATCCTAAAAATTGTCTTCATGTTGCCACTACTCTACAGTAAGAACCTTCCATCCTTTTCTAACTTACCCAGGTAGCCCAGCCCCATTCCAAGGTAGTTCGTTGCCCTTGACTCCAAGGTCACAAACTCACCGGGCTTGTGTCAGTTAATTATTACTGAATTAAACTGGCCCAAATTCAGTGATTTACCACAGCCACAATGTATTATTTCTCATGAATCTGTGAGGTGGTTGGGCAGCTTTTCTGTTGGTCTTTCCTGGACTCACTCATGTGGCTGCTTTCAATGGATGGTTGTCATGTGGGTCGGCTAGGCTGGGGCAGCTGGGCTTTTCTCTTGGAGGCGAGACAGCACTGTTTTACATGGCAGCTGGGTACCCGAAGGATGAGAAGGGAATCTACAAAGCCTTGTGGCCTGGGCATGAAAGTCACATGATGTTACTTCTACCATAATCTATTGGCCAAATAAGTGTGAGGGTAAAGGCCAGCCTAGATTCAAAGACTCTTCCTCCTAGTGGGAGGGGCTGCTAAGATTCTTTGGCCATATTTAATCTATCCCAGGCCAATAGGCAGAAGATATAAAAGGCCAACTGTGAGAAGATAGGGGCCAAAGAACATCATCTGTTACCAAGTAACATATGGGTTCAATGTGGCCATATTTTATAATTTTTTAAAAGAAGCTAGAAATCTAGATTTAAAAAAAAATATATAGATTTTATTTTTTCAAGCAGTTTTAGGTTTACAGAAAAACTGCTCAAAATAACAGTTTCCATTTTCCTCTACCCACTGCCTAAATTTCCCTTATTATGAACATCTTTCATTAGTGTGGTACATTTGTTAAAATCAATGAACCAACATTGATACATTATTATTTGTTAAAGTTCATAGTTTACAACATGGGGATTTGTTCCTTGGGTTGTACAGGTTTTATGAGTTTTGATAAATGCATAATGTTTTGTATCTACTATCCAGAATCATTTTACTGACTCTATAGTTTTGCTTTTCCAGAATGTCATATAGTTGGCATCATACCATCTTTTTACAGTGGCTTCTTTCATTTAGTAATATAAATTTAAGGTTCATCCATGTCTTCTCATGACTTGATAGCTCAGTTCTCTAATTACTAAATAATATTCCATTGTCTGGATGTACCACAACTTGTTTATCTATTCACCTAATAAAGGACATCTTGGTTGCTTCCAAGTTTTGGCAATTCTGAATAAAGCTGCTTTAAACATTTGTGGGCAGGTGTTTATGTGGACATCAATTTTCACCTCATTCGGGTAAACACCTAAGAGTGTGATGGCTAGACTGGTCATGTGATAAGTCTATGTTTAGTTTTGTATGAAACTGCCAAATTATCTTTCCACGTGGCTGTCTCATTCTGCATTCCCATCTGCAATGCACGAGAGTTTTTGTTTCTCCACATCCTCACTGGCATTTGATGTCAGTGTTTTGGATTTTAGCCACTCTAATAGGTGTGTAGTGATATATCATTGTTTTAACTTGGAATTCCCTAATGACACAAGATGTTGAGCATCTTTTCATAGGCTTATTTGCATCTGTATGTCTTCTTTGGTTAGGTGTCTATCTGGATATTTTTCCCAGTTTTTAATTGGGTTGTTTGTTTACTTATTGTTGAATTTTAAGAGTGCTTTGTGTATTCTGGTCCTTTATCAAATTTGTTTAGTCACTTATTTTTTATTTTATTGATTTTTAATTGAATTTATTGGGTAACACTGGTTCACAAAATCATACGGATTTCAAGTCTACAAGTCAACAAAACATCATCTGCACAGTATGTCATGTGTTCATCATCCCAAGCCAAATCTCTTTCCATCCCCATTTTCCCCAGTTTGCCCACCTCCAACTACTCCCCTCCCCCCTTTCCTGCTGGCTATCACCACGCTGTTTTTCTGTGTCTATGATGATATGTATGTGTGTGTGTGTTTTATATGTGTGTGTTTTTGCTTAACCCCTTCACCTTCTTTAGTCCAGTCTCCCAACTTTGCTCCCCTCTGACAGCTGTCTGTCTGTTCCAAACAGGGATGTGGCTAAGTATCCATGCCTCTATTTCTATTTTGTTCTGTGTTTACTTAGTTATTTTCTTTTCTGCAAATATTTTCTCCTAGTCTGTGACTTGGCTTTTCATTGTCTTAATAGTGTCTTTTGCAGAGCAGAAGTTTTTAACCTACAGGAAGTCCAACTGACCAATTTTTAATGTAATAAATTATGCTTTTGGTGTTGCATCTAAATAGTTATTGTCAAACCCAAAGTCACCTAGATGTTCTTTTATGCTGTCTCCTAGAAATTTTTTAGTTTTATATTTAGGTCTAGGATCCATTTGAGTTAATTTTTATGAGAGGTGTAAGGTCTGGGTCTAGATTCCTCTTTTTTTTTTTTTTTTTTTTTTTTTTTTTTTGCAGTGGATGTCTATGAAATCTGTATTTTTGTAACAAGTGTCCTGATTTTAAAGGTTGGATAGACATATACTGGTAGTGGTAGGGAAGGAACTAGTAAGTTGCCCCTCACTCATCACATGTCTGTAGGCTATTTTTTTCCCATCTTGGATCATCTCTGCTTTTGTCATACTTCTTACCTCAAATGCTTTCTTTTTTTTTTTTAATTGATTTCAGAGACAGGAAGGGAGAGAGATATAGAAACATGAATTATGAGAGAGAATCGTCTATCGGCTGCCTCCTGCATGCCCCCCACTGGGGATGGAGCCCACAACCCAGGCATGGGTTGACCCACACAGGCTGGGCTGGAATTTTGTTCATCCACCCATAAAATCTAAGGCCTAACTCACATTTTGTCTACCCTACCTTCCCCAATACTCTGACTGGTGCATGTACTCATCAGATATTCAGTTAATAGTTGTTGAACTCTAAACACACTTATAAGCTACAAGTCCCAATTAGCACTGCCATATACCACTGTCTTTCCTCCTTAGCCAGGCTGTAAACTCTTTTTCTCATTTACCCAAGATAGCTTAGCATAGGTTTGGGCACAAAATAGGAGAATACTTGCTGACAATTTTAGGCTAGCTGGACTTTTGTCTTGGCTTACCAAGTATCCTTTGATCTTCAGGAGGACCTGCCAAAGATTTAAACCCTGCAGTCTTGCCCTGGCATGGCTAGAATGGTGGCATCTCTAATTTTGATGCCCAAACAAACAAGAGGAGCCTGATCTCCTTGAAGAATTAGCACAGATTTACCAATGAGACAGCAAAATGTAGTCTCTGAAGTACCAAAGGGTGCTGAGTCACAATGTGTTTCTTTCATTATGATTGTTACACGGTCACAGTGATCGTTCCAGTCATTATGAAAATAATGAAAAACAAATGAATAAAATAAAAAGAACAGACCGTTTTCTGGTGACTAGTTCCCCACCTTATGCTCAATTAATAGTCAAACAAGCTAATGGTAATCCACCACCCTTGATTCTGTGTTTTGTTTTCATCTGCATCATTAAGTGTTCCCATTCAAGGCTTTCTGTGCACTTCAAAGTGAACAGTGTTGAAGGGAATGAAATGGTCCAGAATGGAGGCTGAGACCCACCAGTCTCAGTTGGCTTCAACTGAGCCCAATCACCATGGCACAGTGTGCCGACAGACTTCACAGAATCAATTTTCTCAGGGAACATACTGTGACTTCTGTTTGCCAGGACTACCCAGCCTGTATCCATGGCCACTCAGGCAAATTCCACACAGAAAACAATGGGAGCCACAGCATCTCACGGCCCTGAGTGACAGAAATGGTCATTGAACCAACTGCAAAGCCTGCAGGACCTGTGCCTGGCCCGTGTTTGGGGCATGGAAAACTCTGGTGTCTGCGCTGGGATCAGCACTCCTGTCTCAGGAACAGTGTGCCTTGAGCTCAAGACTCACAGGTGTCAGTCAGACCTTCCCTGAGCTCAGCAGGACCACAGTCCTGCTAGAAACACCACACATCTACCTCTAATCCTCCTCCTAAGAATAAAGGTGGAACTGTTCCTGGTATCACCCACCCTTCCCAGGGAAAGCCCTTCCCCCCAAATCTGCAGCATGCAGGGAACAGCCCCCTGTATGGTGTGAAATGGATTAAGTCACCCCACAGTATTTTATGTAAAACAAATCACTAGACAATTAAAAAATAAAAAGCCTAAGCCCCCTCTTCCAGGACCTGTTTAAAAGACCCCCCTTTCTACTTAGCTGTTCAAGCAGCCTCTTTGGACAGACTGTACTCAGCAGTGACTCAGGGGGCTCCCAGCCCTTAGCTGCTGAAAACAAAGATTAAAGAAAACTAGTTGGTACGACAGCTAGAATCAGAAGATATAAAGCACCCTGGGCTAGAAATTCAACTTTGCTCATGCTGAGCAACAAATAACCTCAGCAACTGGTAGGTACAGAGATTAAACAAAATGGGGGTGGGGTGGGAACAAGAATCTCCTTAATGGCTAGGAGCACCTGAGACATTCAGTCTGGCCATGGGGAGCCAGAGAAACTCACTGCCCATAACCAGAACATGTTAAATTATTTTGAGCTCTTAAGGCACTGGTTCACTTCTTGGTGAAGAAACATATTACCAAAAAATAGGTAAGTCATTTAAATTCTTGCATATCAAGGTAGGATTTAAAGCCATTAACTAAAATGAGACCTGACTTTCTCAATGTATGATTTCATCCTATACTGTTCTTGTGTTTTCTACATAATTACCTCTTAAGTCCACTTTAGAGTCATTTTTCCTCCCAAACCTTAATGTACCTTAGTCCCTTCTAAGGCAAAAATTGCTGGACCCATTTTGCACATCTGTAACTATCTTAATGAGATAGAATGCTAAGGTGCTTTCATTCACACACCTTAGCCTAGATAGGGGCAGGAAAAGGCTCTGCTATCCCGATGCCTCACCATGTAAAACAACTGCCTGAGAGCAATCTGTGGCTGAACCACAAACTATTTTCACTAGAGAAAGGCAAAGTCCACTCTGCTTTTCCTGAGTCTTATACAACTGCAGCCTCAAAGTCCAGCTGTTCTGGTCATGGCCTCACATTCTTTCCGCAAAGGCTCTGGTTGACACGATTTATGGGGTGGTCTGAGGAAGCCTGCTAAGCAATGTGGGATGAAACCACAAGGGAGGATTTTCTGGCTCTAACAGAGTACATCCAATTTCCGTGGAGGTTTGGACAAGCAGCCCCAAAACTGCCTGTCTTGGCTACGGGTGCTTGAAACCCAAGAATGAAGCAACAATGGTGCTTCTCTTTTTTAGCCTCTGTATGTGATCACAGTCACACTAAGGTTGGAGGGGCTGAAGACCCAAAGGGCTACTGGGGGCTTTTTTTTTTTTTTCTGGAACTGAACATTGTCAACACAGTCAGGGAGGAGGGAAACCAAGACAACATGAATGAAAGAAACAGACCTGGCTTGTGATCTACTGAGCTACTACAGTGCCTGGATGTTCATAAAACCAAAACGAATTGCTTTTCATGCCCAGCAGCCAGCACAGGCAATAGCAATAGCCATCACCAAAGCATCTCAGCAGGATGGTAAATCATAGATCACCAAGGCCAAGAAGAAGTATGTTGTGAATAATGATTAACCCATAACAAACTAGCCAAGCTCCAAGTTTAGGGAAATTTAAATAACGTTCATAGAGCAATGCTCAAAGTCAGGTTGGGCCTGAGAGCAAATTCTCAGCAGAATTGCTGACCGAGGGCCTGCCGTAGCAGGCAAGCAAACATACTTACAGTGAGCTGGGCCGGGTGGGTTTGAGCACATCCAGGTCTGGGTCACTGGAGTTCATGTTGGGCTGTAAGCTGCTGCTAGAATTAAGGATGCTGTTTGCATTTGATGAGACGACAGATTCCAAACTGGAGTTAATGATGCTGTTTCTTTGTTCCTCTGGGGAAAAACAAAAGGCCACAGCCCCATATTAATATTATTCCATAGGGGTAGTCTATTCCCACATATATAAAATTTTACAAATATTGAAATTGGATTGAGATCTCTGGGCCAGTGAAGCTAAAAATGGGACATAGGAAAGGATATGAATTACAAGTGGGAAAGGAAGTCAAAGAGGAATAGGTCACCTGAAATTTTAGAGTAAAACCCCTCCTTAGCTTGATGGGACATACCTCCTCCCCTACCCCCACGCCCCCGCCCCCGCCCCGATTTAATTTGACCAGCCTTTTTCCTAAGAGTAGCCCTACCACTGCACCATAAGTTGTGTCTTATTTTGACTGGCAGATGGTCAGAGCACAGAGCAACCTCCATAGCCCTTTGTGTTCAACCAGATCCTCTTGGTTTCTGTGACATTCACCTTTTATTCAAACACTCCTGCCCCAATGTTGTCTAAATTGCACAGGCCACATCCTACCTCTGATTCTATAGCAAGTAACCAGCAATGTCTACTAGTTGGCCATCTACTTCCTTATGACTCTGTAATCTAAATTCCTGATGCTCCCTACACATATACTCTGGGTTGCTGTAGCTCTATGCAATTGATGTTTAGCTTCAAGTTAGTTCTTTGATAAAAAGATGTGTAAGGGCTACAGAGTAGTTTGCATATAAAAAACTGAGTCCAGGGTCCAAGCAGTCATATTAATGCTTGGAGTATATTACCAGACCAGGAGGGAGAAACCTGAGTTGATTTCAAGACTCCACCCCTGACTGGTAGTATGGCCTCAGGCAATTTTCACTCACACTCTGTTTCTTGGCTAATGCATCTATACAATGGGGAGAGTGAGCTGTCCTGAGGATCAAGTGGGATCATTTGCAGGAATGTGTTTAGTAAACATCAGACATTGCTCAAAGAAAAGAACTTTCTTTTTTGTTAATCCTCACCCAAGTATATTGTTTCCATTGATTTTTAGAGAGAGTAGAAGGGAGAGGGGGAGAGAGAGAGAGAAACATTGATGTGAGAGAGACACAACAATTAGTTGCTTCCGGCATGTGTCCAGACCAGGGTTGGCCATCAAGTCTGCAACTGAGGTACTGCCCTTGACCAGAATTGAACCCGGAACCCTTCAGTCCCCAGGCCGATGCTCTCACCACTGAGCAAAGAAAAGAACATTCTGTTTCTTCCCCTCTTTAAAAACTTGGAACCACTACCTGAAGAAAACATTTTTGCTGTGATTTAGCTAAATGACACAGGCACCACTGCTATAGCAAAACATTGGGGATTTAGAATGTCATTCTAGTCCCATGTTACCAACAGATACGCCATACTGAAATCAACTGATATTTTGAGCAATCAATTTACTTATCAAGAAATATATCTGGGTTAATCTTCACTGGACTGTTTTGAAAGAGCCAGATGTGTACCATATCCCTAAGGAGACAGACTGGGCTCACTGACATGGTAGTTAAGAGGTGGACATTTGAACTCTGGTGTCTTTAGCCAATAAAGGGGGTGATGTCATGGTAAAAAATACTTCTTCCCTTACACTAGCCATGTCAGTAAAAGTATATTATACTTATGAAATGATGTTAGATTAATATTCACATTACACACACACACACACACACACACACACTACCCAATGACCCCCTAATAGCTTGGCAAATTTTCAATGTCATATTCAAAGCCCTACAGAAGAGTTAAAAACACCGTGAGGCTATTGGGAGATTGCTTAACTCTAAGTAGATTTTGAAAAAAGTAGATTACTAAGTTGATTCCAGAGATTTAGACCTGTTCATATTTTAAGAGCTTAAATTCCCAACGGAAGCAACAATGAAGAAAGAGAAACCAAAAGAGTTACATTGAATCAAGATGTAGGCAGACTAATAGGGCCTGTGAATGGGAACCTGCTACTGAGAAAAAAACACAACTCTAAAATGACATAATTAGGGGATCATCTAAGGAATGGGTATGCCACTTACCAGTATGATTCAGTATAAGTAAAAATTTCCTTTGCACAAAGTACTCATATCAAGATTCCTGCAAGACTGTGAGGAGCCCAAGACCACCATATAAAAAAAGGGGAATATTATATTTCTTTGGGGTTCAATAGAGACATTTTCTGCTTTATACAGGAGGAGAGATTAATAGTTTTATGAATTCTAATTTGAGGCCAAGTTTGGATGACATAATTCTCTGAATTCATAGGAAACAGAAGAATATAGCTGTAGCTCATATTTTTCTTGTGATTTTATTTACTTATCCATGAGAAGGTTGTAATTCTATAAATTAAAAACAGTATCTTGCTAAAAGTATATTAGTTTTTCTAAAATATTATCAGGATTTTTTTCTGCCTTACTATCCATTAGAAAAAGAGTATTTGAAATGAAACCTTCTTCAATTTTTATTTATTCAATGAATGTTTAATGAGTATCTACTGAGTAGCAAATACAGTACCCAGTTAGCAGACTCTTAAATTTATTCCTTGGTATTTTATTCAGATGCCTACTGGTATATTTATTAACTTGCATATATTTACTTAATCATATGTTTACCTTATTTGGTAGACTAGGAGCAACCTAAGATTGGATATCTGTCAGATAACACTTTTAAATCACAATTGAAAATAACATTTTATAAAGATGCTTTGCTTTATAAAATATTTTATCAGAATCCTAATGCTCATAAAAAGATTTCATTCTGAAAACTGGACTTAGATAACGATTTTAAGAACATATCTCCTATTACAGTTTTATAGACTGGGGTTCTCCATGACCTAACGAGAGAGCCTGTAGCATATGAAAGATGGTATTTGTCTGAATTAAACTCACAAGGGAGTGAGGATGGGGTAGGGAACAAGAACAGGACCCTCCCTAGGCTAGGAAAGTCAATGGAATAAAACAGGTGGCTACACCCAAACTGAACTTGGGGATTTCTAGCATTCCATTTACTGGAGGACATAGAATTCTTTTTTTTAAGAGATAAATTCTTTTTGAGGTTCTATTTGGGCTTATATTAAGATATCTAGAATCTCTTACATATATCATAACCTAAAACAAAACAACACAACAACAAAAGCAAAAGGTCAGGGAAAGGAGTTCATTGTTCAAGAAGAGGACAAAATATAATTAATCATAAGATTTCATAGTTTTGTAGCTAAGACAGCCAACTATGCACCCTAAAAGGCATCCTCTTTATTGGTCTATCTGGGTGAGCCATGTGATAAGAAAAACTGGGAATCTGGCACTCTGACTACCCAGCCATTACAGTTTCATTGGATGCAAGACCTCAGCTAGTAAGACTGGGAACTCCTAGTGGATACTTCTCAGGTGAAATGCTGACAAGTCTTACTGAGGGTGAGCAAGAAGGTGAAGATTATTCCAGAGATGGGGGAGTGAGAAAGATCAACAGCAAATCAAATGTTTTAGCAGTGTGGCAAACTCTAGAGCAGCGGTTGCCAACCAGTGGTCTGTGAGGTCTGAAAGTTTGGTGACTGCTCTAGAGAGACCAATTCTAAAGCATTTGAAATGAATTAAAAAATAAAGAGAAAGTGATTCAGTAATGTCACTCAAAACAGGAGGATTTTATGTTCTCCTGACAGGAAAACATAATGAGAATAGGCAGCCTAAAAAGTAAAAATAAAATAAATCAAATCATTCAAATACGAGAGACAGCTGGACTTCGAGCCACTGATGATTCACACCAGCTCTGCATCTTCATAAGAAGGTATTAGAAGGACTGATGGCAATTACATTACTGAAGGAAAAAATTATAAACTGCTGGACTGAAAAAGAAAAACAACAACCGGTTATGAGTCAAATCAACAAGATCACAGAGAACCATTTAAATGACCAAGAGAGAAAGAATGCCAAGTCAGGGGTAATTCTAAACCGGTGGAATTCAGTGAAAATGCTTGCCTTCCTCAAATATGTTTGTCAACAAGAATCTCTCTTCATAGTAATCACTGAAAACAAGAGCCCAGAAATAAGGAAATGATAGAAGCAATCTTCAAATAATTGTAAACATCTATGAGTAATGTATTGGATGCTTTCAGGAACATACATTCTACAAGGAGTGACAAACTGGATGTGGAGCTGGTCCTTAAAAATACAAACTACTCAAGGGCTGGGGCACATCTGCCCAAGCAGAAAACATCAGGCATCCGTCACAGTGACTTGTGAGGTCAGCATCGGCTCATCCATTCCTGCTTAGTCTGTGCATAGTATCTGCTAAAGCACCATGAATAAGTGTAAGCTAAATAATAAATATAAGGCCACAATAAACAATCAAAATGTGTTCTCCTAGCACAGAAAAAGGCAGTTCTGTATGACTGGGTTTTTCAGGTGTGTCCAGACTGGGACCGCTAATGTCCTTAAAAACAAAGTCCTGATTTCAGGGGGCAATGTTTTTTTGTACAAATCAGGAGCGGAAAAACATGAGTATGCAACCAAATCACTGCAACTAAAAAAAGAAAGCCACAGAGTAATTTTGGTGATATTGTACTTGTTCTGGGGGTTGCCATGGAAATCTGGGAGCTAAGCTACTTCACTTTCCATATTTACTAAGTGTCTCCTGCTTGCTCTAAATGACAACCCCACCACATACAAGAGTCAGGGTCTCTGTTTACCACAGAACCCAGAGGCGAAGCCAGGAACGCACATGCAGCGCCAAGCTAAATTCACACGTCTCGGCAGGCCCGAACATGTCTGGCCCACTGGATGCACAGAGCTGAAGAATATGAAACACAGACCTTTGAGGTCACTTTGGGGAGATTTCCCAACATGCATGGAGGTCTTTCAGAATACAGGCTAGCATCTCATCTTTCTGGATGTCCAAGCCTCACTGGCAAGAGGGGGGGGAAGCTTTTTTTTTTTTTTAACAGCAGCTCATGATGCCTCGTAGAGCCGGAAGGGGGAAACTCTCTCTCTCCACATGATCAAACAGGGAGGAAAGGGAGTTGCCAGACAGAGGGAAGTTCTGTAGAGACCCAGGGTTCATGCAAAATATATTAAGGCAAAGGAAAATACCCAGTGGCTTTCCTGTGCGTGGTGGGGAGAGAGGTGTACTTTCTCCTGGCTTGTTAAAGTTTTGCAATGAGGTCTGCAATGTGTCATCTTGACAAGATAGGATGATAATAGCGTGGCAGCTTAATGAATTTTGCAATAAAAAATGATGAGTGTACTGCAATTTCAGAGTTTACCACCTCTGGGAAACACCCAAGTTCACTGGAAGCTTGGAATCACTTTTTGAAGCAATTTTGTTTCCCTGTAACTTTGCTTTGGATACTGGTGGCGTGCCAAGACACACTACTTCTGAGGTGGTCTGATTTCACGCTGACCCAGCCTCAGTCCCTATGATAAAAATAATCTTTAAAAGCAATTTGGGCAGTGTGTTGGTACACATGAAAACAATTTGGGCAATGTTTTAAAAAATAATCTTAAAATGTAGTTTGGGCTGTGACTGGGCTAAACAATGAGTTGATGCATGAAAATCATGGTCAATTGTTTTGACCACAGGACACAGTTCATGATGCTACAACCTGTGGCAGGTTGTCTTTAGCAAAAACCACCACTGATTTTGGTCCTGTGTGGACTGAATTATTCTCTCCCCATGCCGCTCAGAACAACGCTTTACTTTGCAAAGGGAAAGGATACCAGTAACACTGGATTTCAAGAGAGAATGGGGAAGTCATTGTGGCTGACCCAGGACTGAATGGTTCAGGCAGTGGGACAATGAGGCACAATGGGGATACCAGGACCTGAAACAAGAACATTTCAAAAACCAAGGTGTACGAATGAGCCTCTAATCAATGCTAAACAGGGAGTTGAAAAATGAGAGTTAAATGGATACTCTCCCACTCATAACTTAGCCCTCTTTTCTGCCTGAGAACTTACTTTTGAGTCAAGACACTGTTCCTTTAATCTATGGTCCTTCAATACCTGAGGGAGTCCACATATAGACTACTTATATTATTGTGCATCAGAAAGAAGACAATTATATATTTACATATTTTTAATATCATGACACATTGCAAAATGGGTTTGAGATAGTAACTAAAATGTATAATTAGGAGGTTTTGTTTTTAATAAGGTAAAATGAATCAATGCATAATAAATATGCATCTGCTTCAATTTAGAAAGCCAGGAAATACAAATACCCTACCAGTATTTTGGTGTGTCAATATCCAGTTGGTTTCCTATACATAGAAACATACACACACGACAAACACACCTTTTTTCTTTTAACGAAGTGGGATAAAATCCTATCTACTAATGTGCTATCTACTTTGTTCACT
This sequence comes from Eptesicus fuscus, assembly GCF_027574615.1. Taxonomy (NCBI): domain Eukaryota; kingdom Metazoa; phylum Chordata; class Mammalia; order Chiroptera; family Vespertilionidae; genus Eptesicus; species Eptesicus fuscus. Next base: position 81,938,484 of record NC_072478.1, on the reverse strand, counting down.
TAGTGATAATGCCAGAGAACTGAGCCTATCATGTGCTTCTTTTCATTTACTGATCTTGAACTTCTTCCCTGCCAAGGGTTTTCCACAGCATCATTTTTTAATGGATGCATCAACTATGTGGATGTCAGTCACACATGGTAACCACACATAATTAAGCCAAGAGCCGCATTACACCTTCCAGCCTGTGTGACAACAGGAACCCATGTGGATAAGCACGTCATCTGCCAAGGCGAGCAGGTGTGTCCAGAGTGCGCATCACCTGCAGAGGCAGCCTGCGAAAAGGCACAGGCTGCAGCCCTGCCTGCTCGGAGAGAGGCATTACGTAAGACTTTGAACAGCATGAATTCCCAGTGATTTTTCAACGAGGAAGACACACATGAGAAGTATACGAGCTACGTTCTCCACCTCTCACTGGGCCTGTCTGGGACAGGGTCCAGGAAGAATTAACTGAACTAAAAGAATTAATCAGAACTATAATCCCAGCAGCTAGTTAACATGATCCCTGTAAAGCAAAGCCCAAGAATCCGTTCCCACCCCCATCAACACTGTACAACTCATCCCAGGCTGCTGATGTATTTGCACTCAAGCATCAAACAGACTCTGGCTGAGCCAGGGAGACTGCATTGCCCTTCTGCAGGGGCCTCTCCTGGGGAATCTGCAGCCTCGGGTGGCGGGGAGAGATATTTAGTCAAATGTAAGGGAAAGCTATAGCTTGATGATAATCATCGTAATCGTAGCTAATGTTTATTAGGTGCTTACTATGTTCTAGGCTCAATGTCAAGTACTGCACATGCACTGTTTCACTTAATCACGGTAATTTCCTTCCAAGAAAGCTATTACTAGTGATGGATTTTACAGATGAGAAAAATGGAGGTTCGGACAAGGAAAAGTAATGTACTCCAGGTCTCAGAGTCAAGATGGCACAGAAACAGTGCCGGGAGGCACAGAGCGCCTACTTTCAATCACCACGCCAGGCCGCCCCCAATCCTGACAGACAAAGAGATGTTCTGGTAATGACAGAAGACAAGAAACCTAGATGGTGCCCCCTCTCCCAAGCCAGTGCTTCTTTACTGTAGCTGTCTTCAGCACTGCCCGGGAGCTTTTAAAATACAAATGCCTGAGCTGCAGAGCCAAGACCTGATTCAGAACGTACCAGAGAGGAAACCAGCCACCTGTATTTTTAACAAGCTCCTGACATGATTCAAATGCACACCCAAGAATAAGAACCAGTATTCCAATCAATACATTTCCACACCTTGGTGGATATACTAAAAATCTGGGACAACTTAAGTGATAAATGTCACCTTGCAACTTCTTAGAAGAAATCTAAAAGGCACAAGACCTGGTTGTTTGTTTCCTCTAATCCCGGGCTCTACCTTCTACATTTGTTCAGAAAACTAGAAGTACAGTTTGCTTGTCAGTGCCTTTTGCCTCGATATACCAGTGCAATGTCTGTTGTATGGTGTACCTGCATGGAAACGTAGAGATTAAACACTAATATCCTTTGCTACCATTTGTCTGGCAGCACAGTTGAAAAACCTGGCAAGGTGACCCTCAGGAAGGAGCCTCTTCTCCAGGAAGAGGGAGGCAGCTGACAATCTGAGGCCGGAAGTGTTGGCACAGAGTCACTTCTGAGAGAAAAGGATAGGCTCCAACTTCTGTACAGAGCAGGGGCCCTGCGGAGAGGTGCGGGAAAACGTGTGCTGATGGGGAACAATTGGAGCCTCTCAAACGGAAGCACCAAGCGAACTACTCTGGGAGTTTCAGGGACTGAAGAGAGGGCTGACCCATGAAAGACTAAGGAGATAATAAACTGCAAGTACATCACCGAGGAGAAAAGGCATATTTGGATTCAAAAGAGGCAGATACTCAGACATAAGGGGAAACGAGGTTCTGAAAAATACCATATGCCAAGTTTGAAGGTAGAGGAGAGGTTGTGTGTGTGTGTTTGTGTGTGTGTCCACACAAACATGATCTCTCTAACAAGATATTTGCTCTGTGGCAAGAATCTGAAGAAAGGTAAGGTTACATCACACCTGGACAGGTGTCACATCATGAAACTATGCACAGCATGTTTATATCACTGAGTGCCTACTGTGATATAAACAACCAACTAATGATATCTGAACCCAATTCTAGTCAAGTGGACAAAAGAAACGTGATTTTTTTATATTTATGTTAACATGAAGGATCTGAATCTGTCAAAATTCTAGAGCCAAGTCTGTGGACTCCAAACTGTGGTACATACTCCATGGGCAGAACACAAGACAATTCCGGGATTGGATATGGATGAACATTCTTTATCTTAATGGTTACATATTTATCTTCCTGTATATTAGAGAACAGAACAGTGAGACCATCAAACTCATGTTTTTGGAGCTTTTACTGAGTAGGAATAGGCCATGTAAAGAAGTAAGTTGATTTAAAGTTGATGTAAAGACATGTATTAAACAAACAACAATGAATGAGTTATGTGGTTGTGGCACAAAGAGTGAATGAAGGTTTATGAAAATGATTCAGGTTTGGGAAGTAGGGAGCTAGGTATAGAAAAAGGCCTCACACTGAAAAACATTGTGATCACTAAATATGCAATTATTATTATGGAATACACATTATGGAAATGCAATTTCCCCTACAAATCAGCTGCGGGATCTTTATCTATATTTGAATTCCAAAGAGTAAACTCAGCAAAGAGCTTTGACAAATCAGTCTTCTGTCTTTGTCCACAGAACAGACAAAGGGAAGCATAAGGTGTGTGAAGACTTTATTGTGCATTGTCACTTGTTCATTTAACCCTGATGGGTGGCCAGATTATAACCTAGGAGGGGCGAGTGCCAGTAGAACCTTCCAGCTCCTGGCCCGGTCTTCCTCAGCATCAACTCACCCAACTCCTCTTATTGTCCTCTCTAAGCCAGCTGGGATATCATTCTAGTTTCCCAGAAAAAAAGGGGGGTTTCTGAAACAGATTATTAAAAATAATATTCACCTACACACATCTATATACTTTTCAATGAAAATGTTTCTTTTGAAATGTTTCTTCTCTGAGAAATGGGGGGAAAGCTAAGCACCCCACGAATATTCAAGCATATGGAGATTTTGGTGTTGCTTTCAGGGAGCATTTACTAACATTTGGAGGAAAGAGGTATTGCTTTACCCTCTTCCCGTCTCTCACCCTCCGTCCCCCATCTGCAGACAGGGCCAGCAGTTGGCTTTGCAGCTTAGGCAGGTCTGATTTCACACATCCTTAACTTTCATCCCCTGCCTGTGTGATAAAATTAATCATGGGCAAGGATCTAATTGATTTTCTCCTGATCTCCATCTTCTTTCCTACATACTCCCAGAATATGCTTCTAGGCCTGTCCCAGAGCTGCCTCTGCTTCAGTCTCATCATGACCTTGGCACTATGGAAAGCTTAGCATCACTTACCAGCACTATCTGATCTGTCCCTATCTGCACTGTACACGTTTGTACAAAACATGAGGTGACCATGGCTCTCCTGGAAACCCGAGAAGCACATCACCCCACAGTCTTATTCGTGGCAGATGTGGATGTAGCCAGGCCTTTTCCAAGTGTTTGCTGGTACATGTGGAGGAGCCCAGGCCATGTGGACACCACAGTGAGAATGTGCCAAGATAGACAGTCAAGAGGAACACAGATTATCATTCGAAGGGAAGCCAATCCAGGTACAGGGTCAAAGCCCTAAAACTGTGCATATCCATTGACCTAGAAATATTTCCAGAAATTTATCTTAAGGAAATGATCATGACTATGACTATGAATAGATTTAGCTACAAAGATCGTAACAATAGTTTTATTCATAAGAGCAAAATATATGAATCATCCAAATGGTACTAAATACACCAAGGTGCAGCCGTATTATGGGATACTGTGACATCTTTAAATGCATGATATTTGGGGTGGAGGGGTGGTGAAGATTTGTTTTCAGGAATTATGATAAGGAAAGCCATCACTTTTAAAATGTGAGGGGCTACTAAAACTCATTTTTGTAACAAAGGAAGAGAAAGATGCCAATCCTGATAAGGAGCCTCTTCTCTTCAAGGCAAAGCAGGTCATTGTTCCACTTTGTGTTTTGTCCTTATTGTAGTGATAATAATAACAGCCATCCACAGCATTTACTGAGCACGTACTCTGCACCAGGCACAGTTAGAAGTGCTTTAATCCTCACAACCCTGTGAAGAATGAACAACTGTCTGATCAGTGAGCAGCAGAGGCAGAACTCTCACCCAGCTCACCGAGGCAATCTGGCTGGCGCCATGTGTCTTATTTTATTTGTTTGTTTGTTTATTTATTTATTTTTATGTTTTCAATGATTTTAGAGAAAGGGGAAGGAAGGAAGGGAGGGAAGGAGGGAAGGAGGGAAGGAGGGAAGGAGGGAAGGAGGGAAGGAGGGAAGGAGGGAAGGAGGGAGAGGGAGAGAGAGAAACATCAATTCGTTACTTCCCACACACACTCTGACTGGGAATCAAACCTGAGACCCTTTGGTGCACAAGACAATGCTCAACCAACTGAGCCACAGTGACTAGGGTGATGCCATGTCTTTCAAACAGATATCCTACTGACTCCCTGAAGGCACATATTTCTACGGGAGCAGTATGTGCAGACTTGTCATTATCTATTCACTTGTCTGCTTCCCTTCCTTGGTTGTGAGCTCTTTAAAGACAGGCCGTATTTTTATATTTCCGTTCTCTGGCAGACAATCATGTAAATGTTGGCTGGGTGAATGAACCAGCCTTGGTATCTGCATATGATTCAACAATAACTAATAATAATAGCCATGGCTCTCAGCTGTCAGCCCAGGCCTTGTGCCAGATGCTTAATGCATTAACTTCATTTAAACCTCACAACTTCCCTATGAGGTTGGTACTGTGATCCCTACTTTACAGATGAGCAAACTGAGGTTGAGAGAAGGCAAGAGGCTTGTCCGTGTGTTGCTGCTGGCACAGGAACCCAGGTCTATACTCAATTCTTTCCTTATAAATGCTAAACAAGACTGGGAGCATTTTAGGGAGCAGTCACCAGACGACTGCAAAAAACTCAGAAATCCTGAGATGAAAACAAGTTTTGAAACAATCATAGTGCTTACACTCTGTTGTGGAACAAGGACGGTGTTATTCCCTAATGAATTCATTAATTAATGTCACATATTTATTATGTGTCCACTCCACACCAGGCCCTGTGAGAAGTGGAGTAGAAGGAAGAGCAAAAGCAGGTCCTGCCCTCAGAGAGTCACAACCTAGTGGGGCATGTGACTCACCCTAATAAGCATCTAATTACAGACTGAGAAAAGGGAGAGAAACTGTTCTTTGGGAGCTGCTAACAAAAGGGGGCCCGAAGATGCGAGGCCTGAGCTGAGCTCTTATCGTGTAGCGGGAGGGAGAGAGGCTCAGCTGTTTGCCCACAGGAGATCTGGAAAGAGAATCTCAACAGCATGGCCCTGGCTTTTCATTCTCAGCAATACAGCCTTCTCTCCTATTAGGGTTACACAGCCGTGGCATCTTGGAGGGCACAGTGCAACACAGTCCTCAAGGAAGCAAAGGGCAGAGGCCCACAGAGAGGGCAGAGGTGTGGCCCCTGAGCAGCCAGAAGCAGAGGTGGCAAGGGATGTCCCTGGGGTATCACGCTAGCCCTGAGCGCAGGACTCACGTTTCTCTGTCGACTGCATGGCATGGAAGAGCGTCAGGGGCCTCTCGCTGCAGGACGGGGGCTTGGAGTCACTGCTCTTCTTCCGAGACAGGTGCAGCTGGGCATTGGTGAGAGGCATTTCAGGCACGGTGTTAAATATCTGCAAGTATAATTGCATAGGACGGTTACAGGCTGCCGTGAACTGGGGAGAAAGCAGAACCAGTACAAAGGTGGGTGGTGATGTCTAAGAATCAGCAACAGACCTTGAGAAGACCACCAGTGTTTGCTCAGGACTTCATTGTAATCATCTCTAGGAACTGGGTTAAACCTTCTTGTTGGGAAGTGTATCCCAGACATTGGTAACCATTTACTTCCATCTCTAACCCCTTCTCCTATTCTTCCACTGATCTTCTTTTTGTTCGTCTCTCCGGGGACACGGGAAAAATCTGTGCTAAATCTAAGCCATTGGCTGTTAACAAGGCTTCAAGTTTTGTGACCACCTTTGTGAAGACTCAATTAGTCAAAATCTTTTTACTTTTCTGATTCTCTTTTCCAGTTCTCAATGACTGCTTCACAACTTTCTCAGAGTGTGAAATATGCATTTACATAACACTCCAAACAGAACTCCAGTGCAGGGTACCATTTCCTCATTCGTCCTCAGTCATCTTCAGGGGGGCATCCTTTCTAGTGTTATATTTGATGCTGAGCAATTTTTTCCCTTATTTATAAGGGGGGGGGACTTCTTGTTTTTCCTTGCGATGATAAAAGAAACGTATAAATACTACAGGCAAGTTGAAAAAAGCATCAAGAAGAAAATGGAAAAACTCTCCCAATTCTAGGATAACCACTATTAGCTTTTGAGTTTTATTTTCTTGTAAATGTTTAAGTTTCTTTTTTTTTTTTTTAAGCCCAAGGTAAAAAATGAGAAGAAAATGTTAGACAAAATCATGACAACTCTCATCTTTTTTTCTACAGACACAAGGCCAGCAGAATTATCCTATCTAATAAAGAGGGAATATGCAAATTAACCCTCACACCATCACAAAAATGGCAGTGCCCATAGCCACAAGATGGTGGCACCCAGTCCCCTCAGCCCCACTGGAGTCCCCCAGTCCTTTCATGCCCCCACTGAGAGCGGACAGCGGGGCGTGGGGGCTTCGTTCACGTGGCAGCGAAGCCCCCAGGCCCTGCAGAGAGCAGAGAATCACGGGTAGTGGGCCTAAGCTGTCAGTAGAACATCCCCTGATGGCTCCTGGATTGGAGAGGGTGCAGGTCGGGCTGAGGGACCACCCCCATGCACAAATTTCATGCACCAGGCCTCTAGTTATATACCACTTATACGGTTAGTTACCATGATTATAGTAGCCACCGTTCAATGTTGGTTCCCTAGGGACCGGCCACTGCATGTGTTTCACAGATGGCTCATTCAGTGCTCAGTGACCTGAGCAATAAGGACTCTCCTCACCATTTATAATGAAGAACTGAGGCAGAGAGGTTAAGCTGCCACAATCACAGATGTAACTACAGATGATCACATAGAAACCCATGTCCTTGGATTTTCCAGATTCAATTTTCAATGAATAAAATAACGATAGCAGCACTAATTCATACAATCAAGAAAGATCTTTCGAGCATGTTCCCTGTGGTTAGAGTTTGCATCCAGCAGCTGTGATTTGTTAAGTCTTTGCCATGCCAGGTACCAGGTTAAATGCTTTGTATCGGTTATCTCACTTAATGTTAAAGAATACTTTTCCATAATGATGATTATATTCTTTATATAGTTTGGTATCCTATACATTTCATTCAACATTACATTGTGATATTTCCTCCTTCATTAAACAATCTTCTAACACCCCCACTATATTAAATAAATATTTATTGATCCACTCATTATTGTCGCTTCCTCTTTAGAGCTAGCCTCCTTCTGGATTTTCTCTTTTCCAACAGTCATGAATGAGTGGATGATGGTGGCAGCCCACTCCCTTAAACTATGGGTGGCCCTAAACATATCAGAGTCTTTCTCATGGCTTTCTCTCCTTTGTGTGTGCATTTAGAAGAACTCAGAAGCTGATAATATAGGAAGCAAAGTCATAAGAATGATAAGAATTTCAGCCCAAACAGCTGCTCTCCATGGGTTGGCAGGTCCTTGGGCTCCAATGATGCCAGCCAGCTGGTTCAGTCCATCTCATTCCCAAACACAGCTGTCTGAAAACAGCATTATCATATTTTCCCCAGGGGACTGAATTTTCAACAAAATAAACCGAATCACAACATAGCTGAGTTCAACTGGGGCAAGGGAGTAAGGGGAGAAGGGGACTTCACGCAAAAACAACTGAGATCATTTGGCTTCCAGAGGAGTTGGCATCCCTAAAAATAAGTACCAGTGCTATACATGTCCCCAGTCTCTTTTTGGGTGTCTGCAGGGGAAGAAAAGAGAAACTATGATTGTTGTTGAGCTCAAGGACCACAACCTCTAAGAAGCTTTCTCTCCCCTTTACTTTGATCCCCGAAATAAGCTGAACCATGGCTGCTCCTGGGTGACAACCTGCCTGTGCACCGTTATCACTGATATTTAAACACTGTTCCTTTAGATGAGTGTTCGCATCTGCCTGGTCAACTCAACACAGCAAACAGGCTGAGCATTCCACAATGAGAGATTTCCTGACCAGCACAGCTAAGCAGAGGAGAGGCCAGGGCAGGAACCTGGGGCTGAAGTAACTAATACCTACACTTTCCATGTCCTCAGCAGTCATTATTCGTTCAGCTCAGCTTTTCTAGCCAATCCTGACTACAGAGGCAGGAGGCTCCATATCCCAAGGATGTATTTCAACAAATAATGGTGTCTCTTAGAACCCTTCTGCCTCTGGCCGCGAGTACAGCACATTCAGCAATTCCTACCTAAAAACATTTGAAATGAATTCAAACTTAGTGATAGGCCTCTGTCCTGTTATGCCTGGTGTCCCCCAGGTTTTGTCTCTCTTTTCTTAACAAGTTACTGAGAATGAGATCCCCACCAACTACAACGGGAACAGTTTAATTTCAACTGTAACCAAAAATGTGAGCACTTGCCTTTTCCTAAAAACTGTAGTAAATGCTAGAGAAACAAAGAAGAGTAAGTTGTAAGGAAGAACCGTGGATTTAGACAGATGCCTGAAAAATTGTGCTTAAACACATCCGAGCAGGAAGACAGGAGAACCTAGTATTTCATTGGCTGTTTTGTCTAAGTCAGGAGTCATGGCCTTTTTTCTGCCAAGGGCCATTTGGATATTTATAATATCATTTGTGGGCCATACAAAATTATCAACTTAAAATTTAGCCTGCTATGTTTGGTCAAACATTTAATTAACTCACCCCTAATGCCTCAGCAGGGCCAGACCAAATGATTTCTTGGGCCTTAAACGGCCCTCAGGCCAGACGTTCCCCTCCCCTGGTCTAAGAGCATGTTAGAATACACTCTAGAAGGAGATTTTCACTGGGGGGAGTGTTAGCATCCTGAAGGCCAGTTCTCTTCACCGTGAGCCAGGCCCTAGCCTCAGACGATAGGGCCGTACTCAGGATCAAGTGCAATGGTGTGCAAGTGAGTGCGCTGCAGGGTGTAAAGGGCCAGACATCAGACTATCACCACTGCCATAACAAGTTTTCCCAAGTACAAGGGCATTTTGTAAATCAGACTACATCAGAGCAGATGACATGAACCTTCATCAGAGTCTGAGAAATCATTTCCCAAATTACTGTTCATTTAACCCTGAAACTTGAATAAATACATGAAGTCATTTAAAAGCTGCTCCTTGTCTGTCCACCTTTTAGCCAGGTCAAGTGTGTGGCCTCTGTACTAAAAGCTCCAGTTGGAATTCTGATGGGAAACTGACTTATTCACAATTTTGTTGGTTATTCCAATCCTATTTTGTTTGGAAGAGATACTTTCACAGGGCCTTTCCAGATTAACACAAAAGAGGAGGGAGACTTGTGCTATGCCATAAGGCCCTTGTTAATTCTGCCCAAACTTACAAACTAATTCTGACTTACTTGGGAATGCCTTAGAAATAAGTTATTAGGAAGACTGTAAACCTTCTGGAAGCTACTGGGAAATAAGACTGTAAAATAAAAATATAACTCTGGATAACTCTTCCAAGTATCCCCATTTCAAGCTTCCTATATATGGAATTAGCAGAACCATAAATTCCAAGCCTTGCAGCAGAGTGGTCAAGGGTGGCTGGGCCTCTGCAGTCAGACTGACCCGGGCTGAGTCCTGGTTCTGCCTACTCAGTGGGCAACAACCACAGCTACAATGACCTCACCATCACTGTCATATCACCACAAAAAATAAAGACCAGGAAACTGCAGTCATTATATGGGTAGAAAGCAAACAGGCTTTGGAGCTAGACAAGCTTTGGAACTCTTGGTCTATTTCCCTCTTGCAAATGGGGACCTAACACCTGCCCTGCAGAGCAACTGAAATGATAATGCACATAAAATGTGTAGCACAGAACTGGGCAGAGATCAGCAGGAGGTGGGGGGTGGTATAAAAGATAATAGAAAGAACCAAGATCATTTGAATGCTTATCATCTTAAGTTATTTACATGGGTTATCTTATTATTTTACTCACAACAACCCTACAAGGGAGGTACTATTATTCTTGCCATCTGGTAGGTGAGGAAACTGAGTCTCAGCGAGAGTAACTGATCAGTCCAAGGTCACACAGATGAGTACAGCTGACTGGACTTAGCTTGACTTTGTGTATCTTAATCACTAGTGGTCTTTATATCGACTATTATTTTGAGAGACAGAAGACAAAATGAAAAAGATCACATGATTTTAGAGTCTGACGGATCTCATTTTATCATTTACTAGCTCTGTGACTTTGAGGAAGTTGCATAACTGACCTTCAGATGCCTCATCTATAAAAACCCACGACTGTGGTGAGGACTGAAGCACCTAACACAATTTGATGCTTAGTGTTCAAAAGACATTATTGCATTCAATAAAAAAGTATAAGAAGGGAAATAACTGGAGACTCAACAATGAATTATTTGCAGTCGGGACATGAGGATTTAATTTATAAGTGCAAATTTAATTACTGCTCTTTGCAAAACATCGATCGTAACTGCTTACAGCAATGTTAGAATTTGATGTTCTTTTTCCCTTGTGTTGCCTACAAAATTCAAATTTCACAGGCCTCCCCCTCAAGCCCATCTTGACACTGTAGACCACTGACATTTGTGGAATTTGTTCTCCACATGTCTCATACACATTTTACACCTCTTCTAATCCCATCTGTCACGTGCCTCTGCAATTTACAAGGATGAGAACCTCCCTATAATGTGTGAGGCATACTCATTATTATGTGCTGTGATTTTTATGGGAGGAAAATTAGGTCATGATGAAGAGTTCTTGGTCTATAACTGCAAAGTAGTTCTGAGGCAATAAATCAACGACAGGGGCCTGGGATTAAAGAGCAAAACAGGAAGGCTTCTCTGAGAGAAGAGAAGAGGCATTTTCTTGAGACACTAATGCATCGGGGTCCCAAGTAATAATGGGTAATAACAAGCATGGGCTTGTTTCACCTGAGGAGTGTCTGCTTTGGGAGTGGAGGGCTAGACCTACTGAGCAGGGCTCACACACTGCTCTTCCTCATGACAGATTGTGGAGGGAAACTGCGTAGGGCACGAGAGCCACAACCCCAGTGTCTTTCTCCTGGAAGCTAAACCACTCTCAGCAGGGCTCATTTATTGCTACAGTTAAGAAGCCAAGTGCAGAGGCTGCAGCTACACAGAGGGTTTTTAAGGAGAGTTGGAAGTCCAATGTCCTGGCAGAAGGATCGACAATTTGAGGGAGTTTTTATTAAAAATCCCTCAGAAGGAACCAGTGCCATTTGGTTAATGGCCTGGGTAATCCATGGGATGCTGTGATTGTCCCTAGCACCAGAAAGATTCTATTTCCTGTTATCTTTGTTGACAGAGAATAGGATAAAATACAACAAAACTCCATCCTTATTTGAGTAATATTAAAGGAGCTTCACAGTTCAAACAATGATCTGTTATCTAGGGCTTATTGAAGGGAACATACATGCTCAGATGCACAGCCGTATCACATTCATGAAGAGCAACTTGCACAGCACTTGACACTTAAAAGGGGAAACAGGCCTAGGACAGAAGCATTCCAGCCAAGCATACAAGTAAATCTAGATTACCTTTAAACCTAACATGGAGAGGACCAAAAAGAGTTCACGCAGAAATCAATGGAAGAAAAGTAAATCCCTAGCTGGTATGGATCAGCTGGTTGGAGCATGGTCCCGTACACCAAAAGGTGGGTGTGATTCCCGGTCAGGGTTGCCAGAAACTGTTCAAATCAATTGCATTTTATTAATTGATATACATTTTGTACATAAACTGTAGCACTTGTGAAATGGATTTTAGTACTGCCAACAGATCAAGGAAGTCTGGTGGGCCCAAATCAACTCTATCACAACAACTGCATTGAAAGATACTACAATTTGAATGGGAATGCAAGGTTGTTTAGGATTTGGTGCTTATCCTAGGTGTTAAGTGGGTGTTCCATAGTTGCTAGGTCTTCTTGACATATAAGATTAAAAGTTAACATATATTTTAAAGGGGCACTGATCTTTGGGCATTTCTAAGAATTAACAGCTCAAAGATAAACATTCCTAGCCCTTCCAAAGCAAAGGGATGGACTGGGAAAAGATCATGATAATTTATTTTGTAAAACACCAACAGGCATTAAAAGGGACCTTACTGATAGAAGCATGTGGTATGTGGGCACATAAGAACACCACATCTCGCTTCATGTGCAGAAACCCTTTTGGGTACCACAGCCAAAAGAAGTATTGTGAACTGTTATAAAACAAGTGCGTCCAACTGTACTATGATATGGTGGAATTTAACAGGAAGATGTAAGAGATACACACACATATTAACCTGAGATTTCATGTTTCACCAAAACTATGAAAAGAGGCCATTTGTTTTCTTGACAGGGTTGTTCTTCCTAGACATCTAAATTTTTCAGAATCACTGGCAAGGTAACTATTATAAAAGGAAAAGCTTTTAAGAAATAGCAGCATTTCTGGGCTTTGGGTATATTGGGCAATATGGCATTCAACATTTTAAAAAAATCTTAACTAGAAGAATGTAAATATTGGTAACTTCCACTATAAGCCCAAGTATTTGGCCTACATAATTTTTTAAGACAGAGTTGTCCATACAGAAAGAGAAATTTTCAATGATTGATCATTACCTTAAAACAAGCATGGAAACAGCCAAAATCTTTGCACTTTGAACTTTCAACTCTGAATCCTGACCACCAGTATAAAGCTCTCATATAATCCAAGTACAGTCCAGGATAGGAGTCACTGATGGGAAATGATGCCATGACCTGGTATTTCCCTTTGGGAAGTCTGGCCAGGAGAACCATTCGGATCTATCTCTGCCCTAAATTAAGTAAAGGCTATAGGTCAAAGGTTACACTCTCTGAGTAAGACGTTTTATATATAGCCACAAGTTTACAACAGTATGGTCAACTCTATTGTTTGCTATTTATTTAGTAGTCAAGGAGTGATTTTGATCTCAAGGATCAGAGTCATTTTGTTCAGATTCCTAGGATGTCTTTCTAAAATGCTGATGTAATCATCTTATCCTCTACTTGGAAACCTCTGACAGCTCTCATTTTTCAGGCTTTCAGGCTCCCACTTTCTAGCTTTCAAGATCCTTGACAAACGGGCTAAATCCAGCTTCCTGGCATTATCTCCCACTCCTTGTTAACATATAAACTACAATTCTTTCATAGCCACATCATTTTAATACACACAAACAGATGCATGTTGATTAACTGATTAATGTTCCCCAGGAAGGTTCCTGTCACCACTCTTTCTCTGCCTAGAAAACGTCTATTTATGTGTCAGAGTCCACACAAGCAGAATTAAATATTTTTCCTCAGGGTGCCATATACTTTATTCATCTTACTGAATGTCACTTAGCACCCTGTATTATGGCTAGTTATACCCTGATAAAACAGGAGACCCTTGGAGAAAAAGGTTTCATCTTATTTATATTTGACCAATAGTGGATGCTCAATAAACATTTATTGTATTAAGTAGAGATGAACTAAAATAGATTTTAATAGCTTGGCCTGTGAAAGCAGTTCCTTGTTCCTCTCCTAACAAGCTGTTTTTTAAACTCTCTGTACTTCAGGTTCACAATTTGTAAAATAGAGATAAAAATATTGACTTTATAGTGTTGCTATGAAAATGAAATGATATGGATGTAAAACTGCTTAGCACAATATATTGAGAACAATAAGCTATCAGTAAAAGTTAGCCATTACTATCATGAATAGTATTACTTCTAGTCTGCGTATATTAAAAATTTCCATTACCTTCAACTAAGTAAATAAATCAGGATGTACTACCAACATGCAAAAAGAAAAAGCATCATGAGCCCCAAATATAATATCCTATCTCCTGGCTTTTTCCTCTGTGCCTCTACTTACACTGGGGCATTTATTTCCTACAATTGTTCCATACATTGCACCCCTTCCCTGGTCGGTTGGGGAGGTGAAGGATGATTTATGGAGCATTGCTGACAGGGTATGTGGTTAGTGTGCTTAATGTGACCTAACTGAAGGTCTGTGTGAAACACATCAATAAGGTTCCGAGGAAGGAGATGCAGGTGGGTTCTCTGTGAAAAGACATGCTCAGCAGGGGATGTTTCTGGACAGAGAGCATGTGCTGTCTGGAGGGTGTATAGGATGTGCCAGTGACAACATAACTCATCCTAGGCACATCCTCATTTCTAACCCTTGGAGCTGAATGTCCAGTGTTAGTCCTTAGTAAACAAGGTGGGGAGAGTAAAGTGGGAAGGAGGGATGGAGGGAGGGAAAGAGAATACTATATGCTTTAGTTGTTAAAATACAAGCCCTTTTCCTTCTCTTAAAAAATATTTTAGCGAGTAAATAATCTGAATTTTCTAGCTAGCATGTATCCCCTGGCCCTCTTTTTAAAATGTCAAAGTGACTGAAGTAACACTCTGTTCTAGGCTTAGGCCTTGATAAGCCTTGCCCCTTCTGTGTTTGCTTGCTCTCTTGGAAGTTTGGCCTAGACTACTGCACAATGAGAGATCACACGGGGAGAAGAGAGGCTCTGTAGAGGAGGATCAAGATGTCCCAGCCAACAGCCACCACCAAGGTCCTGGACATGTAGAGTAAGGCCATCCTGGATCCTCTAGTCTCAGTCAAACGATCCCAGCTGATACCATATGGGCACACCTAAGCCCTCCCAGAATTGTTGGGGGGGGCGGGGGGGGCGGTGTGGAGAATCACTGCTGTTTTAAGTCACAGTCTTGGACATGATTTGTTATGTAGCGATGGACAACTGAAATAGGCATCTTATAATTCTCTCTCCCTCTCCCTCTCCCTTTCCCATGCCTAAATGTCTGGGTTTCTACATCCTCTTTCACAATTGTTTTCTACTTATTCCTGGATCCCTCCCAATTTTATTCCAAGGCACAAAGCAAATACCGTATGTAAAATATTCTTACTAAATGAGAGAATATTATGCCAGTAACTATGGCGGACATCACTTAATATCTGTATTAGGGCTTGTTTCAAGCAAGAGGGAATATGCTATCATACACTTCTTGTTGGGGGAAGGGATGAAAAAATGCTGTTGAAAAGCATTTCTTCAAGTGTGGTTTCAGGATTTTGGCCAACTTCTGACACTACAGTTGGAAAATTAGTCACTCCAGGAACTTTGTGAATGTATGTTATAGCCAAGGCCAATGGAATGCTCATTAAATATTGTTACCTAAGATCTCAATGGTATGGATTTTACAAATTAAGTCTCTGACAATGTTCATGGAAGGACATAAAAATGCTCTAGATTTGATGGCTGAAGTTCAGTTTTATTGGCAGGAGATTCAAAGCCTTGTCTCCAGAAAGTCAGATGCCAGAGTATGGCCATGGATGCTTAGGATTCCTGTGAGGTAAACATCACAGGCTTCCAAAGGAGGCCAAGGCAGCAGCTGCTCACTTTATACCATACCTGGCCTGAAGCTACATTTAAAAAGGAGTCAAGCTGCCTTATTCTAAGTTGTTTTTACCAGGAAGGCAAGCCTGATGAATATTAAGGATGTTCTCCCTGGAATAATACACATATACATCATAGACTCGAGAGTAAAAACCTCTATTAAGGGTGTATATTAGCTCCCTCAGGAATGGGGACATACACTCCGGTATTTTCTCGCACACTCCTTCATCAGCTCCCACAGGAACATGGACCTCACTGTGATTCATCCCACTCTCTGGCACAGACTAATGCAAAAGAACATAGAACTAAGCACTGCGATACTCTTAAAATGCACCTCCCAAGTCCACAGCAGAGAGTAACGAAATGTACAATTCAGCCAACTAGATGAGTCTCCTCACCAGTTTTTGCCCATATACTTGCAGGCCTGGCCATGCATTTCACATTTCATTTCTATTTCTAGATTTTGTGCCCAAGGCAGGATAGCTGCTTGTCTACACAAGTTTCAATATTGTTATTAGCAGTATCCGGTTCTTTTTTCTGTCGTGCTACTTTCAAATATGTTTTCTGGCTTGAACGCCCAAGGACCCCATAAAACAGCTAGCTACAGTTCAAATACCACTAGATACTACCTGCTATAAGGTCAAATATGTTCTTTTAGGGACATGAAACATAATCAAATTGCTTACTCCTTACCATTTAATATTATCTTATTTAAGAAAAGATTAAGTTATAAAATGCACTATTTTTGGAGAAGGGCACATGTGACATTCAGGGATGGATTTGAGCTCCATTTTCAGAGACTTCTATTGAGACTGCTAAAAACAATGGTTTACACTTACAGGACCTTACTACCCCCCAGACTCTTGGTTAAATCCTTTACATAAATCACCTTATTTAATCCTCAGGACAAACCAATGGAAGGACTGTGACACACTGGCCAGATGATAACCAAACTTGCTTCCCTCTTCTCTGAGTATATGGTTGGGTTGCTTTCCCAGCCTCCCTTGCAGTTAGATGTGGCCATGTGAATTCTGGCCAATGGAATGTAGAAGAAAATAAGGAAAGCATCATCTAGGCTTGGCCCATATAAACTTATCCAATCTCCTATGTTCTCTCATTGCTTCCCCCAGCTGTCTATTGCAGAGATCTGCAGAGCAGAGGCAGAGCTACATGATGGGAGAACCTGGGTTACTGAATCACTCACTATACAAGATGCCTGCAGTGAACTGCTATGTGAGCAAGAGATCAACTTTTACTGTCCCTCAGTTACTTGATATTTTGGGGTTGTTTGTTACAGCAGTTAGACTATACTGAAAGTATTTTTTTTAAAATAAGCCTAGAGAGGTTAAGCACAGCGAGTAAGAGGAAGCATATTTGTTTAAGGTCACACGGCGAGTAAGAGATAGCATATTTTAATCCAAGTGGTTTGTCTTTAGAAACCATATTATTAACTGCAGTTCGACTATCTCCCCTCTATACAAGTTCATTTTTATCAGACATAACAAACTTCTCCCATACCTGATATACTATATTTGAAGGAGGTGGTTGGAAGGAGGCCCAAAGTTTGGATTAAAAAGAAGATAATCTCCTTTAACAAATCATTTGATTTCTATATCTCTTTATTAACCTTGGGAGAGGGAGGCCATGCTGCTTACACAACTTTGCAGAATACCCCTGTTACTTGTGAAAGTTTATACTCAGAGGTTCTTTAGTAGTTATTAATGCTCTATAACAACTTATGACCAAAACTTAGTGGCTTAAAACATACTCACTCCCTGCTTCTGTGGGTTAAGAACTCAGGAGAGGCTTAGCACGGTGGTTCTGACTCAGGGTCTCTTACGAGATTGCCCTGAAGATGTCAGCCGGGGCTGCATCATCTGAAGGTTTGATCAGGGCTGCAGGATTCACTTCTGAAGCAGCTCACTCACGTGTCTGGCAAGTTGGTCTGGTTGCTGGCAGGAAGCTGGTTTCCTCCCCACAGGGCTGTGGGACTGCCTTTGCAACACGGTAGCTTGCTTCCCGCTCAGTGAGCCCGTCCAGAAACCAAGGCAAATGTTATAAGGTCTTTTATGACTAGTCTCCAAAGTCACACTCCATTGCTTTTGCAAAACCCTACCAATCACATTGGGATCACTATTCCTATTGATCACACTGGGATCAATATTGGAATCTCTTATTCCCCTTGGAGGGGACTACACAATGGAGTGAATATCAGGAGACAAGGGTCCCTGAGAACCATTTGGAGGCCAGCTACCACAAGAGCCCATTCACAATATATGTGCTGGGTGCCTACTGAGAACCTAGGAACCAAGCAGTGAATAAAACTGGCAATAATCTCTGCTTTTGTGAAGCATACATTCTCGTGGAGGTCGCAAAGGCAACAGATCAAATCAGTAAGTAATTATACAGTATGCTAGGAAGTGGTAAGTGCTATGGAGAAAGAGAGAGAAATCAGGATCAAGGGGAGGGGGAGTGTGTGAGGCTAGGACTGCTTGCAATTTTAAATACAGAAATCTAAATGGGACTCACTTAGAAGGCTTGAAAGAGGTGAGGAGACATGCCGTGTAGTTATATGAAGGAAGAGTGTTTCGGGCCTAGAAACAGCAACTGCAAAGGCCTTGAGGTAGGAGGGGAAGCCAGGTGTGGGGAACAGCAAGGCAGCCCAGGTAGGAAATGAGATGAGGCAGTAACAGAGGGGAAAGTAGAGACCATGTGGGACCTTCCAGGCTCTTGTAAGGGCTCTAGCTTTCACTCAGTGACATGGAAAGCCCCTGAAAGGTTCTTTGCAGACACTGATTTAATTTGATTTAAATTTCAACAAATCTAACTCTGGTGGCTGATATCAGAATAGACAAGCCAAGGGTGGGAGCAAGGAAGCAAACAAGGAGGCACTAATAAAAATCCAGACAAGAGACGATGTTAGCTAACGTTAGAGTGTTATTAGTGTAGGCGGTGGTCTCGATTTATTTGGCAGGTTATCTAGCAAAATTAATTCACCATTCTAGGTAAAGATTTACTTAGAAGGAGCACATTTTTTATTTGACACCAGAGCTGTGGCTGTCAAATGGTGCTCCAGGGGACCCTGCAGCTTCTGAGAAGCTTCCTAGGATCTGCCATGTGGAGCTGGGGTGGAACATATGAGTGAAGCATCATGCCCCTACCCGTGTTATAAGGACAACTCTGTGTTGACATACTTCATTATGTGGAGTGAGGGAGGTCTTCTTAAGAAAGACCAAAATGTCCTAAAGGAAAAGACAGACCACACACACACACACACACACACACACGCATGTACACACACACACACATACACACACACACACACACACATATAGAAAGAATACACCATTTATATAACTGAAAGGCAAACTTCAGATTAGGAAAAATATTTGCAACACAAATGAAAATAGTTTAATGTCCCTAATATTAACTATTATAAATTCATATGAGGACAACCAAGTAAAAAAAAAATGGGCAAAGGAAATCTTCAAAATGAGACTTAGACTAGCACCTTCTTCATTGGATTGTTGTGAGGATAAAAAGGCAACATATGTAAAGGACTTAGCACAGTTCCCACTATAGAATAAATGCTGTCACCACCATAACTACTGGTGTGTCACAGCTGCCATCCTGAGATTATTATTGCTGCTATCACTGCTACTACCAGCAACTTCATCATCATCACAGTTCTCATTAGCAATGTGAACACCAGTCAACCCTGAATGCCAGTTCCAACTCAGCCACCCCCAAGGAAAATTCTTCAGTGCCCAATTATACTTATATTACCTTATCATGGTTTTCGATCAGGATCTCAATGACAATGTTCTGAAATTTGATATCCATGATGGCGGCTACTGTTTCTTCCTGAGGCCGAAGCAGGGTGGGTCCAAACACCACGCCAAGGTTCGCCACTGTCATCAAATTTTGCTTGTGGTTGTTAGCAACACTAGGAAAAAGGGAAAGAAAAGGCACAGATGAGAGAAATAGTATACAAATAAACAGCTGACTTCCCTCTACCTTTCCTATTTTTCAACTTCTCACCTAGAAGAAATCAGACTTTGGGATACCTTCCGATATCCTTGGAATTCAAAGACAGACTTTTCTACTCATAGTTTCATCTATCAAAGCTTCAGAAATCTTCAGTATCCACGCTATTTAGCTATTTAATATTATCATTTCCATTTTGCCTAAACAACTAACTGACCAAAGCAGCTGCCTTCCAAAATATGAACCTTTGTACATCTGAATCCCTGTTCTGCAAATGCAGGTACCTGCTAATTCCGCTTAGTTACAATTTTTATACTTGGCTGCTGTTTAAACCTCTGTGATCAGTAGCATTTTCTTAGCTCAAATATAAAAACTCTTGGCTTTAATACATTTGCAAACATAGGCACAAAATAGACCTAATTTTCAAAATGGGTAGCTCTGGGTACTCAAAAAGAAGGCAGAAAATTAAGCACTTTAGGCTCAGAGTATTAAAGCCCCATCCCATGAAAAATGTGACTTATATTGAGTGAAACATGTGGCATAAACAGAATAAAAAACCCTACTGTAGATCTATGTATATGGCTGTGTTTATATTGTCATTTATACTCAAAGGATAAGGAATACACAGGGTCAACAGTAGCTGGGTCTGAGTAATTTGCTAAACACATATGCATATCCTATCTAATAAAAGTGTAATATGCAAATTAACCGTCACTCCATCACAAAGATGGCGGCGTCCACAGCCACAAGATGGCAGCACCCAGTCCTCTCAGCCCCACTGGAGTCCCCCAGTCCCGGGGGGGGGGGAGGGGAAGGAGGGGGGGTGGCTGCTGAGAGTGGACAGCGTGAGCGGCCTGGCGGAATGCTTGCTTCATTGCTGTGGCAACAAGGCAAGCGTTCCGCACCCAGCCGCGGATGGGCCTCTGGGCTGCGGAGAGCCTCTGGGCAGCGGGCATGGAGCAGCCAGGCCCCGCAGAGAGCTACTGGCGCACAGATTTGTGCACAGGGCTACTAGTTTTGGGATAAGCAGCTACACAAAACATATATCTGAACTCCACAACTAGGCCACCATTACCTAGCCATAAAACTTAATTGTCCATTTGCTAGCCCTGAGTATAAAAATATAAAAATTACCTATTAGCGACAAGTAAGTCAAAAGTTAAAGCCATTCAGTATTGTTAAGAAAATATTAGGGGCTTCTCTAAATCACCTGTTAGAAGAAGGAAACTATTCATTATGAGAAACTAGAGGGAAATTGGGTAGAGAAGTCAGTTTGCACAGACAAACCTCCCTAGCATTCAGGGCTATTTATAGTGAGTGTTTTTTTAACACAATTCTGTAAATGCCGGCACTGTTTCGCTTGTATACTTCTATTTTGTGGGAGAAAAAAATGTTCTACTGACCTAAGTGTTGGTTTTGAAACTGAGCCTTTACTGAAATAGTATCTCAACCAATTTTATCAGCAGATGTGTACTTTGCTATACTTTTCTAGGGCTGAAAGTAATTTCCTAAAATCTTCCACCTCTGAAAGGGTCATGGGGGGGAGGGGTCAAGTCTATGAACAACTCAATTAGAAATACAATCTGCTTTTTGATTGCTAAGCAACACCTGCAGCAAGGAGATTTGCCACTCATATCCTGGTCCACATAAGAATATTTTAAAAACATTCTTTGTTTTCCTGGAGTTTTCTATTCTACCCAGAACTGCATCACATTTCTGGTCTGAAAGCCTTAATGCAGATGGTCAAGTTTTTACCTGGCAAGGGGGAAAAAGACGTTGCTTCTGTGCCTTAGTCCATCAGCAAGTATGCATATTTAAAAGCTGCAGTAACCACCATTGCTTTCAACATCAGCTCCTGTGTGCAGAAGTGAAATCCATGCCCTTATAGTTCCTCTCCCAAATGAGTTAAGTCAATAGACTTACCCCTCTTGTCACAACAGTCCTTTGTGCAAATGAATCAACAAGTTATATATGTATGAAGGCACTTTTAAATTGCAGACCAATATAAAAATACATGGTTTGGATAATGATCATTCTTCACCACCATGCTTCTCAGCACTCCGACTAAAGCAATAGCCTCATAACTAGGCTTCCTGACCAGAATTTCTAGGTTCCGCTTTATCCTGCCTGCTACTACGAGGCACTGTCCAGAAGTCAGCTCTATTTACATCATTCCTCTGCTGAAAGCTACAATGGCCTCAGACCTTCCTGGATTGTAGGGAGAGAACACAATGACAACGTGTATGTAATGTGTAATGTATTTAGCAGTGCTTCTATTATTTGAGTGTTGATAATGATAATGAGTGTTGATAGTGAGTTCCACTGTTTTGAATAGGAAGTCCAAACTTATGAAATAGCACACCTTTTCCCAAGTCACCTCTGCCACTTTCCAGCTCTGGGTGTCTGGGCAAGTGACTCAATATGTCCAAGCCTTGGGTTCCTCATTGGGTTCTCCCCCCCCACCCCCCGCCTATTTTAATTGAATTTATTGGGGTGGCATTGGTTAATGAAGTTATATAGGTTTCAGGTATACAATGTGGTTTCAGGTGAACACTTCCCATGTTTTCTTCTAGGATTTTTATAGTTTTGAATCTAAGGTTTAAATCTTTAATCCATTGTTAGTTTATTCTTATATATGGTCCAAGAAGGTGGTCTAGTTTCATATACACACAATTGGTATATTATATTGTGTGTTCACTGCCCCAAGTCAAGTCTTCTTCCATCAACATTTATCTCCCCATACCCTCTTCTACCTCCTCTCAATCCAATTTCCCTCTGGTAATCACCACACTGTTGTCTGTGTCTATGGGTTGGGTTTTTTCTCTTTGGCTTAATCTGGCACCACAACTCCTCTTCCCTCTGACAGCTGTCAATCTCTTACCTATTTACAAGTCTGCTTCTATTTGGTTTGTTAGTTTATTTTGTTTATTTGATTCCACATATGAGTGAAATCATATGGATACTTGTCTTTCTCAGACTGGCATATTTCACTTAGCATAATGCTTTCCAGGTCCATCCATGCTGTCGCAAAGGGTAAGTTCCCTTCTTTTTTATGACTGAGTAGTATTCCATTGTATAAAGGTACCACAGTTTATTTATCTTATGATGAACATTTGGGCTATTGTAAATAATGCTGCAATGAACACAGGGGAGCATATATTCTTTCAAATTCAGGTTTCTTCAAATATATTTCCACAAGTGGAATTGCTGGGTCATAGAAGGTACAATTTTTAATTTTTTGAAGTAACTCCATACTGCTTTCCTTAGCGGCTGTGCCAATCTGTATTTCCACCAGCAGTGCATAAGGGTTCCCTTTTCTCCACATCCGGGCCAGCATTTGTTTGTTGATGTATTGATGACAGCCCTTCTAACAGGTGTGCGGTGATATCTCATGTGGTCTTATTTGCATCTCTCTGATGTTTACTGACATCAGGCATCTTTTCATATGTCTATGTCTACGGCCATCTGTATGTCATATTTGGAGAAGTGGTTATGCAGATCCTTTACCCATTTTTAAACTGGATTGTTTGTGGGAGTTTTTTGTGTTGAATTGTAAATTTTAGATATTAACCCTTTATCAGATGTATCATTGGCAAATATGTTATCCCATTCAGTGGGTTATCTTTTCATTTTGTTGGTGGTTTCCTTTGCTGTGCAATAACTTTTGTTTGATATAGTCCCATTTGTTTTTTTCTTTTGTTTCTCTCCCAAGGCTATATATCAGAAAAAAAAAAACAAAAAACATTGCTACAAGAAATGTCTGAGATTTTACTGCCCATGTTTTCTTCTAGGATTTTTATAGTTTTGAATCTAAGATTTAAATCTTTAATCCATTGTTAGTTTATTCTTGTGTATGGTTCAAGAAGGTGATCTAGTTTCATTTTGTTTGCATGGATCTGCCCAATTTTCCCAACACTTGTTGAATAGGTTATCTTTACATCCATTGTATGCTTTTGCCATCTTTGTCAAATATTAATTGAAGATAAAGGCATGGGTTTATTTCTAGACTCTCTACTCTGTTCCACTGATCATATGTCTATTTTTATGCCAGTACCATGATGTTTCTATTCCTATTGCCTTGTAGTATAGTTTGATATCAGGTAGTATGATTCCTCCAACCTTGTTCTTCTTTCTCAAGATTGCTGTGGCGATGTGGTTCCATATAAATTTTTGGAATATTTGTCCTAGTCCTGTGAAATACACCATTGATATCTTGATAGGAATTGCATTGACTCTATAGATTGCTTTGGGTATGGACATTTTAATGATGTTAATTCGTCCTATCCATGAAGCGGCATATGCTTCAGTTATTTGTATTTTCTTCCATTTTTTTCTTCAATGTCTTATAATTTTCAGAGTACAGGTCTTTTACATCCTTGGTTAAATGTATTCCTAAGTATTTTATTTTATTTGTTGATGCAGTCTCTGTCTAGTATTTCCTTAATCTTTCACCCCTCAATGAAGGCAGAAGTGTTGTCCCAATCCTGTATTTATTACATGTTGCCTGGCCCAGGAGAAGCACAACAATGTTCACTGAGGTGTTAAAAGATGATGGAAGTTTCTCAGTAGACATAAGACAATTATTCTCAAGGCAGCTACTTACTCATAAAACCTCAAATTATTATTGATGATTTTGGGGAGAATGTATTTCAACTATCTCAACCTCCCCTTTCAAAGCCTGGAGCTGTGTTCCATTTCTCAGGTTTAATTAATAAGGAACAATTACTCAGATGTGCAGGCCTCAATGCCCAAAGGCATTTGGAAAGAAAGGCCAGTAATTCTGGAAAAGCAAGTCTGAATATAAATAGGCTTGAGGCTACCCAACATAATTCATTTCCTTTTTAATGATCCATTTTATTTTAGAACTTAAAAACAGATTGATCTAAGTTTTATGAAACTTTGGGGGGGAGGGAGAAGCTGTATTTTTTATGACTAACTAGCATATCTTTTGGTACAGTGACATAATGAATTGATCTGTCACTTGATTATTACTACTCACAAATTGGTATGGCTATGTTCATTACTCCAGATTGAATTACTAATGGCTTGAGATCTCTATGTATCCCAGACAGAAAGGCCTAGACCTCAGCCTCTGTTGGCACCAGCCATCCATTACAGCTTGACAAATGTGCAGAGGTGTGGGAGGCAGGCTGGCAGAGGACTGAGAAGCCCGGTCCAGCAGAGGCCAAGGGACTCATTCATTAGCAAGGTCTATAAAACACCAAGAGCCTGCTTTCTGGGCTTGTAATTGAGCTGCTTGAGTACTTTCTCCCACAGTCGAGAATGTCATGTTGATTCTTGACCTAAAATCCACATGCAAAAGTTTCTTGTGCCTTGCACATTCCATTGAAGGAGTCTTTGACATGTCTTTTAGGTCCGTAGGCCCACATGGATTCCTTGTGGTGCCTTCTGAGAGAGCTGCCAATGCTATAGGCTTCCTTTGCAGGTTGCAGAGAAATAGTTTCCATTCTGTTTTGACCTGAGGGAAACCCAGCTCCTTTTGTGACCAATAAGAGTTTGGTGTATCAGCTGCGAAGCAGTGCACCACCTGAGAAGCATACCTTCAGGGCCCTTGGGGAATTTGCACCCCATGGTCCCTGCAGTTCCCTCAGGAATTGCAATTAATGAGAAAAAGTAGGTCCCAAGAAAATGGCTTTGGCAAGAAGGGCCTCTTGCCACCTTTGTTTCAAGGGAAAATGGATGGGGATTCTGGATGTAACTGATGCCCTTTGAGAGGCAAAGGGAGGTAAGTCACTTTCAGATGAGGATGATGGATGATGGTGGAGAGTGTTATGAGGGGAGTAGACAGTAGCCAAACCCTTATGGGCTTGTAATGCAGAGACCCCCATGCTGTCATAGGAATGGCATCTGTTTTCCTAGCATTAAATGAGAGCCAGAGCTGGGTACATTCTAAGCCAGTGATGGCAAACCTATGACACGCGTGTCAGCACTGACACGCGTAGACATTTGCTGCTCCTGAGGATGAAACATTTGCGACTAGAGTCTTAGAGTTAGTTTTTTCTTCAAAGTGACACACTACCCGAGTTATGCTCAGTTTTTTGGCGAAGTCTGACACACCAAGCTCAAAAGGTTGCCCATCACTGTTCTAAGCAGTACTTTATAGCCACAGCCTGGTCCTGGTGTACTCCAACAATGCATAAGCCTATTGCTGGGTTTACAAATCCTTTTATGTGCTTTGTTGAGGTATGTCAAAGGTGAGTCCTGGTTCCACTGGACACAGGTGTGGTGACAGATTAGCACTATCTGAAATGAATGAAATGGGTGGAGGAACAGCAACACTTATCTGCCATCCCTGATCTGTTTGCGTCAGTTCCCAGTGTTAAATAAGAATGATAAGTTAGACTTCTAGGGTATTTTAGAGTTTACAAGGAGCTTTGCAACAATATTTTACATTTATTTGACCTTCAAAAAACTCTAGAACAGATGCTCTCAAACTTTCTGACAATGACTCATGGTCGGAAATTATTTTCCCATGTAATATTTTTTTCTCATAAAATATATTTTCCTATGTAACATGCATCCATACATAAATACTAGTACACACACACACACACACAAACACACACACATACACACACACACCACACAAAAGTTTTAGGAACAGTAAGTGTGATAAATTCTGATATTTCCTACCGTTTTTTAACCTAATAAATGGATTTCACAACCCACTAATTTGAAAAGCACTATTCTAGGTGTACAGAACACAAAAATTATCTCCAGTTTACAAATATGTGGGGGTTGGAGGAGGGAAGAGGGAGAAGGGGCTAAGAGAGCTAGTATAACACAGTAGTTAGAATTAAATAGATAATCCCAGCTGAGTAACAAGAGTAGTTAAGTCACTTGGCATCTCTAACCCCATTTCTTCACTTGTAAATCAGGAGCAATACTAACTACCTGCTCCTGATTTACAAGTGTTAAGTAAGATTAGGTGAGTAAACTTTTTGGCATGAACAATGGCTTAATAAATGATAGCTATTTTTCTAAAAACATATTTTTATTGATTTCAGAGAGGAAGAAAGAGGGAGAGATAGAAATATCAATGATGAGAGAAAACCCCATACTGGGCATGTGCCCTGACCGGAAATTGAACCATGACCTCCTGGTTCATAGGTCGACACTCAACCACTGAGTCATGCCGGCCTGGTAATAAATGACAACTATTGTTTACAGTGGTGGTCAACATAGTGGTAATGATAGTGATAGAAGTAGCAACAAGGCAGCAAGTGCCAAGTTAAAGCAACACTGTTAGTTGGTGATGTCATTAATACCCTGTCCAGAAACCTCTAGTGTCCTGCTTCTGCCTGGGGCAGGGAAGCCGACCTCCTCCAATTATATTTGAAGGGCTTCCATTACCCTACCTATCTGTACTTTGCTTCTTGGTATTCTTTCTTTTCTAAATTTATGAAATGCTCCAAATCTATATTTTTAAAAATTCAAAACTTAGTATTATTTATTTTCCATCACTTCCTTATAATCACCTCTCCCATGACAGGCTGAGGGCCTCACAAGAAGCTATAGCAAACCCACCACACTCACTCTGCCTTCAGGGCACCAACTGCCAGCAAGTCCTCCTCTCACCATCCAAAGCCCACCTCCCTGCAAAGCCCAGCTTCACACACTCTTTTGACACACTGCTCTCCCCTCTACACGGTTATGTTCACAATCCACTGCATGGGGGCATTTCTACACCGACTGCTCCATTCTCGCGACCATGGACCGGGGATGCATCCTCTGAAGCACACAGGCAAGTCCTGGGTAGGACCCAGGTGACCAATTCTGAAAACGCTTGAGTGGGTGGGCACACAGCTGCAGTAATTATGCTCTCTGCTCTCTATTACCCTCTCGGGGGTAGAGGAGGATTAGCTGGAAATGCTGCTGCTGGAACTACATCTTTTTGTGGGTAACCAGGCAAGTTTAGTTTCCTGGGTTGCTAATGTGGTTACTTTCACCATCTTCAAATGCATCCTCAGTATCTAATGGGGAGTGGCAGGGGGAATCCCACCACCACTGCCTGTGTGTTTTATAATAAGAGAGAGAGAGAAAGAGTGTGTGTGTGTAAGAGAGAGAGAGAAGAGAGAGAGAGAGAGAGAGAGAGAGAGAGAGAGAGAGAGATTTTGCCTGGACACCATCTGCACTTGGTGAGGCAGGAACAGTCAGGATGGTGCTGAGGAGGCCTCTGCCAAGGAAACCCATCAGAGTCATAAATATAGCCTTTCTGGGCTGCCCCAATGGCTGGCACCAGAATGAGAGTTTAAAATAAACTGTGCTGTGTACAGACTGGGGTCATGCTCACCAACTATATTCAATATCCTTCTGGGAATGGTTATCCAGGGAGAAGCCAGACCTGAAGGTTTGAATAACTGCGTGCTTATGAAGGATACTTTTACATAGTGGAATCTTCAAGAGAACCCTTTGAAGCAGGCAGGGAAGACTCCATTTTACAGGTGAGCACTGAGAAATTAAGTAATTTGCCCGAGGTCACATAGCTAATGAAGGGCAGAGGCTGGAGGGGAACGGGACAGGGCTGCAGAGCCCAGACCACCATGGAACTCTGCAGTTCACTCGTGATGAAGGGTCGGTTCAGCCTAGGCTACAGAGTCCTTCTTTTTGCTCAAACACGAATAGACAAAACAGTTACATTTGAGCATGTACTTTCCAGATTAGTGTGCAGGGGGGTGGGGGAGTGGTGGTTTTTAACAGAAAAAAAACATGCTGCTCCCTCATTCACCGCCCAAATCATTAAATTGGAAGAAAGAAAGAAAAGGAGAGAGAGAGAAAATGAGAAAGCATTTATGCCTATGTGAGTGATACTAGACTAAATGCCATTTCTTCTCCCTCCCTGCAGTGAAAACGGCTACAAGCTTGACAGAATCATGAACATGATGAAATGCTCCTCAAATATGATGACATTCCATTTGTACTTGGCTGGCACGGCCAGAGAGCTGCTTCTTAATAATGAAAAAGTGAACACTATAATATCAAGAGAAAAGAGCAAATTAAAAGAAAACAAGAGGGATCAAATGGAAACCATGCCAGATGAAGAAGGAAGAAGAAGAAGAGGAAGAGGAGGAGGAGGAGGAGGAAGAGGTGGAGGAGGAGGAGGAGGAGGAGGAGAAGAAGAAATAATAATAATTTGGGTGAAGGCAGCAAAGTCAAGATATGTCTGTATAACGCTTGAGGTCTAAAGCAGAGAATGCTCTAAAATATGAGTGTACAGCATGCTCTATTTCCACTCTGGTCTCCTCCAATCCAAGGACACTGCCACTTTAAAGCCCACCAAAAGCTTCTGACTGTTTTTAAATTCATGTTGAAAACCCTTGACATGGCCAACAAGATCCTGTATGATCCAGCTGACCTCTTCAGGCCCTTCTCCACCATGCCTCCCTTTGCTCACTGATTTCTGGGCTAAAAGTAAAAGTCTCTTTAGGCTGGGTGCCTTCCTTCAAAATGTTGACTCCCCTGCCCTCACCTTCCCACTGGGGAAGCACTGCAGCCCCTCTCTCTCTGGATCACTCTTACTTATCACTCTCACTTCTTCAGAGAGGTTTTTCTCAACACACCACCTAGGTCAAGTCTCTCGCTATAATTCCAATTCCCCAATTCTCTTTCCTAGCACTTATTGAATTATGTCATTACTCATGGCACTGTCACTGCCTGTCTTGCCCACTTATTACTAGAAGTTCTGAGAGGACAGGGATGATGTTAGCCTCCCTCCCTGCCCCATCCCCAATGCCTGGCAGAGTTTTGTCCTCATCAGAACATGTGCACCTTCCTCTAAGGCAGGGGAACTTTTTTTTTTTTTCCAAGAGCCATATTTATGACATCGTTCACGAGCCATACAAAATTATCAACTTAAAAATTAGCCTGCTGATGCCAGGTCCGGGTGAGGCCATGTGCCCCTGGACCCGGATGACGCTGGGTCCCGTGCCCGGGTGAGACTACACGCCCCTGGGTCTGGGAGAGGCCACGCACCCCTGGGTCCGTGTGAGGCCATGTGTCCCTGGATCCGGGTGAGGCCTCGCGCACCTAGGTCCGGGTGAGGCCACGCGCCCCTGGGTCTGGGAGAGGCCACGCGCCCCCGGGTCCGGGTGAGGCCATGTGTCCCTGGATCCGGGTGAGGCCTCGCGCACCTAGGTCCGGGTAAGGCCACGCGCCCCTGGGTCTGGGAGAGGCCACGCGCCCCTGGGTCCAGGTGAGGCCATGTGTCCCTGGATCCGGGTGAGGCCTCGCGCACCTAGGTCCGGGTGAGGCCACGTGCCCCTGGGTCTGGAAGAGGCCACGCGCCCCTGGGTCCGGGTGAGGCCATGTGTCCCTGGATCCAGGTGAGGCTGGGTCCCGGGTCCGGATGAGGCCTCGCGCACCCAGGTCCGGGTGAGGCCACGCGCCCCTGGGTCTGGGAGAGGCCACGTGCCCCTGGGTCCGTGTGAGGCCATGTGTCCCTGGATCCGGGTGAGGCTGGGTCCCTGGGCCCGGGTGAGGCTACGCGCCCCTGGGTCCGGGTGAGACCACGCGCCACTGGACCCGGAAGAGGCTGGGTCCCTGGGCCTGGGTGAGGCCATGTGCCCCTAGGTCCGGGTGAGGCCTTGCGCCCCTGGGTACGGGTGAAGCCGGATCCTGGGTCCGGGTGAGGCCGTGTGCCCCTGGATCCATCCGGGTGAGGCTGGGTCCCGGGCCCGGGTGAGGCCACGCGCCCCTTGGGTCTGGGTGAGGCCACGTGCCCCTTAGTCTGGGTGAAGCCATGCCCCTGGGTCCGGCCGAGACCAAACCAGAGGGAGTCGGACCTCCGTTACCACCATTTGTCCACCATCCAGAGCAGAGGGGTCAGTGCTGACATGTACACATAAGGAACTGGTGGACATTGAAATTGGGTCTCTAAAGAACTGTTGGTCCAGAAAGAAACTCACTACAGACTGATTCATTTGCCTGTCAGCATAACTATTATTGCTCGTCTCACATTCAGTTCTTATAAGTATATATCTAGTGACATATGATCTCGCTCATCTAGGGGAAATGATGAACAACATAGACTGAGGAACAAGAACAGAACCAGAAACAAGGAGGCATCGATCGGACTATCGGGCCTCAGAGGGAGGATAGGGGAGGTTGGGAGGAGGGGGGAGAGATCAACCAAAGGACTTGTGTGCATGCATATGAGCCTATCCAACGGTTAAGTTCAACAGGGGGTTGGGGCATCCGTGGGGAGGGGTGTGGGATGGGAATGGGGGGATGAGGACAAATATGTGACACCTTAATCAATAAAGAAATTAAAAAAAAAATTAGCCTGCTGTATTTGGTCAAACATTTAATGAACTCACCCCTAATGCCTTGGCAAGGCCAGGCCAAATGATTTCTCAGGCCTTATATGGCCCGTGGACTGAACATTCCCCACCCCTGCTCTAAGGGTACCAAAGGCTCAGCTGCCACTAAATGCCTGATTTAAACATTCATGGAACCTACTGGTGTCTTAGAGCCTTTGCCAAACTGGGGACAGTGGTTGGGGGAGAGGCCTAGCAGCTCGCCCTGACACTGATGGCATATAACAAACCAGGTGGCTCTCCTTGGCCACAATGCTAATCTGGAAGGTACAAAAGCCATAAAATACGTACAGGGTCTGATTATCATCATTACAAGCATTAACTAATACACATTACATAATATAGCCTAAGATCACAATATTATACCTATCTCCTTCCAACATACTTAAGCCTTCAGGAGTAGTGTCTCCCATGTCTTTATTTTTTCTTATCCCTTTCTGAAATCTCTTTATTTCCTGCCTGCCTTTGATTATCATTAAGATTGTCATCACTAATAACAGTAACTGACATCCACCGAGCACTTACTGTGAGTCAGGCAGTAAGCACTCCAATCGATTATCTCATTTGATCTTTAAAATAACCCTATGATGTAAGTTTCATTACTATGCCACTGAAGGAGCCAAGGCCCAGGAAATTCAGAAATTTGTCCAGGGTCACATACTGAATGAGTAGTCGAGCTGGAATATAAAGCCAGGCAGTTTGCCACCTGATTCCACAGTTGCTGCTCTTAAATGCTCTGATTCAACGCAGTGTGTTTATGTGTTTGGGTGTAAATGCATGTGCACACACACACACGAGATATAATGTATACAGTATATATCCTGCCATTTTTTCTCAGTTGTCTCTCTTCTTGTCTATGTAGTCTAACCTTTAAAGAGATCATGAGTAAAAGGAGAACCTGATTATTTTTAAAAGGATGTTTTGGAAGCAAACAAAGATATTAGGTTCATCTCTGACCACTAACAGTATAAAGCTGTTGTGTTGGTGGAAAACTAATCTGTGTCATGGGAATTATTGGAACCCCTCCGGAAAAGGCCAGGTTTCATTAACACGAAGAATTATACTTTTGCTGCTAAGCTGCCTACTTTTCCTAAATTAGTCACAGTCACTTAGAGACTAACACCAAGCCAACCTGAATTCTATTTGTCCTCCACTGTCTCGATTACTTGTTATTTGAATTGACTTATGCACATGGATGGCACATCCATTCGATCTAGGTGTAAATTAATTAGCTTTTCCATTCCTGGTCCTGGTAAGCTCAGGCTCTAGCCTGTAGCTGTATTCTTGAACCCAATTCACAAGCCTGGATGGGGAAAAACAGAACTCACATACAAAAGAAATGCAGAGAAGTGGCCCAGGGAACCTTCTTCCTAGAAAAAGACTCAACCATTTCAGATTATGTAACAAACCATCTGAAGACCAATCATCATTCTCAAAACATTTACAGTTTTAAAAGTCTGTTAAAAGTCCCTTTATAGATTTATTATTGGGGATGATAAGTTATCACTGATTTACTTATTTTGAAGCTTATGTTTTCAAACCTAGAGAGAGGCCAGAGCACAACTAGAGGAGGTTTAAACGTTGCATATGGGTATGCCAACCTGATGTCACCAAGCGCTGCACTTCCTTCAATGGCTCGGCCTAACACCTTTAGGCTAACACCATGCAAAAAGGCAGGTGTGGAGAAGTTGCCTTACGACTTTCTACCTAAGGAAGGACGTGCAAGGTGACCCAGCACAGAGGCCAATTGCACAGCATCTATTTTCAATTACCAAATATTTGAGTACCTTTTTATGTGCCAGGGACTGCTTTAAATTCTAGGGACATAGCAGTGAACAAAAGAGACACCCCAGGAATTCCCTGTTTTAGGAAGCCTACATCCTTTTGGGGTAGGACAGACAGTAAGCAAATCAAATATATGGTGGAAAGGGAGCACAGGGTGGTGAGGGAAGGTGTCACTGAGGCATGTACTAACTACTTGTAGGAGGGAAGGAAGCCAGCCATGTTTATCTCCGGGAAAAGAGCTACAGAAGAACAGGAACATCTGTGGCAGGTTGGCAACACCCAGTGAAAGCCAATGCACCAGTACCTGTCTCAGGGTGAGCAAGCGGAAAGTACCAAAAGTCAGACAGGTAACAGACTTGGGGTGGCCAATATGGTAGGATTGTGAGAGCTTCATTCTCTACTGAATGAGATGAAAACCAATGAGAAAATTCTAATCAGAGGGATGACATAATATTAGCTACCCCTCTCTGTAGACTCAGCAAGGTCTCAGCTACTAGGACTTAAATGATCAAATTTCATGGGTTCCTTAACTTTCAAAGAGAGATATAAGAACTTCACAATCTAACATAGAACACATTGAGAGAATTCAAGACATGTAAAAACCAGAATACAGCACTGTTCATATTGATTTAAGCACTAAAAGGTGCCAGGCACCATGCCTTTGTACCTATGTGTGTGGTAACATGGCAAGTCTCTGAAATTGTTCCCCATTTTTCCCTTAGTCATCATGCTGACCTCCACTGGGAAGCTCGGTGGAAGAACAGAATGCTTAGCCAAAGCTGAACTGGAGACCTACACTAACAGCCTCTAGGTGCTGGTTACCAGTTACCTACCAACAGTGCCAATATTAAATACATCAAGTAAACATTGATAGAGCCCCTTGAATTCCACCATATTAACAACCTTTCATTAGTTAAAATAAATAGCAGTGTTCTGAAGCCAGATCCAGAGACTCATTCCATTTTACAGATGAAAGAAAGGGACAAAAGGAGTTAACTCAAGGTTAAGGGATTGGCCCTTTGCCATGTGGCTTAGCTCAAACAAGAACAGAGGCTCTGAGATTGAGCAGTCGGAGCTCCTTACTTCCAATGAAATGCAAATAACCTCATTTCTGCTTCAATGGAAATGATCATAATCCTTTCTGGATGGAGAATCAAGATTCCAAATCCACAGTCAGGATTATGGGAAATGTTACCGAGAGAGATTCACAGATTGTTAGAGACAGAGAAACATGCATGCTCACGTACCCTGGGTAATCTATGTCCTTTCACAGAGATTTATTTTTTTTTTTTAAATAAGGAAAATAACCCAGTTGACTGGCATATTTTTGAAAAGTTGTGTACTTTCACCCTAAAAGGGAAACAGAGAAAATTACATTCCTTGTCATGAGTCTGAAACAAATTGAGAAGCTGAGATTGAAAAAAGAAAACTAGCTTTAATTCATGGGCCAATGTACCAAAATGATGAGCATTTATAAGCCTACATGTGATAACACAGAAATTTTGAATTATATGTGGATAGTCCTATAATGGAGAAAAAGAATTATCTTTAGGTGTCCTGAAAAAGTCATGGCTCTCATGTACAGGAGCTGACATCCGATGGACAAGTTCTGGAGACCAACCAGTACTAACAATGAAATATGAAATTCTAGATCTCTAACATCCAAGAATTATTTGAATAGCACATCAACATCCTAGATGTTTATATGTCTGGTGCTAAAGAATAGAATTCTTTAAAAAAGACAACACACTTTTCACATCCCATAAAAATTAGAAGAAAAAAAAACCTGCGTGAATTATACCTTAATATATTTCCCTACTGTTGAGGCTCTATGCTAACATCCCCTAGCTCCTTGCTGCACTCAATTCTCTCCTAAATTTTCAATGTGAGTTCAAGCCCAAGTGAAAAAAAACGGCTCATATTACTTGTTTGTACATATAAAATAACTGTGTTTATATATAGTGGTACATGTTATTAAACATACACATCCTTCTGTAATAGTATTTATTGCCTTAGTCACAAAAATAGATTCATCAGGGAATTAAGCCAATACAGTTACTATTTCAACATATGCAAAGAAAATCCTGATTTTTTTTCTCCTCATAGGAAGAACAGAACTGGAAACTAGAATTCTGTTACCTTGGAAGCAAATTATAAAAACAAAGCACAGTGTCAACTAACAGGAACTAGAGGGCCAATGTGAAAAAACCAACGTAACATTAGGCGGGGAACAGCAGATAGTGTCTAGTAAGAGAGACACCAAATGATTCAAAACAGTGAAGTTAAGATCTAGGCTCCTGATCCACCTGCCATTCAGGCTCTCAGGGAGAGTCATTCACAAAGCCCAAACCCAATACTTTTCAATGGAGAAGTCAAAGTGTTTCATGACAAAGCTCTGGAATGCTGTCAATTGTGCAGACATCAAAGTCTGACACAGCAGCTGTGGTCATCTTGCTTTGCTGGCTCATCAGGCAAGGCAGGTGAAGAGTGCCTAGCTGAGAGCAGTGGAGAAGGGGAAGAGAAATGTAAGGTAGGCTGAAAAAGCCCTTCGAAGACACAATGGTGCCTGATTCCCAATAGGAAAGCCATCAATAACCAACTTTAGCAAACCAATCTGGACAGCGATGAAACACAGAGACAAAACAACGTAATGAACATCAGATCCTTAAATTACTACAAACTCCTCACCCTGGCTCCCATGAGCAGACCCTGCCTACCTCTCCACCCTCCTATCATGCCATTCTGCCCTCACTCACAGCTCCCACTACCCTAACCTTCTTCTACATGTTCCTAAAATACCATGTCTGCTCATACCCAACACTGATTCAACAGCCACGAGACACCATGCCCCCTACTAAGCACTGGGATGCGGCAGTGAAACTGACTGGCAAGATCCCCACTTGCAACATATTGGTATTACGTTCCAGTCGGGAAGACAGATAATGCACAAATACATCAGTAAGAATGTCAGACTGTGGAAGTGGCAACAAAAAATAAAACAGAGGCATGTGATAAAAACTAGTAAGGAGGGCCATCGTAGATAGGCTGGGAAGGCCTCTCCAAGGAGGTGACATGTGAGCTGAGCCCACTTATCAAAGGATATAGCCTAAAAGTCTACAGATCAGGAGAAGATGGGATCACTCACACAAACACATAGGCAATAAGAAGTGGTATCTTCAACCACAAACATCAGTGATGCCTGCCCGAGCCTTCTTTAAAAGTTATATTCCAGAGTTCACTTCCTTTTCCACAGGAATTCTGAAGTCTGTGTCAACAGCTGTTTAATACAATTGGAAGCACTGGAATCCTTGCCACTCCTCTGGTTTCTCACACAATGAGGAGAACGCCCTGTAGCTTCTGGCTGCTGCCCCCATCCCATCCATCTCTGTGGCCTCCATCCAGCTAGGAAGTGGCTCCTCCTGAAAATGTGTCATTCACTAATAGATCCACTGCTCAGTCTTGCAAAGAGAAGGCCACCCTCCAGAAATGCACATAGAAGGAAGGAGATAACCACACCACAATCCTGTTGACATGTGTCAGCATTTGGTTGGGTTATGTAAAGAGCTAAGTAATCGTTAAAAAAGGGTGGGAAACAAACAAGAGAGTAGCCCTTGCAAAAGAGATTGCTTGTGTTTGGAAAACTTGAGGGGAGAAAAAAAAGCAAGGTTCACGGAGTCCTGCTACTCCATAAAAGGTCAGGCTTCATAGAGTTCACTATAAAAATGCCAGAAAATCAATTCTACCTGCACTCACCAAAATGAGTCTTCTCCATGAATTGGTATTCAAAGGTAAAAAACTGGTGCTTAAAAAACAACAACAAATAACAAGTAGCTTCAAGAAATAATTAGTGCACCATTTCTTTTTTTTTAAAATATATTTTAATTGATTTTTTACAGAAAGGAAGGGAGAGGGAGAGAGAGTTAGAAACATCGATGAGACAGAAACATCGATCAGCTGCCTTCTGCACACCCTCCACTGGGGATGTGCCCGCAACCAAGGTACATGCCCTTGACCGGAATCGAACCCGGGACCCTTGAGTCCGCAATCCGATGCTCTATCCACTGAGCCACACCGGCAGGGCAGTGCACCATTTCTTTACTGTTTCATATAACCCTAGTACAGGTGAAAATTCTTCAGACCCCTGACCCACTGAAGACAAGAAGCCTGCAGTTGTACTTAGAGCATTGGGATGAAAGAGCACATGGCCACGAGGCTGGGGTGGGAACCATACTGGTCAGCCAAGCACAGACAGTGTCTTTGGATATGCATATCTATGCAACTCCCACAAGGACCAACACTCTGCCAGGCTATGAAACATGCGTGAGCGCGTGCGCGTGCACACTTACACACACCTGAGTGTACATTCCCTTAAACATATACACACCCACATATGACTCCCCTGCCCCCAACACACACAGATGTCTGTCAAAATAAAACAAAATATATCTATCTTTCTTAAGACAGACACAGTAAATGTCATCAGATGTCAGTTTGATCCTTAGAATAGTGGCTATGTCTAAATTGTTATCCTTTATTATTTTTTTGGTGCTATCATTAGAAAAAACACACACTAAAATATGTTTTCTCTTTTATCTTCTTGTAGTATAAGTGAAAAGCATCTATTGTGGTAATTGAAAAAGATAGAAAAGCACAAAGAAAATAAAAATTACCCATAATTTCACCAATCAGAAATAACTAAATTTTATCCAATGTTTTAAGATATACTTGGTATGTCCTACTGTGCGTAAGTACCTGGAATCATACCGCATGTCCCTAGTTTTATAACCTGTTTTTACTACCTTATATGAACTTTTCAAATATCCATTGTCTTATTCAACATATTTAAGGTTATACAGGATTTTATTCCATGAATATTCCTTTATTTAAGAAATCACCCATTACTGAACATTCAGATTGTTTTCAATAACATTTAAATGAACTTATATGTACATAAATGTTTTTGTACATTTTTCATTCTCCAGAATTCATAGAAATGGAATTTCTGGATGAAAGGATATAAATATTTTTAATACATATTACCAAACTGTTACCTAGGAGAGCTATATCAATTTTTATACCACCTGGGATGTTTTAGCATGCCTGTTTCTCTGAGCCCTAAGGTTTTATTACTTTGAAAATTTTAGTAAGTATTAAAAATATTGTGCCTCTCTCATCTGAAGTTGCACTTCTTAGATTAGTAATGATACTGAACTTTTCCCAACTGTTTATTGATCCAATGACTTCATTAAGGGCCCAGACAGAAAAATTAGTTTCCAGTAAAGCAGATCAAAAGTAACAGGTAAATAATAAGACATACCAGACAAGGATAACACCTAACTTCTATATTTTTAAAAATAAATACAGCTCTACATCTATTTAAGTATTCCTATGCATTTATAAATCCATATATCTTTCATGAAATTTAATGAGGAAGAACAATATTATTGAGATAATCAAATCCCTCTCTATGAAGCTGGGTAAGGGTGAAGTTCCCTGACTCAGCATCTGGTACAGGAGTGCACTGGTGTCTACCTAGATCCACAGATAAAGATGGCTGGGAGGGAAATGATGCTCATATCCCCCTCATCTGGTCTGTAAGCGCTGTTCACCAGTGCATGCCCAGCACCAGCAGGAAAGATGCTCACTAAATATGTGTTAGGGTTATTTTCAGGTTGAAGGCCGAGGTACATGAAAGGATTTGAGCCTCAGGATAATAGCTCCTCTGAGCTCAGTATTTCCCACTCATCCCAGTGACTGTGGCATCACATCAATGTTTGTGGCTGCCACAGAGGCAAAAAAGGATCATAGTACCTTCCTGATCAACTTCATCGGGAGGGTGTGAGGACAAAGTGAGGAAGGGTGAAAAAATTCTGAAAACAATTCAGTGCTGTGCAAAGTGGGATGAGGAGGAGGAGAAGGAATTTAAGAGAAGCCTCCAAGAGGCAGATTGATGGGTACACACAGAGAATGCTATCAGTGAAGCAGGCCTTGCTGAGAAATGAAGCTTTCTGCCCTGGCATTCCATTAGCTGTGCACTAAAACAGTGTTTCCCTGGAGCCCGGGTGGGCGATACAAAAGGCACAGACTGTAACCGGGCTGCCAGGCCCTGAAGACCAATTTTGAATTGTGGGCCATGAGTGTTAGGCTCTTATTTATTGTCCGAGAGCTCTTCCTCATAGATTTTTCTCTCTGTCTAGAGTGCTCTGCAGCCTCTCTGGGATGTGCACTTGTGTGGACTTCGTTTTGTTTCTCCTTTTGGAATCTGCTGCGACTACTGAACTGACGTTGCAGATCTTGCCATTTAAGTCCTGCAGGAAGTCAGTGGAGAGCAGAACTAAGCATGCAAGCTTTGTTAGGATCAGCATTCTGAGTTGAGAGAGAAAATAAATCCCTGTGATAGTACTTGCTCAAAAAACAGTTCAAAAATGTACACTTTTTCTGCATGTTTGGGGGCCAATGCTGAGGTTCAGAGAAGGTGAACCTCTGAAAGTGACTGAGGTGGCATTTTTAGAAAGACCTAACTGGAGATAATTCATACTCTGATAATTCTCAACCAGCAGACTGGCCTTTAGCAGAAGGGAGCACCAGGCCTGAGGTGGGGGAATGAAAAAGGAGGGGGAAGATGAAGGCTGGCAAGGGCTGGAAAGGGCCGTGTCCACACGGGAGCAGAGCAGTGTCCCCACCCAGGCACCTGTTCTCTGTTAGGAACAGAGAAGGGCTTAGAGCAGTGGTTCTCAACCTTTCTAATGCCGCGACCCTTTAATACAGTTCCTCATGTTGTGTGACCCCCAAACATAAAATTATTTTCGTTGCTACTTCATAACCGTAATTTTGCTACTGTTAATGAATCGTAATGTAAATATCTGTGTTTTCGGATGGTCTTCCGGGTGGGCGATACAAAAGGCACAGACTGTAACCGGGCCGCCAGTTACATAGGCTTGAGACAGGTTGAGAACCGCTAGCAGGGTCGCCTAAGACCATCGGAAAACACAAATCTACATTACGATTCATAACAGTAGCAAAATTACAGTTATGAAGTAGCAACGAAAATAATTTTATGGTTGGGGGTCACCACAACATGAGGAACTATATTAAAGGGTCGCAGCATTAGAAAGGTTGAGAACCACTGGCTTAGAGGCTGCTGTGTCCTTGACTCCTGGTTCTGTTGTCTCACAGCTCTCTATGCCACTCAGAAGCAAATGTACCACCAAACTACCCATCTATATATGAAATACAGTCTCAATTATGAAAAATGGCTGTAATCACTAGTAGGAAGCCTGCTGGAGGCTACTGCTGCTCCTGGTTATTGTTCCCCACTCTCCAGACTCCTGTACTACCAGTGCCACTAGAGTCCCCCCAAGGTAGAACCTGTTGCCATGGTAGCTGCTTTCCCCCTCTTAGAAAGGGCACACTCCAAGCCATTATGAAAATAAAAAGCTTTTATGCTTCATGATCACCTCCCCTCCAGCTTCTCTCTTTGTCCTGCCCAGTTAAATGCTTGATAGCGCACCCAGCAGAAATTGAAATGTGGGAATATCAATTATAGCAATGACCAAAAAAATTAATCATCCAGACAGAGGGGGCTAGGAAACAAATATTTAAAGCAACAGTGTGTGTGTGTGTGTGTGTGTGTGTGTGTGTGTGTGTGTGTTCAGGTTAGGGTGGGGTGGAGGGGCGGAGAGAATGAAAAGTAATTAAAGACAGACATTCTCTGAAGGACATTAGGTCTGACAATCACCAAAGCACTGTCTGGTCGGATGTGAGGAAAGGAGAGGGAAGAAAAGCAGTAATGGTGATGGCTGATGAGAAAGAGTCCCCAAAGGGCTAACAAAATCATCCCCTTTTGTTAAAAGAAACCAAAGGAAGGAGGGAGAACTGTCTGGAGGCCCAGCCAAAGACACATGTAAGGATTGCTCCCCTGGAGAGGAACTGAGGGTGGTACAGAAGTCCAAACCCTATAGAATGGAACTTTATTGGACACAAAATGAAAAATCATGAGAAAGAAATGAAGAATGTTATAGCAAGATTGGAGCAGTTGTCTGTATTGTACTTATCTCTAATAACGCATCCCTCCTGCCAGCACTCATTTTCATTCTTATAACTTTGTTGTGATTGTCCATGAGTGAGGAGTCCTGGCATGTGACTCCCTCTCAGGGATGCTTTCAAAGTTAGGCATAGCTTCAGACCTCTATATAAGTCCAGAAGATGGATATACATAGAAAAGAGAAGCAAAGGAGATTAGGAAAGTGAAGCCCACACAAAAGATGGAGAGATTTCACTTTCTACTCCCAAAGCCAATGAAGTCCTTATGGTGATTGTCAAGCAGTGACTGACTATTCTGGTTCTATGCCCCCAACTCAGACCACTAGAAGTGATTAAGACTAAAATTAAAGGTGGTAAGTGGAACAAATGATGTCTATATGTTCAGTCAGAAAGGCCATACCTAAGGTATCAATCTAAAACTGTGTTTGCAACAGAGGAGTTCAAAGAGAAGAAAGACTGCATCATTCAACTTGCTAGAGTTGTACTAGGATTTAGGATGCCAAGGGCAAGGCTAATAAAAGGAAGTTCATTCACTACTGTCTAATGCAATGTAGGCCATGGCTGTTTGGTTCTTATATGCTATTCAATAAATCTTCTTTATAGATTTTCTCTTTGTCTAGAGTGTGCTGCATCTTCTCTAGAATGTGGTTTGTGTAGACTTTGTTTGATTTCTCCTTTTGGGAGTGGTGTGATTACTGAATCTGAGGCTTCATGTCTCTCAATTTAAGAAAATTCTCAGCTGTTGTGTCTCTTCTATTATACCTCTTCCCATTCTCTTTAGCTCATCTTCTAGAACTCCTCCTTCCAGACATATTATACCTTCTCACTAGAGGCCCGGTGCACGAAATTCGTGCACAGAGGGGGGTTGTCCCTCAGCCCAGCCTGTACCCTCTCCAATCTGGGACCCCTCGAGGGATGTCCGACTGCCCGTTTAGGCCTGATCCCGGTAGGATCGGGCCTAAACGGGCAGTCGGACATCCCTCTCACAATCCAGGACTGCTGGCTCCCAACTGCTTGCCTGCCTGCCTTCCTGATTGCCCCTAACCGCTTCTGCCTGCCAGCCTGATCACCCCCTAACCACTCCGCTGCCAGCCTGTTTGCCCCCAACTTCCCTCCTCTGACGGCCTGGTCACCCCTAACTGCCCTCTCCTGCAGGGTTGATCATCTCCAACTGCCCTCCCTTGCAGGCCTGGTCCCTCTCAACTGCCCTCCCTTGAAGGCCTGGTCCTTTTCAACTGCCCTCCCT
This sequence comes from Eptesicus fuscus, assembly GCF_027574615.1. NCBI lineage: Eukaryota > Metazoa > Chordata > Mammalia > Chiroptera > Vespertilionidae > Eptesicus > Eptesicus fuscus. Next base: position 81,896,407 of record NC_072478.1, on the reverse strand, counting down.
TGCAGGCTGGGTGCCTCCCAACTGCCCTCTCCTGCTGGCCATCTTGTGGTGGCCATATTGTGTCCACATGGGGGCAGGATCTTTGACCACATGGGGGCAGCTATATTGTGTGTTGCAGTGATGATCAATCTGCATATTACTCTTTTATTAGATAGGATAGAGGCCTGGTACAGGGGTGGGGGCCAGCTGGTTTGCCCTGAAGGGTGTCCCTGATCAGGGTGGGGTTCCCTTGGGGCGTGGGGTGGCCTGAGTGAGGGACCTGTGGTGGTTTGCAGGCCGGCCATGCCCCCTGGCAACCCAAGCAGAGGCCCTGGTATCTGGAATTTATTTTCCTTCTACAAATGAAACTTTGTAGCCTGGAATGGAACCAAGCCTGGGGCTCCCTCCGCGGCCGGCAGCCATTTCTGTTGGGGTTATAATTGAAACTTTGTAGCTTAAGCAGGTGTGCGCGGAAAGCTTTGCTTCCCCTGTTGCCGCCGGCAACCCTGGCCTGCTCTCTCAAGCTCCGTTCTGCCGCCATTTCTGTTTGAATTTGTTTACCTTCTATAATTGAAACTTTGTAGCTTGAGTGGAGGCTTAGGCTTGGCAAGTGCAGGCGGAAAGCTTGGCTTCCTCTGTTACCTAGGAAACCTTGCTCTCTGTGGCTGTAGCCATCTTGGTTGGGTTAATTTGCATACTCACTCTGATTGGATGGTGGGTGTGGCTTGTGGGTGTGTCGGAGGTATGGTCAATTTGCATATTTGTCTATTATTAGGTAGGATTCTGTCTTCTATGTCTCTTCAAATGTGTTCTATTTCTTTATTTCTCTGGACTAATTTTCTAAGGTCTATTTTCCTGTTTACTGAATCACTCATCAGCCTTGTTTAGTCCGAGTTTTTAACTTTAATGATTTTTAAAATAAGTTTTATTTGTTTTTTCTAACTCTTCCTGTTCTTTTGCTTGTAATCTATTCTTTATGTTTTCCCCAATTTTAAATGCAATTATTGTATGGTCTCTGGGATTTTTCTATTATTGGCTTATTATTTGAAGTTCATGGGTTTTGGTATTCCTATACATTGCTTCCACTGACTCTAATTGATAGTGGATTATTTCCTGTGTGTTTATAACTTTGAACTTATTTGCAAAAGAGCTTTGTTTATGGAAATCCTAGGCACCATAGGTTGAGTAAATATGCTTCAGCCCATATTTAAGGTGTATCACTGAGTAATATTGGTAGAATATATTTGAATGTGGTTATAAAATTCCTTGGAGACCCCAGGCTAAGATAGAACAATAAATTCCCTATTGTATCCCTGTGCTAGAAAATAATTTTGTGTGTTTTGGATTTTTAAAATCTAGTCTTTGTTTTCAATGAGGGTGAAGCCTGTCAAAGATCCATGATTAAGATAAGGGTCTCAGTTCTAAGTCCTTCCACCCTCAATATCATTTCATTTCCACATTTTTTTAAAACCCAAGTTAACTGACACTAATGACTTTACATACCTCTATCCCCACCCTCCCCTACTTGATTGGGACAGCTACATTGTCAGCAGGCCTTTATTAATTAATAGTCTATGGAAATGAAACTTTTGCTGACTTACTATTTACTACTGAAGAGAAATCAGACTCTGTGAAGATAGATTTCAACTTGAGTTAAAATTGATAAGTTTGTAAATTAGTTTTGTCTGGTAGAGGATGCAAATAACTTCTGTCCAGCAGAAAAGATAAAGTCAAGAGTTAAAGTATTATTGCCTTATAGAGCATAACCCACTTCTAAATCTAACATAGTAAGCTTATTTTCAGTGTTCTTTCTTTCATTAATTATATAAATAAGTATCTCCTATCCTCTTTTCAACTAGCTTTATATTTCTACTGGTAGCCTCATAAATCTTTAACATGTACTTATTCTACACTTTTACAAAAGTCATATTTAAGAAAAAAAATTTAAAAGTATACATTAACTCTACTCATTGAGGATCTATCAAGTTTAAAGCAATGTGTTAACTTCTTTATATATGCTATACTATTAAATGCAACTTCCATGAGAGAGGGGTTATTCCAATTTGACAGATGAGGAAACTGAGGCTCGGAAAAATTGAGTAATTTGTTCAAGGTCACCTAGGTAAGAAGTTACAGAGCTATGAATCAATCCAATCCTCATACTCTTTTTCTCTTCATAATATATTGAGCTGAATATACTTTTCCTAAAACATCTACCCATTGGTGTTAACATTGCAGGGAATTGTTCCTTCCCTTTTCTAATATAGATTAAAATCATGCTAGCTTTTGAAGGTAGACAATTCAAAATGTTTCACACTGACCTTATAGTCAACTATCCCACATTGATTACTCCCTGGAATTGGTTTGAAGTTAAACTAGAATACACCATTCAGAGCAAAATAATTATAAAAAATGTAGCAAAATAAAAAAATAAAAATCACCTTATGATATTGTTAAAATCAGATTGGAAATTGTATGCTTGGAAGAAATTAACATTAAAAAAAGTCATAACAGATATGCTATCCAATGCAAAGATCAAGAAACTTATATTGTTTGAACACTAACAATAACTTATAGTCATATACACCAAGCACATTTCTAGAACAAAATAAATTTAAAGAGAACTTAAAATGAGAATTCTAAGCTTTGACACTCTAAATTATTTAATTAGGCTCCCAAATTAAAAAAAAATTTTTGAGAAAGGGCCATGAAGGAATAGCTCTTCTGAAGAGTAAAAAATAAGTTTGAGAACTCAGGAACCTGATGAGTTTGAAATAATGTTTTATAAAAATTGGAATTCTATAAAAATTAATTTTGAAAAATCTCCCAATTTATATAATCTATAAAATAAAAAGTCTCACTAAAGGTGTCACCAAGCCCAATAAGTTGGAGATATTTGAACCAAAAAATCTTAGATGTTAATAGGCAACATAGGGGCAATTTTAAAGTTAGTTCTGCTTTGATAGAATTTGCCAAATTCTCAGGTACTCTACTTTTATAGAATTAGGTAAATTTGCTTTAACATACCCACAAGGAAATGTCTTCTAATTCTTACACTGTAGTCAGGTATAGAACTCATAAGAAGTGGCTAGATGAGCATAATGATTAGAAGGCTATTTTGTGATTTTTATTTTAGCTAGCACAGTGGTTAATAAAGCATGGTCATGAACTCTTGAGAAGTCTCCAAGACCTTTTCAGGAGTTCAAAAGGTGTAAAAACAAGGATCAGTAAAACTATTGGTACCTAACATTAATCTAGGCAGTGGTACCAAGCTGTACCAATAGTCATTGTATTCTTACCACCACAAACTCACAAGTTTAAAAAAATAAAAATAAATAAGCCCAGTTTTACTTAAAAACCACACCTGATAAAACAGTAAAAATTATTAATTTTATTAAAATTTGACATTTTAGCACATGTTTTATGTATTGGAATGAAATAGAAAATATGCAGAAAGTACTTCCAATATATACCAAAATTGACTTGTGGGAAAGCAGTTGTGCAATTGTATGAGATACAACTAAACTAACCTCTTTTTTCATGAAACACCATTTCAACTCGAAAGAACAACTTGAAATTTAAAACTGACCAACTCTGGTTACTCAGGTTTCAGTATTTGGCAGACATTTCTCAAAAATGAGTGAGCCTGTCACTTCAAAGTAAACAACCGACAGTATTTGTTGCAGTGATCAAATTCATTCTTTCAATTAACAAAGTACAATTTTTAAAAACTTGGACTTGACACCATGAGCTTGACAAGCTTTCCGATTCTTAATGATTTTTAAAAATGAGATTAGTGGTGATAACAAATGTGATTTTTAAAAAGTATGGTATGATGAAATGTCCACATTGAAAGGTCTGTGTAACTCCCTGAAACAATATTTTCTAAATGACCGACGTACATTTTCAAAAAATCATGCATGGGTAAAAAATTCATTCAAAGTGTAAGGACAATATGTTTTAATGCAACTGTGTGTGAAAAGTTCACTGGTATTATTTCATTTTCCACACTGCAATACAGCTTTAAGAAATTGCCACTTGTTGAGTATCAGTGTATTAACAAAAAAAAATTATTCAAAATTACATGTCAAGGTGATTTAAAATATTTCTCTTCCAAATATATATATGTGTGTGGTCTGATTTTTTTTCCCTATCCTTCAATAACAAAACATTTGGCAATAGATTGAATGAAGAAGATATTATCTGGTTATCTTATATTAAGTCAAGACATTAAAGAGATTTACAAAAAAGTAAAATAATGTCATTCAATGAATTCACAAATAAATCTTTAAAATTTTTCAGTTCTAATTTATAGTGCTGTCAACAGAGATAAATATAATCCATATAAATAAAAGCTATCAGAGCCCTAAACAATTTTTATGAGTGCAAAGAGGTGCTGAGACCACAAAGTTTAAAAGTGCTGAGCTAAGAAGATAGTACCTTGGACAGGGTTTACATTGGGGGCAATGAAAATGTTTTGGAATTAGAGTTAATGGCTATGCAACATGGTCAATGTACTAAATGCCACTGAACTGTCTGCTTTAAAATTGTTAATTTTTGTTCTATGAATTTTACCTCAATGAAAAAATGTTATAAAAAATAGAATATAGTACTTTGGAACCACAGACAAGAGTCTGACTGACATGGCATAGTCCCCTTTCACAGAATGAAGACCAGAAGCCATGTACTACTTACTCACCATGAGATAACCTCAGTCTATAATTATCTTCGGTTCTTTCTGCTTGACATGAAAGTTAAAACATTTCAGGAGGCCCTTTCCTTGAAAATAATGAAGATAATTACAAAGTTTTTATGATTTGGCCCAAACCCCTGGGTTTTATAATCTCCGTGTCATCTCAGAGCAATAAATGTAACCATTCCATTAACGGCCAATACAACAGTCAACTACTTATCTGCCCGTCCCATGTATATAGTGCATGCTATATGCTGTCCTATGATAGGTCCTGGGAACAAAAAAGTGAGTAAAAAGTCACAGGTTGTCCCTGCACTTACAGGGCTCATAGTTTAGTGGAAAGATAAACATTAATCAGGAAATGGCACAAGTTACAGAAACTATACTGTTGTGAAGAGTGCTCTGTGAAGGAAAAGTGTACAATGTCAGAAGCATGGAAATAGAGGACCTTGAATATATTGAAGACCAGAGGAGTTTCCGAGGACAATAGCACCAGCTGCACCTGGGAGCTTGTCAGAAAGGCCCAATCCCAGGCTCCTTCCAGATTTACTGAAGAAGAACCTGCATTTTAACCAGCTTCCCAGGTGTTTAAGAAGTACTCACTGTTCTAAAGAATGGGTAGAGGTTAATTAGATGAAGGAGAAGTATTCTGACAGAGGTAAGAGACCCAGGGCCTATGGTCAGAGAGTGGGGGGCATGTTTGAACTCAAAGAAAGCTGCTCTGTCTGGTGTGGAGAGAGTGTGGGAAGCAGAGGGCAGGAGGTGCTGGGCTGGCACATTCTGAATCAGGTCATGAGTAAATAGGGGGTTAGAAGGAACTGTAGTCTCCTGAACTCTATCAGGCACACCTTTCTGGCACTAACCTGCTTTCAAAACAAACACAACGGTTAGATACTCATCCTTTTATAGTTGAAGGCAAATTCCTTTAATTCCAATGAAAGAATCAAGTTCTTACAGCACAAGTGATAACAGCTCTGGTTTCCCAGTGAAACAACAGGGTGGCCTTGCCAACACCTCAATTTGAATATGTGTAAGAAATCATATTAACATCTTCATGCCTCGGAGGGCCCTCATTGTCAGGACCGTCTCAACTCCAAAGAGGCAGTGACTGTGCTCTGCATTCTGCACAAATCTTAAGGTATAGTATATTTAAGCCCCTTTATAAAAAACGTGGGTTACAAGCCATAGACTCTGGTGAACAATTAATTTACTTAATGCTTGGGAAACTAAATGGAATGTGACCCAGGAAGCCTATAAAACTCAGCAGATAGCACCGTGGAAGCTGCACCAGAAAAGATGGTATCAATAAATATTTGAGGGAGAGAGAGTAAGACCCACAATTCTACTGTGGCTTCAGACATTCATGGATGTGTGAGCATGGGAGAAACCACTTATGCCCAGCAGCCCCCGTATGTATGGATGAAGCGAGTTCTGTGGTATGAAGATCCCTCAGTGAGGGGGAAGAATCATGACAAGGACTTGGGTGGGAGAAGATAATTTACACTGGAAGCTTCTCAGCAGCAGCAAACTACAGCTCTAGTAAGGACAGGAAATATCTTGATTAATACAAGAAAAACAGGCTCGACTCCAGCTAATAAATCTGAGGGCAATGTCCAGGGTAAAGAATACCCAGAATTAGCATTCATGGCTCTCTGAGGTAATTTCTTACTTCCTCATCACTTCAGGGATTGAGTGTATTGACAAAAGTTGCCTGTATGACAAACAAAAAATAAAGATGGAAGCCCAAGTTCATTTCCCTAATAGTCAAAATTCTACATAAATGAGAGACAATGGGTTCATGTATGTTAGCAATGTCAGAGGGGACTGGAAGCTTTCTAATTATCTGAATGGCTATATCCAGCTATACAATTCTTTTCCCAGATACTCTGGAGAGAAAAATATTCTTTCAACAAAGATATGATCAACTTTCCAGTCTTTTACAGTCAGTAGAAACCACTATATGGAACTTCAAATGGCCAGCTCTGATGATCACAGACCAGGATAGAAAATAAGAGCTGTGTCTTGTTTCTTTGTGAAAATCATTGATGAGCAATCTATTAGCCTTGAGAGGTTGAAAGTTTCTTTACATAATAGGAGCAAATACAGCTCAAATTACTTAAATAGTATAAGAAACCATTAAAATAGAAAGTAAGAGACAATCTCAGCAAACAAGATGGTGTCCAATGAGTTTGAATTCCAGAGCATTCTTATGGTTAAGGAGGTCTGCTTCCTCCCTTGTACCCACAAACCAATTCAGGGCTGAGACTTCTCAGCTAACTTTGGGCACACACTCAAATTCAACTGAAAGGGACACACACTTGGTTTAGCTGACCAAATGCTTTGGAGCACTCTGGTTCTGCCACTACCAACCTCAAAGTCTGGCTTTCAGTGCTGCCTATTCAGTTACGAAACTCAGACTAATGACCTCACTTAGAAATTAGTCATTGTATGTAATTATATTATTGACCCTGTAACTTCTCCTAAGCTCATCTCCACCTTGGCCTCTTCTTCTCTGTGCTCCAAGTACACTGCTCACCTTCACACATGCCATTATCTGAGACCTCTTCCCTTGTGTCCTTTTGGTTCACCCAACTAACTTCTACTAATCCTCTAGCTCTTATATCATGCACCCCTCCCAATTAGGGACAGTCCCTGCAGTCTGCAGCAGTTTGTAATTACATGTGTGTATGTGACTATCTGGTGAAGGCTTCCACTCTCTCCTGACCAGAGGATACCCTCTGGAAAGCACCTACTGCAGGCCAGGCAGAGAGGGGCCAATGATGAGGCAGACACGGGGCCTGTCATCAAGAAGCCTGTCCTCTAACAGAGAGGAAGAAAAACTGGTGAATCAAGTGTTTCGGAGGCTGTGGCTACAGTATACACAATGTACAGAGTAGGGGTGGGGAGGGCAGCGAAGTCTACCTGGGCAGAAAAACATTTCAGATGGAGATACAGGCATAAGCAAAGGAAGAGAGGTACACAAGTCTCTGGGCACCGTGTGCAACTCGTTATTCCCAGAGCATCAGGCCTCTGGCATGGAGTGGAAAGAGGCGAGGCTGGAGGGAAAGCAGTTTCCAGATCCAGCATGCCTTAGTGTGTCACGCTGGAGAGTACAGACTTTGGTTTTAAGTAGGGCAGTGAAAAGGGCAGGGCTCCCTTTTGGTTACAAACATGCCTCCCTCCAAATCTGTGGAAATTCAGGTCATCATCCTCCCCCTGTTCTCCTGCCAAATTTCCCATAAGCACTCCATGCGCTCCACTCAAGGGAGCAAAAAGCAGGGAGCAGCTCCTCCATGCATTCCAAAATCATTTTAGGAGACATCACAAATCAATCAGCACAGGGAGCTGAGAATCCGGCACCCACGGCTGGGCACAGACAGCCAAACTGGTCTCATTCTAATTTTCTTTTCTTTTCCTATTTCAATGACATTTGATAAAGAAACTTTTTTTTTTAATTTTTAAAGTGAATTAAGCGACAGGAAATACTGTGACCATGGTTGTGATCCCAAATCTACTTGGAAATGTATCCCTTAGTCAGGTCATTAAAAGCAGAGTCTTTTTCAGGCTGTTGAATTCCCCCTCAATTATAGTTTTCACTATATTTTGAATGCATCCAGGTGGACTGGGCTGTGGCATGATATAAACAACATGGACAGCTGGATCTTACCCAGATACCTTCAAATAAAGGGGACATGGAAAGTGCTGGAGGGTTTCATCTTGGAGAATATTATTTTTCTCCAAAATCATGCTATAATTTTACCATGTGTAATGATTTAAAATTGGTCCCCTGCAAATGAAGTATCTCAAGGCCTTCTTATGAGAGAAATAAGACCCACGATACAAGACAGGATAAAAACATGCTGGATCTGAGTATGTATTCAAAAAATATTTACTGAGCACCTGAGATGCAGCCAACAGACTAGATGCTAGGGATATTCAGACAATGAAGACTTGATCTCCCACCCCACAAGGAACACCGGAGTGAAAAGAAGGAGAGAAAGGGAGACAAAGATAAATCTGGCTAGAGTAATACTGATCAGTGGAGCAATTATTGGAGTGTGCACTTGAAGCAAAAATGAAGCCAGAATTTTAGAAGTGTTTCTAAATAGCCTAAATCACTAACAGTGAAAACTTGACCCTGTTTAGGGAGACAATGTAGCTTGTGACTAAGGGGAAAAAGAAAAAGAAACAAACCTCCACCTCTCGTGTTCCCAAGGTGCATTAAGCTCAGCTGGTGAATATGCTCTGCTGAGATCTTAATAACTAGAACTTAGTAGTGTGGTTTGGAAAAATGCACACTCAACAGTGATGGCCATTTATTTTAAGAAATACAATAAAATATTTAGCTATAATGCCCAAATAATGATAAGCAACATGAACCTTTCCCCTACATTTTAAAACTCATCAAAAAATGTGTGATGTTCTATAGAAAAAGAAAAATAATTTACATAGCAACCCCAGGGAAAACTAAATTACTTAGGGTTTTAGAATTTGAAATCATCTTGTTTTATGAAATTCAAAAGGACATGAATACATTAAAAGAAGGGTCTGCTTAAAGTGAGCTATAACCACAATTTTGGTTTCAGGTCTATAATTAACACTTATGTGGAGGTAGAGTCAGGAGAGAAAAATAGCCTCTAGACTCAGATAGGAACATGAGTACAAATACTGACTTTGAAACTTGGTAGCAGTGTGA